>NW_025999984.1:770648-970238 GCF_001458135.2 Marmota marmota marmota
AAATAAAAAAAAAAAAAAAAAAAAAAGAACAATAAAGATATCAATTACATTTAGACTCTTATCTGCATGCATATTACAATTTTTAGGGTAGCTTCTAAAAGGCAGAATCTGGACTTAAATCCAGGAGCTCTTCCTCCAAATAATTCTAGAGGGAGTGGGAGGGAGATGTCTTTTTCATGTAGTGCTGTTGACTTTTTTGTGGGGGAGGTACCAGGGATTGAACTCAGGGGCATTCAACATGAGCCAGATCCCCGCCCTATTTTATTTAGAGACAGGGTCTCACTGAGTTGCTTAGTACCTCACTAAGTTGCTGAGGTTGGCTTTGAACTCGTGATTCTCCTGTCTTACCTCTTGAGCTGCTGGGATTACAGGCATGCACCATCATTCCCAGATCTACTCTGGCTCTTTTTTTTTTTTTTAATTTTTAGTGGTTGATAGACCTTTATTTAATTTATTTGTTTATATGTGGTGCTGAGAATTGAACCCAGTGCCTCACATGCCAGGCAAGTGCGCTACCAGTGAACCACAGCCCCATCCCTCTGTTATGATTTTTTTGTTGTTGTTGTTTAAATATTTATTTTTTTTTGTACATAATACCTTTATTTTGTTTATTTTTTTATGTGGTGCTGAGAATCGAACCCAGGGTCTTGCACATGCTAAGTGAGCACTCTACTGCTGAGCCACAATCCCAGCCCACTGCAATGGTTCTTATGTGGTTTGTTCCAAAGTTTCACATGCTGAGGCTTGGACCCAATGTGGTAATGTTGAGAGGTTGTAGAACCTTTAAAAAGTGGGGCCTAGTGGGAGGTGATTAGGTCTTTAAGAGAGATTAATGCTTTGCTCTCAGGAATGCATTCTCACTCTGGGTAAAGCATGTTGTTATAGGAGAACCTGGCATCTCTCCTGAATCTCTTCATATATTAACATGTGATCTTTCCTTCTCATGTACGCTTCTACCATGATGTCATCTACCGCGTTGGGAGGTAGCCAGAAGGCCCTCACCAGAACTGAGCAAATAGGATTGTCCAATCTTGCACTTTGAAGTCTCCAAAATTGTGAGCTAAATCAACCTCTTTTCAGATAAAGTATCCAGCCTCAGGTATTATAGCAACACAAAATGGACAAAGACCCCAAGGATGACTTCATTAACCCTGGATCTCTCTTCCTCTGTTGATTCAGTGTGCATTGTTGAGTGCCTATTTTGTATCCAGCAACATTTCATCTGTCTCCAACTGTAACTCAGGAGCCCAGATTTTTAGTTGCTACTCTCTTTTGAGTTTCATATGCTTTACAGATGTGGAGTCCTGCCCCTCAGCTGAGTTCATCTGGCTTTTTCCATGCTAAAGTCAGCCCACAGGACTTTTTGACTAGGAAACAAAGTCCTGAGCTAAAACAAACTTCTAACTCCATCCCTGGCACAGAGGGTGGATCCTTTTCACTCTAACAACCTTGAACTTCTTACTTCTTTCTGCTTTCTGCTGCCACCCAGCTTAGTGACCTGCCTAGTGTGATCATGTCATTCTCTTACCTTTTTTTTTTTTTTGTGGTCTATTCGTTCCCAGGCTCAGCATTGCTTTTCACATGCTCACAATTGGCAGACTGTCAGGACAACTGCCCAACCCTTACCCTGCCCAAATAAAGCTAAAAAGGCCCCTACTGTACTTCCACAATAGAGAAGCAGGCAACAACATCACATAGAAGAAGCTTAAGGAACCTAGGCATCCATCCATCCATCCCTAAGCTCAAGGTTCTTTCCAAGAATACATACCTAGGAGATCCAAGCTCTTGGAAACTCCAGGCTTTATCTCTTTACCTTGAATTCTTCTTTCCCCAGAATCCTCTGTTCTTTGTCCACTAAGTCCTGGTTACTTCTGGGTTCCAGGATTCTTGCTTTCCAGCCACAGGAGCAGATGAAGATGCAGAAAAGAAACATTCTCCTCTGTTGGTTGCTACTGCATCTCCTACTTTTGGAAGATGGTAAGTGATTTTATTTAAAGGTGGATTGGATGAGAACCTTTGAGGAGTTGTGAGAGTAATTACTACTGAGACTAGCTCTAGTTATTCATAGAAGAATCATCATTGTTTTACTCTCACACATCAGCAGAGTAGGGTATCATACCGGAGACAGTAGTGAAAACTTTGGGCTTTGTTCTCACCTTGCCTACACCTAAATCCTGGCTCCTTATATTAATTGTGTACTTTGGGTGAGTTGTTTCTCTGTGCCTCTGTTTATGCATCTGTGAAATTAATAACCTGTGTGATATGGTTGGAGATTTAAGTAAGAACAGAAAGAGTTGGGTATTTTTAAATATTGTTGTTCAGTATTCTTCAAACTCAATTTCTCTCCTGTCGCTAACCTTGATTTCACATCAGCCAAAATTAGATTCAGACCAAGGAGAATAGGATGTAAGAACCACATTTCTGCAGCTCTGATACTCTATCAAACACTTCATGGGCTACCTCCTATCGCACACATGGGAAACATAACTTAGAATATTCATCATAGTGAACCAAATTTAGGCTCCCAATAATTTTGATTCATTTATTTTGCTTTCCAAAACTTTTTAGATTAAATCCTCTCCCTCTTTCATGTGTCACCTATACTCTTGGTCATTCCATTTTCTTATTTAGTTTATTTATTATTTGGACCTTAACACTCATTTGTACTACGATGAATTTTTTTTAGGACCTACCCAAGTAGAGCTAAAAACTCTAATCCTTTGTTTGTTTAAATAAGATTTTTTTAAAAAAAATTGACAGGCAGGGTGAGGTGCTGGGAACTCATGATCAAGTTAGTAGTAAAATAAGCCACAAATGAGATGGGAAAATAAAGGCTGTGGAAGCTATGTATCCTTATCTTCAGGGTAGTGAGGAGCAAAAGGTAGGCACAGCCTAAACTCTAGGTGATCCTGCAAGAAGTTGGAGACCTTCCCTATGCCTGTAGACTCTGGTTGACAGCCCTTCTTTTTGGGAGATCTTATGCATTTATGTTGCACATAACTTATTCTCTGGCCTTTGCATAGTGATCAGGAGTCTCTGGAACATTGATGTATATAGAATCACCTGGCTCTTCTGAAGATGCAGAAACCTGGGCCCCATGTCAAACTGATTCATTTAGTCTGGAGGCTGGGAGTCTTTATTTTTGGCAAGCTCTCCCAGGTGATCTGATGTGGGTGTTTTCTGAGAAACATTCAGAGAAATATTTTCTAAGAAGGAAGTAATACTACTTTTAGAGTGAATCAAACTGGGTGTGGTGGTGCACTCCTGTAACTAGTGACTCGGAAGATGAAGGCAAGAGGATCACAAATTAGGGGCCAACCTGTGCAATTTAGTGAGAGCTCATCTCAAAATAAAATTTTAAAAGGGGTTAAGTATATAGTTAAGTGGTAGAGGGCTTTTCTAGTATGCATGAGGCCCTTGGCTCAATCCCCTGTACTGGAAAAAAAAAGAATAAATCTAAACATATGAGTGTCACCTAATCCTGGATTACCTATTTTTCTTTTTGCAGAGCTGGAGACCAAATCTATGGCCTCACACCTGCTGGGCAAAAGCTTTGTCACTGAGCTCTACATGCCCTAGCTGTATACTTCCTTTATGATACTTCTTATCTGTAGTGAATCTTCTATAGCAGAATATGGAATAAGTTTATCTATGAGTAAGCCTATGTTTTGTAACTCTTACATTGGGGATGAGAAGGAGAGAGTGACTTAGCTAAGTACAAATTCAATAGCCTGGATTCAACTTCCTGTTTCATGAATCCTAGCTATATAAACTTGGACAACCACCACCGTTTCTAATCCTGAGTTTCTTTACCTTAGCTGATGATAATAATAATATCTACATTGAAGGGCTGTGGTGAGCATTAAATACAATTATCCATGTAATGAATTTAACTAACCATTGAGCAGGAAGTGTATATGCTTTACATATATTTGTTATTACTTATCTTTAGTAATAACCACAAGTGTTACAGGCACATCTGCCCACACAGGTTCCAGTGAAACCTCAGCTGCCTCTGACATATCTACCCCCATGGCAACCAGCTCAACATTCAACCAAACCACCACTGTAACATCCAATGGTAGATCCAGTACAACTTCTGGAGGAACCAGTATAATCTCCTATACTGTATCCAGAGTGAGCTCCCGTGAAAGCACAGTTGCCAACACTGGATCCAGTGTGATCTCCAATGGGGCCAACACAACTTCCAACACTACTTCCACTGCAAACTCTGGTAGGGCCAATACAATCTCCAGCCCTAGAACCACATTGAACTCTGATAGTACCAGCACAACGTTCAACCCTGCAATCAATTTTACCTCCAGTGGGGCCAGCACAACCTCTAACAGTATATCCATTACAACCTCTGTTGAGACCAATGCAACCCCCAACACTGCTTCCACATCATCTTCTAGTGAGGGCAGCAGAACTTCCAACACTGTTTCTAGTGCAACCTCTGATGAGGTCAGCACAGCTATCAACACTGGATCTAGAGTGACCTCCAGTGGGTCCAGCACAACCTCTAACACTGCATCCATTACAACCTCTGTTGAAGCCAATGTAACCCCCAATACCACATCTTCCATTGCTGTGTCCAGTGCAACCTCTGATGAGGTCAGTGCAGCTATCAACACTGGATCTAGTGTGACCTTCAGTGGGGCCAGCACAATCTCTAACACTGCATCCATTACAACCTCTGTTAAGACCAATGCAATTCCCAACACCACATCCACATTGACTTCCAATAAGGGCAGCATAACCTCCAATGCTGTGTCCAGTGCAACATCTGATAAGGTCAGCACAGCTATCAACACTGGATTCAGTGTGACCTCCAGTGGGATGAGCACAACCTCCAACCCTGGATCAAATGCAACCTCCAAAGTCTCTACCACACCTGCTTCAACTGGAATACACACAACTTTCTACAGAATTAGTACAAGTATTACTACTCCAGTGAATGAGGTGAAGCCCAGTGGGTCCCTGGAGCCTTGGGAAATCTTCCTCATCACCCTTGTCTCAATTGTAGTGGCTGTGGGGCTCTTTGCTGGGATCTTCTTTTGTATGGTGAGTGCCTAATACCTGTGGGGAGGAGCAGCAGGAATATAAAGAAACAGAATAAACAGCATAAACTTCTAGTCAGGGGCCAGTAAGGAGGAAATGGAGATCAAGAGAGTTACAAATAAAAATAACAAGTTGGAACCAGAAGAGCCAATCAATGTGCATAGAAAACCATTGACCTATGAGAAAAGGGTGCTGGAAAAGGACTACATATTGGAGGGAGGAGTGTTAGCTGAGAGAGATGGGTGAAAGAGGGAGATGATTCTAAAGGAGTCCATGGTGAAGACTTGGGTATGATTCTGAAACAACTGTCTCTTCTTTTTCTAGAGAAACTACCTGTCCCTGAGAAACATCTTAGACACAGCTGTCTACTACCCCCATGGTACCTACCGTGGCCCAAGCCCTCCAGAGAATCATGCAGTCTCCCACAGGCCTAGCTGGAGCCCTAACTGGTTCCGGAGGAGACCAGTATCCCCAGTGGCCATGGAGATGAGTGGAAGATAGAATTTCCCAAGTGGCCCCTGAGCTGGAGTGCCACATCCTTCAGGGAGGAAGCAGACCTGAGGACCCGAGACCTGAGTTTCCTCTTATTCCTCCCTACAAGTCCCTTCCCAGCTTCATTTGATTCCCTGACATCCTTAAGAAAGACACTAACTGCCCTCTTTTATCTTTACCAGAAATGGAGAAAAGGATAATATATTGCTAATTTAACTAAGAAATAAATATATCCAATGTCTGACAGAATCTAAATGTGCGCAAGTGGGCGTGTTGCATTTCTCAATTACCTGAGAGAACTTCCATGCTAGAATCCATTTAGCATTCAAAATCTCCACAGTACAATCCAGAGACCTCATTCATACCAAAGTATCCTCATTTTCTAATCCTTTCCGTGCCAAGCAGGACCCCCATGTCTATGAGACTCACCCAATTTGGCAGGAGAATTGAATTTGGAATGATGAGAAGGGAGGGCAGGGACCAGAGTTGGTACTTTAAAGAGATTGGGTTGTGGTTCACAAAGAACCCAGTGATATGGAGGAGGGGCAATTATATGCATGGGGGTGGAGGCAAGGATTGTGCACCTCAAGTTATAGTTCCTAAGCCCTTGCAGGTGCTCTAGACCTGGATCTCTTGTCAGAGTGAAGGTCCTCGTTGATACCTCTCTCAGACTGCTACCTTGAGAAGCAGAGAGAAAGAGCTTCTTGTTTTCCCAAGGGAAACACTTTGCAGTCTATTAAGGTCTAACTTTTCAAGAGGTGCTTGGCAGAGACACCTGAGGGGAAAGTTAAATTCTCACGAATTCCCTCTCAGAAGGTTGGTGCATATCACTTTTATGGGTCTAGGAGAGAAACTGCCTGATGATCCAGGTCTTGCAGGACAGAGGGGAGCGACTTTGGAGGCAAAGTTTGCCCTGAATTCCCAAGGTGGTGAGAGGCTCCCACTTGGGGTAGAGAGTCATAGCAGTGTGTTGGTGGGCTTACCCCAATTTGCAGCAGTGGAAACTGCTGTCTTCCACTACTTACTGGATTCTCAAGGGTTGGCAAACTGAACAATGTTACGGATGAGGTCATGCTGAGCCATGCTCAAGAGATCATCATTATCATCATCTCACTTTGAGGAATCCAGAGACCAGAATGGAAGCCAAAGAAAGCACCTTGCAGGGAATTTTGGAGAGCATTATATGAAAAATATGAAAATAATATTAGGCAAGGGAATCTCATTATATCATTTAAAAAATGTAAATCATGAATTTTTAAGTTTACAATTTAATAGATAAGTTGAAAGAGGCTGGTCACTGTTGAGAATATTAATACATAATCTGGAAGAGCAGGTGGGGAAAAGAGTCCAATTAGACACAAGTACAAGGAGAAAATTATCCAGAAAATATAAGATAGATGGAAAATAATTCCAGGAGTACTAACATGCAAGTAATAAGGTTCAAAATTGAGAAAAAAAGAAGAGATGAAGTAAAAGAGGAAGAAAGATTTAAGTCTGTAGATAAAAGGACTTACCAAACACAACTGGAGACATACTAAAAATCATTGGTTTATATACATTAAACATGGGAACTATGTGGTATGTAAATTATATCTCAATAAAACAGCTAAAATATCATTAGGCACATCATGTAAATAAAAATTCTGATTTGCAAAGATAAATAAAAAATGACTGGAAGGAAGGTCACTTTGAAACAGAGGAAGGTGAAAAGAGAGGGATCCATGGCAGGTAATTTAGCATATGATTCATTCACATGATTATGCTGTGAATATCTCATTAATTTCAATAATTAGAGCATGTATGTAGAGTTTGGAAGCATCATTACTCAGATTTCAGCATGGAATACAACCACTCCTTTAACCTAACAGTGCCTCAGCCCTTCAGCACATTTGACCCAAGAAAAAGTCCAGGAAGTGGAGGGTGGAAGTATCTACCATCTAGACTTTCGCATGGTTGTTTCACTCAATGATCTGCACATGACATCTATGATCCATATTCTTGGAGAGGCATGAAGGCTTTCTAAATTGTGTTAGGAAGGCATGGATTGTTTTATGAAGATGATTTTTCCAGGTTTTCAACTTACATGCATATTTTTTGCATACAATGTATTTGAGAGGAACTCTGAGTTCAGCCCATCAAATTAGACCCCCTTTTCTGATTCCCCTTTTTTACTCAAACTTTTTTTTTTTCAGTACTGGGGGCTGAACCTAGGCCCTTGAACATGAATGACAAGGACTTACTCATATGCTTTGAAAAAATTTGATAGTAGTCAAATGCTCTCTATTTGAGCCCACCAATTTTTTGTTTCTAATTCCTATCTTATTATTATATTTTTTTTCCCATGGCACAAAAATTCCAGGGTATCAAATAAAGAGATGCTTAAAAAATCTCTTTTAATTTAGGCATTGTTCATCCAGAGTAGAACAACTCTCCCTCCTCCTCCTTCTCTTTCTTTTTTCTTCTCTCTCTCCTGCCTCATACAAATTCCTGGTAGGGGTTGAGTGTTAGAAACTAATAATTTTGCTCTGTGTTAAATGCTATTTGTGTATACTGTAGAAGGAGTCAGGAGGAATAATCAAAATTTGTTTAATGGTCTCTTGTTATATATTCACTGTCAAAAGTGGCATCCTACTCAGGGGATATCCCCTGAGAGAAGAGCTGAGGCAGAATCAGTAGGTGTGATAAAGATGGGAGGATTTTACTGAACCTAGAAACCATATGCAAGTCAATATACCTTATCTGTCCATCTGCCCATTTTAGACTCTTCAAGATTTGTGAAGTCTTGCTGGGACATAGCCACATGCTCTAAACCACACTGCCCTGAATTGCGCATCACTCTCTGAAAACAGGAATTTCACATGCACTGGTTTCTTGGTGTAGGTCACAGATCACTTTGTATATTTTGCATGATTTTAAGGAGATAGATGTTGTAAATTCCATATTTACTTCCAAATAATTAATCTCACACTTTAAGATGAAAGGAGCATGGAGAGGCCATTTGGAATGACAGCTAAGAGAACAGATATTCCAGCTTGGATTCATGGTTTCCAATCCAAGCTCAGTGTGACCGTGCACACATTCCTAAACTTCTGTTCTCTGTTTCCCTATTTGTAAAAACAAGGATGATAACAATGTCCACTCATGGGGTTGTTGGGAAGCCCATAGAACAAGTAAGTACTCTACTAATTTTGTAATTTCAAAAATTGAGTAAGTTATTGGTTTGCATTTCCTTGACAATATGGGGAAACATTTTCATTGACTTTTCATCAAAAGTTTATAAGGGCCAGGCATTATGGCGCATGCCTGTAGTCCCAGCGGCTCAGGAGGCTGAGGCAGGAAGGTCACGAGTTCAAATCCAACCTCAGCAACTTAGGGAGGTCCTAAGCAACTCAGGGAGACCCTGTCTCTAAATAAAATACAAAATAAGGACTGGGGAAGTGGCTCAGTGGTTAAATACCCCGGGTTCAATCCCCAGTATCAAGGGAAAAAAAGTTTATAAGGCATCTATAAATTTAACACTTAAAGTCTTATAAGACATAGGAATTTTAAAAAGTTTATAAACACTTTTTGTGCAGAGTAGCATGATAGGGTGAACAATAAAAACACTTCAAGCAAAAAATAGACTACATGACGTACTGGAAAAGGCAACACTATGGAGACAGTAAAAAGATCAGTGATTGCTAGGGGTTAAGGAGAGAGAGCACAGAAAATTCTCAGGGCAGTGGAAATATTCTGTTGATGTTACGATGGTCGGTTTATGTCATATATAGTGGTAAAAATGCATAAAACTCCCAAAGTATACACTAAAGTAAATAAGGGAGTTTGGGCTTTAATGTGTCAACGTGGCTTCATTGATTGTAACAAATGCTTCACCATGGAGCACATGTTAATAGTGAGGGAGATGGTGCTTGTGTGGGGACAGGGGTTATATTGAGAACTCTCTGTATTTTCCATTCAAGTTTTCTTTAATTCTAAAACTGCTCTAGAAGATAAAGTTTATTTGTTTCAAACATATATACTGATATATATGCATACACTCACACATCAGCAGGATATTTATGTAACATATATTCCTCATCTATATATAATAGTCAAATGATGTGAAAAAAATGAAATGGAATCATAATTTCACAAAGCACAAAGATCCTGGAATAGGGACTGGGGATGTGGCTCAAGCGGTAGTGCGCTTTCCTGTCATGCGTGCGGCCTGGGTTCGATCCTCAGCACCACATAAAATAAAATAAAGATGTTGTGTCCATCGAAAACTGAAAAATAAATATTAAAAAAAAAGAACCTGGAATGTCAAGGGCTTGCTCATATGCTTTGAAAAAGTTTGATGGTAGATATGGAGATGAAGTAGTGTTTGAAATGGATTGAAGACGTTTAGTTTATTTATTTATTTTGGTACTAGGGATCAAACCCAGTTGTGCTTTAACCCTGAGCTACATCCCCGATTAAATTTTTTTCTTTTTTTAAAATTTTGAGAGAAGGTCTTGCTAAACTGTAGAGGTTCTCACTAAGTTGCCTAGGCTGGACTCCAATTTGAGATCCTCCTAACTAAGCCTCCTAAATTATAGGGGATTATGGGTGTGTACCATTGTTCTTGGCTACTGGAAATATTTTAAAGAGTAGCAAGTCTGTTTCATTATTTAAACATCTATATTATACTAATGTCTATATTATATTAAGTTTATGATAAAATTTAGGTTAAGCAACATGGGGAAATACAAATTTTTCAAAATTCTTTAAAATTCTTTTTTTGAGAATACATGCACAGAAAAATTTAAGACTGCTATTAAAGTGTTTACAAACTTTTTAAAATTCCTATGTCTTATAAGACTTTAAGGGTTAATTATGGTTAATTAAATTATGGTTCCAGATATTTGCTTTAGTCTATGCATCCTCACAAGAGATCTCTAAGTCCAAGGATGGCTGCCACCGAGCAGGGGTGGTCCCTTGTAGCAAGATGGTCCACGAAGAACATCCAGGCTGTATTTCACAGAAAATCTTCCTTCTTTTGGTTTTCTTCTTTTTTTAATGCTTCAGATTGAATCCAGGGCCTTGCACTTGTTAAGTGTGTACTACTGAGCTGCACCCCAGCCCTTTTTATTTGTTTTCTGATAAACCATATATTATATGGGAAGACACTTTTGAAACTACTTGTAATGAAGAGAGTTATGCTTGAGTTAGGACTAGACTAAAATTAGAAACACAAAACAGACTTTTTGTTAAGCCAAGGTGAATATCGGCATTGCAAGGAGAATCTGGAACTCAGGCATCTCCTAAATAAAACTTGTGCAAGGACCATTTCCAGTCTATGCTATGTGTTTATATATTATTGACTTGGAGTGCTTGGTCCCTGAATTTCTTACACTATGATAAACTATTCTCTTACTCTCCAAAACAAACACAAGTTCAGAGTCCTTGACCCTATGTGCTCCTTCTTTTGCTGTCCCTGGAACTAACTCTCTAAACAAGCACTCAAAAAATGGCCTCTGACCTGTCAGCTTCGTTAGGTCAACCTGCTCCCAAGTCATTAATGCTCCTGGTCTGTCTTTTCTGATGACTCTTCCATTGGTGTTTCAAACCCATATAACTGGACTCAGCTTCTGTGGTTTTATGTTCTAGGTACTTTGTAACAGTGATAGTTCAAGAATTTCTATCCAGAGCAAGGGTGGAAACAGGCAATCTGGTTGGAAGAACAGTGTGAGTCAGCTTTCGGTTACTGTCATAAAATATCTAAGACAATCAATTTATAAAGAGGAAATGTTTATTTTGGGTCACAGTTTTAGAAGTTTCAGTCCTTGATTAGTTGGCCCCATTGCTCTTGGGCTTATGGTGAGACAGCACATCATGGTGGGAAGAATGTGGTAGAACAAAGCTGCTCACCTCACAGTGGCCCCACCTCTTAAAATTTACACCACCCACTAATAGTGCCATGCTGAGGACTAAACCATTTTTTTAAAAAAAAAATTTTTTAATTGTTCTAATTAGTCATATATATGACTGTAAAATACATTTTGACATATTGTACACAAATGGAGCACAACTTCTCATTCCTCTGGCTGTACGTGGTACAGAGTCGCTCCAGTAGTGCAATCATACATTTATATAAGGATAAAAATATCTGTTTTATTCTATTATCCTTTCCATTTCCACAGCTCCATCCGTCTACTCACTCCCCTCTATATAAATCAAATTTCCTTCATTCTTCCCTATCCCCCCACCCCACTATGGATCAGCATCTGCTCATCAGAGAAAACATTCAGCTTTTGTTTTTTTGGGATTGAGTTCCACCCATTTACCTAAAAATACCATAATTTCATTCTTTTGAGTAATATTCCATTAAGTATATATCACATATTCTTTATCCATTCATTTGTTGAAGGACATCTAGGTTGATTCCATAGTTTATCTATTGTGAATTGAGCTGTTATAAACATTGATGTAGTTGCATAACTGTAGTATGCTGATTTTAAGTCCTTTGGGTATAAACCGAGGAGTGGGATAGCTGGGTCAAATGGTGGTTCCATTCCAAGTTTTCTGAGGTATCTCCATACTGCTTTCCATAGTGGTACACCAATTTGCAGTCCCAACAGTAATGTATAAGGGTACTTTTCCCCCATATCCTTTCCAACACTTATTATTGTTTGTATTCTTGATAATTGTCATTCTGACTGGAGTGAGATGAAATCTTACAGTAGTTTTGATTTGCATTTCTCTAATTGCTAGAGCTGATGAACATTTTTTCATGTTTGTTGATCGATTGTATTTCTTCTTCTGTTAAGTGTGTGTTCAGTTCCTTAGCCCATTTATTGATCAGGTTATTTGTTTTTTTTTTTTTTTTTTTGGTGTTAAGTTTTCTGAGTTCTTTATGTGTCCTGGAGCTGTGTGTGGTAAGTATTTTTTTCCCATTCTGTAGGCTCTCTCATCACGTAATTGATTATTTCCTTTGCTGAGAAGAAACTTGAATCCATCCTATTTATTGATTCTTGATTTTACTTCTTGTGATTTAAGAGTCTTGTTAAGGACTTATTAAATCAGGTCTCAAGCTGACATGAGGAAGATTTGAGCCTACTTTTTCTTCTATTAGGTGCAGGGTCTCTGTACTAGTGTCTAAATCTTTGATCCATTTTGAGTTGATTTTGTTCAAGGTGAGAGACAGAGGTTTAATTTCATTTTGTTACATATGGATTTCTAGTTTTCCCAGCACCATTTGTTGAAGAGGCTATCTTTTCTCCAATGTATGTTTCTGGCACCTTTGTCTAGTGTGAGACCATATTTATGTGGGTTTGTCTCTGTGTCTTCTATTTTGTACCATTGGTCTACATGTCTATTTTAATACCAATACCATGCCGTTTTTGTTACTATTGCTCTGTCATATAGCTTAAGGTCTGGTATTGTGATGCATCCTGCTTCACTCTTCTTAAATGAAGGATTGCTTTAGCTATTCTGGGTGGGGACTAAACAGTTTTAACACATGAACTTTGGGGGACATTTATCCAGACCATAGCAAGGGGACAGGTAGATGTTACACTTGCAACCTTATTTACACATGACACACTCTTTTTATAATGACCAAGAACATAGGCTCTGACAAATAAAAAAAAATAGAAGGGAGATCAATAGACTAGAAGAAGGGGATTAGGGGGAGGAAGGGGAGGGAAAGGGAGGTACTTGGGAATGAAATTAATCAAATTATACTGTTTTATTATGTGCACGTATGAATATATTATAACAAATCTCACTGTTATGTATAATTATAATGCATTAGTAAAAAAAGGGGGGGAGAACACAGGCTCTGAAAATTGACTGCTAGTTTAATTCCTGATTAATTCCCTTATTAGCATTGTGAAATTTAGCCAAGTTCCTTGACTTCTCTGTGACTTCGTTTCCACATTTGTAAAATGCAGACAACAATAGCACTGCATCCTAGGGTTGTTGGATGCTGACACAGGGTCCTGGTTACCAGATGGGATGAGAGGAAACTCAGGAGAGACCAGCTTGTGGAACGTGAGTCCTTTTCCCATACCACCATGGGAGGCATAAATTCCCCTCAGAGGATGTATGGGAAAGTTGGAGGAGAGACCCCTTGAAAGAGGGAAGACAGTTCTGAGAGGCGCACTGAACTTCATGGCCTGAATATTTACCTAAAAGTGATTCTTAAGTTTTTCCTTTTTTTTGTTGTTTTTAAAATTGAAGCTTAAAATAAATACAAATGTATGTAAATATGAGATGTAAAATGTGCAAAATGGACATATTATGTGTTCCAGTCATTGAATTTTAACACACACACTCTCGCATGCACTTTCCAGATCCAGATGTCCCCTTTATACCACCCCCACAGGTAGCCACTATCTTGATTTCAATCATCATCAGTTGACTGCGCTTGACTTTCATATAAATGAAACCATCTAATATGCACTTTTAAGAGATCCTTTTGAAAGGGATGAAATTGGAGCACCACTATTTGGCAAGCTAAATATCCCCATCCCTTACCACAACCCTCCCTGTCATCAGTGGGAAGGAGAGCCCAAAATCTAAGTCAGCCCAGTTACAAAAAATAGAGTTATTTTTTCCCCACTTGTAGCTCTGAGTTTTATTGTGTAAATTGTTCCCACTGATAGTTGTGAAGCATAAAAATAAGGACCCAGGTAAATTAGGACCTCTGGTCCATATTGAAGAGCATTATCAAAGGTATATCCAAGGAAACTAGTAGTTCTACGCCCCCTTCCCCTCCCCTCTCCACTTGACACTAGAAGTGACTTAGTGTCCCTTCCCCAACCTTGGAGAGTCCAGGATGAGTGAAACATGTCACTACCCAGCCACTTCCTCAAAATAGACACCTTCTGACCTTTAATATCTATTTGCTTTCTTTTCTTCTCTTCCTCCTTTTTTCTTCTATAAAAGTCTCCTGCTCTGGAAGTGAGGCATACCAAAGGACAGATCATCTCTGGTTAGGAGGGCGGGTCCTTCTCATCGTGACAGGATTGATCCTCTCATTCTGCTTCTTTCTCTGCTTGTTGTCCTGTTTCATGTCTGCACCCTGTGGTCTTGCCAACACCCCTCTCTTCCGCCTTGATCTTGACCGCTACAGGGCAACCTCTCTTTAAATGACCCTGAAGCATACTCAGAGTTGCCCCTCCCTGGGGAGGGAGGGCCTGAAGCTCTGGCCACTCCTGCCTGATAGCAGTTATAAATGCCATAGTTATGCCCATGAGAAAAAAAGAAGAAAAATAAGAAGTCAAGGTGCACAGCAATTTGTGGAGCTCCCTCCAAACCCCAAACCCTTGGCAAAGCTTAACCTGCCTCCACTGGCCTTCAGTTCTTTTCATGCAGCTGGATTTTCTGGCAAGAACCTGGAAGTGTGCTTCTTGACTCTCTGCTTCTGTGGCTCATCTTTCCTCTGGAGCCTAGGCACTCTTGATGACAACTTTTCATGTGTATCATTTCAAGATGAGAAGAGGAATAATCTCTCCTGCTCATTGGATCAGGTGGCTTCTTCTCTCTGGACTTCAGGAACTCAGTAAGTGACTTTCCAGTGAATGTACAAGATGGGTATGGAGGCCATAGAAAGTCTGAAGAAGACCAGGCTCTTCTTCCAGAAACAAAGACAAGTCAGTCCTTTGCATACTGACCTCACTTCCATTGCCCATGACTCTGATGCCTGTAGAAGCAAATCCATATTCATCTCCCCCAGCTGTGGGTATGGGGTTGTCTCATTTTCCTTTGTATCTTAGACAGATGTTTTCTGCTTTTTTTAGTTTTTAGGTGGACATAATATCTTTATTTTATTTTTGTGTGGTGCTGAGGATCAAACTCAGTGCCTCATGCATGCTAGGCAAGTGCTCTACCACTGAGCCACAATCCCAGCCTCAATGTTTTAACTGGATACTTCTAGTTCTTAGTGCATTCTTAGCTTTAAATTAGAACCAGGTTCTGAATCTAAAATCAAGAAAAAACATTCCTTTCTATAATACTACTTGATTTAAAATTCACATTTCATCCCCTCAAATTTCCCTTTAGAAATAAATTGGAGGGCTGGGGATGTGGCTCAAGTGGTAGCGTGCTCACCTGGCATGCGTGCAGCCCGGGTTCAATCCTTAGCACCACATACAAACAAAGAAGTTGTGTCCGTCAAAAACTAAAAAAATAAATATTAAAATTCTCTCTCTCTCTCTCTCTCTTAAAAAAAAAAAAAGAAATAAATTGGAGTTTGACTTGGGGAGACCAGGACTCTGTCACTCAAGATTCCTTGGAGGTTGTAAAAGGAAAAATTCAGAGGGAGAATGAATCGGGGCTCTGACTAGCTCCTATTTTTGGAGTGGGTTCCTGGACTCCTGCCTTGGATTTCTTCCCAGGCCAATCAGCCTATCCATTCCCTTTGGCTTGAATGTCATAAAGGCAGAGGGAGATGCAGAGCAGAAGAAAAAAGTCTAGACTAAATTTTGTAAAAGGTTTGGACCATTTTCTGCTTTCTTCCCCCACATATATGTGTTTCTGCCTTCCTTTCTGGATTCACTGTCTCACTCTGCTCCAGCACTCTCTCCTTCCATGTTTTCTTTTGTCCCTTATCCTGTGGCCTTCATCTTGAGTGTTTCAACCATTCTCTACCCATGAACGACTTCCTCACCCACATCTCATGTATCCCAATCCCTGACTCCAGTCCTATCTATTTGATTTTAGACAATAATCTCTTTGCCTCAGATAGATCTGTCATTCATAAAATCATTCAAATAAACATTTATAGAGCTCCTACTCTGGGCCAGGCAATGTTACATGGTGAGCCAGGGCCAAGAACAGTGCACCCAAAAGCCACAGTCCCTGTCATCGTGACACTCACAGTCTACTATGAAGAAAAATCAATCAATAAATAGAAGGAAGACCAGAGAAGCAGAGAAAGGGGATTGGGAAATGAAAGGGGAAGTACTAGGGATTGAAACAGAGCAAATTATATTCTATGCATTTATGAGTATGCCACAATGAACCCCACTATTATGTATAATTATAATGCTCTAATAAACAATAAAAAAGACATAATATTTTATTATTTAAGGGAACAGATTTGCAAAATGCTGACAGGCACCTCCTTATGTCTCCTCCACCAGACTTGTAAGGCATCCCACCCTCTTCCCTGTATCCTTGGTACAATGGATTAGCAAGGATTACACCCCCACCATCTGAGTGCTGGGTCCCCATCACTCTCTTGCTGTCTCAGGGGTCTTGCATGATGTGTTTGCCCTTCTTCCATTTTCTCTCTCTACCTCTCTTAGATCCTTTCCATCACCATCCAAACAAGCTGTAGTCCACTGTGTACAAGTAATGCCCAGGGAGATTATTAAAAACTCAAGTTTCCGGGCCCTGCATCCCAGCAAGCTGAATTCAGTTAGCTTGGGGGGATGAGATGGACTGAGACCTTTTTGTTGTTGTTGTTGTTCTTTTTACATGACAGTAGAGTGTATTTTGACATATTATACATACATGGAAGAGACCTTTGTCTCTGGCAGTGTGACCACAATGATCCCTGCCATAAACACTGTTGGAAAGATGTCCATCCCAATGCCTCCCCTACCCAGGTTCCTCTGGAGCCACCGCCTCTCCCTCCTCTCTCCTTCATCACTCACCTTTTTGAAAGCATTCCCCACATCACTATTCCTACTTCTTACCTCCCATTCACCTGCATATTAATTTTTATTAGGTAATGCATGTAAATAATTTAAAGAAAGTCCTCCAAGGCTTCCAACAGATCTTCAGCCCCAGCCTTCTTTCTCCCACTGCTTCTCACTCCCAAGTCTGGCTCTCCAGAGTCTCTTTTGACATTTACCCTCCTAATTCTAAATTAAAATTCTCATACTACTATTACTTTTATTGAATGGGATTTTTTTCCTGCTTCAGGTATGATTTATTGGCTCTTTTCTAATGAATAGGATCTAACTTAGACCTTCTTCCCCTGCACATATACATCTCATATTCCAGTTCACAGTTCTCCCAAAATAATTGTATCACATTTTTGTGTGATTTTGTGTGATATGTTAAGTTAATATTTGGTGTTTACACTATGATAATATTTATACAAGTAACATTTATAGCTGGGTTATATAATGTATTATGATGCCTTTCCTTTTTTGTATATTTTTGTTCTTCTATGTATTAATAATAGCTTCACTTTTTAATTTCTTTAGCTTTCTACATGTATATAATTAATTCATCTCAAAACCTCCACTGAAAGTATTAGTTGATTTTCAGTGCACACAAGGCATCTATCAGTCTTACTTTTCCCTTGAGATTTTCCACGTGGAAGTTCCTGTCAGATTTAAGTAGTTGTTCTCTAGGTCTGTGGTATATCTCTTGTCCTATAATTAATCTTCATCAACATTCTGGGAATTACTGTTTCTGCTTGAAGATTCATATCTTCTCGTTTCCTTTACATTTTCATTTTGGAGGAGCACTTTCTCTAAGAGCTTCTTGAGAGGGTTCATGGAAATAAATTATTTTGAAATAATTATGCACTGTAGGCTAAGCTGCTGTAACAAAGAGATCTCAAAAGTGACTTTGAAAAATAAGCAAGTTAAAAAATGAAATACACAAGTTTATCTCTCTCTTTGTAACAGTATCAAGGTGAGTATTATAGGACTGCTCCAGGCAGTCATTCAGGACCCAGGGTGAAGGTGAATCTGTGGTCTTCAGCACAGGTTTCCTAATGCCATAATTATTCCAACCCAAAGAAAGGATAGAAAAACAATGTTCTGTATTTTATGATTTGGTCAGCCAAGGTAGCCACAAGAGGAGGAGCTCAGGAAAAAACAAAATCTGTTATGCTTGAAGGTTCTAGAGGCAGGAAACAGAGTACCACCATGAAGGGCCACAGAGGAAAGACATCAGGGTCAGGAGGCAGAAGACAGGAATGAAAAGAAGATTTAGATCATCCTTTCATTAGAGTTCCCAAGGAAAAAGGCAAGGCAGAGCAGGTGAACAGTTTAGCACTGGCCAGGTTGAATAATTCCTTTGGACTCTTTAGACTATAGAGGTGATCCCTAGTTGCTTGGAACTTGGTCACAGGGTGATTAAAGCAGAGGACTATTGTTTCCTGAGGTGTATGAAATAGATAGAAGAAGCTTGACCCTGGGTTGGTTATACTGCACATCAAAAGCATGTTTTGGTTGGACACCACTGCCAAGAATTGGCTAGCCTCAGGAGGTTTGATCTTTCTCCCTAGCCAAATAAGTTTATTAAGATGTCAAAACATTGTAATATCCAAAATAATTTTAAAATACATACAATATAAGCAGAAATAAAAAATAAGGATTTACACTTAAGCAAATGAAGTGGAAGCTATATCTGTTTTCCCCCTTTCATGGTCCTCTGACAAGGGCTTAGATTGTTGGTGCCTATACCTAGCTACAGGAGTAATTGAGAAATGTAACATAATTGTGTGCCCAGGAAGTAAAAGAAAATGGATCTAGCAGTCTGCAGACCTGCTAGGAATATGTAAATTCAACCCCCACATTTGATTTATAGTTTATCTGGTTATAGAACTATAGGTTTGTATACAAAATTTCCTCAGAATTTTGAAGGCATTGTTTCTAGATTCTAGATTGTGAAGATGGATATGATTTTTACCACTAATCTCTTGTAGGAGACCCATTTTCTTTCTGGAATATTTAATATTCTATAAAGTTAGTATTCTGAAATCTCATAATATAGTATTATAATATGAATTCTTCTTTCATTTGTTAGGAATTTATAGAGTAGTTTAACAGTCTATCTTTTGTTGCAATAACAAAACACTTATGGTTGGATACGGTATAAAGAAAAGAGGTTTATTTGGCTCACAGCTATGAAAGTACAGAATTGAGTGGCCTCATTTGTTTGCCTCTTGATGAGAGCCTCGTGGTGGATTGCATCACAGCAGAAGCTCAAGCAAGGGTAATCACTTGGTGAGACAGAAAGCCAGAGAAAGTAGGGAGGAGCTTTCTCTTTCATAACAACTCAACTCTTTTTATCTTTCTATATCTATCTATCTATCTATCTATCTCAGTACTACTGAATTACATCCCCAGACCTTGTTTAAGAAAATTTGAGACAGTGTCTCACTAAGTTGCCAAGGCTGGCCTTGAACTTGCAATCCTCCTGCCTCGGCCTCCTGAGTTGCTGGGATTATAGAAGGGTACCACTGCAGCTAGGTTGTAACAATTGACTCTTGGAGGAATTGGAATTCCATAAGAACTACCTCAATGTCTTCCAAGGACAGCATCCTCAATGACCTGACCACTTCCCACCAGGCCCCACCTCTTCAACGTTTCACACCACCTCTCAATATCACCCTACTGGGGACCAAATTTCTGACACAAGAACCTTTGGGGACAAACTCAAACCATGGCAATTAGTCATGTCAGTCAGTTCTGGGAAATATGCTTGCATATTTTTTATTTGACATTTGCCTTCCAACTATTTTCTCAGTTCTGTCTTCTTAAAAAGTTTATTATTGAATGTTTGACCTCCTGGATTGATGCTCTAATTTTCTTACTTTCTTCTTCTACTTTCCAACTCTACCATTTTTTTTGTTTGTTTGTTTTGGAGAGATTTCCTCAGTTTTTGAGTTTTAATTCTTCTAATGAATTTTACATTTTCATTTTTTTAACTTCAAAGAGATCGTTTTTGTTTTCTGTATGTTTCTTTTAAAAATGATATGCTTTTTAATTTTTTTAAATGGGTGCCACATTCCTTGGTTTTTTGAGAACCTTTGGAATTGGTTTTGCTGTCTGCATTTTTTTTTCAGTTATCTCTGAGTTTTCTTCATAAATGTGTTTATCTTGGTCTTTGTATTTCAGGTTAGAAGTTTTCCTCAAATATCTGGTAATCCCAGAATATTCTTCACATTTGTGAGTGAGGTACTGAAATGGTGGCTAAAAGCTCTGTGTGTATGGTGGGACTTAGCTCTAGGATAACTTGGCTTTTGCACAGGTGGACTTAGCTCTAGGATAACTTGGCAGAGACCTGGCCATTTTGATTGAGAAGTCCTTCACAATATCCATATCTGTAGGTCCTTTTTAGTTAGGTAGATTTTTTTTTCCATTAGAAGACTTCTCTAGATTCTTGCCTAGAGGATATAAGCACAGCTGTCAAAATGTGCTGGAAGCCGAGTAGGGAAATACACCACACGGGCTTCACAGTTCAGGATATAAGCATTCACTTAATCACATAGTTTCACTACACTTTTTCAATCTTGCTCTCAGCAATTTCTGAGATCTCTGGTCTAGACCATCATTGCTTTTAATATCTCCAGAGATAAACCCCTCACTCATGTGAGGAAGATAGATGTACTCATTTAACTACTTGAGTAGAAGAGGGATCTGGGACTGAGAGACAGTATCTTAGCTGCATTGTTATTTCAAACATGACTCCTATTAGTCACATACCACACCCATTATTACAAGAGGTTGTGATTGCTGAACCTTTCCAAGATTTTACAGGATGATTAACTTAACAGTAATTGACTCCCCACCCCAATGCAAGCCTGTATGTTGAAACTTTCTCTGTTCTGTTTGAGAGTTATTACTCATCTACTCACTGTCTTAAACAATTATATCTCCTCTGCTACTATTGCTTCTCTAGTTCTTTGTCCTTGTGGAGTTGTGACTTTTGCTATTTCTCTACTGGTGATTTTCTGTGACATTTTTAAGCCTCCAAGTAGAATTATTATTCTTTTGTCCATTCCAATTGAGGTCTACCTCATCATGCAATTTTTTTTTGTAATAAAGTAGACTCCTCCATATTGTCCTCCAATCCAATGAACATTCTATACACCTGCTTGATCTCTTTGCAAAAATGAACTCAGCTAACTATCATTTTTAAATAAATTATTTGCAAAATTATTAGTGCTTTTCATTATTATTATTCACAAAGCTGTCCATGTTTGTTCCATTTTTTTATTAAAGTATTATAGTTATACTTAGTATATCTAAGTATTTTGCTGAGTTTATCTCAACAAAATCATACATGCATGGAATTTGATTTCAGTTCATGATCACTCTTTTCCTTCCTGTCCTCTCTCTCCTTCCCTGTTCTCCGTTCTCTACTCTGCTAGACTTCCTTTCACTCATCTACTTACTTATTTTTGATTGGTTCTTTTACTAAAACATAAAGGTGAAATTCCCTGGATATATTATGTGTACACATAACACGATTTTTTAAGAATTAATTTTGCATTGCTTCCCCTTTCCCATTCCTCCACTCTGCCTTCTAATATCCTCCTTCTTTTCTATATTGTTATGATATACTATGCTTCCCTCCTCCTTTCCTTTATTTTACTCCATCTTCCATATGTGAGAGAAAATATTTGACTTTTAAATTTCTGAGATTGGCTTATTTCACTTAGCATGATGTTCTCCATTTCTATCCATTTACCATTAAATGTTATAATTTCATTCTTCTTTATGGCTGAGTAAAACTACATTGTGCATAAATATCATAATTTCTTATTTATTTATTCTGATTAGTTATACATGATGACAGAATGCAATTCATTTCATATTACACATACAAAGATAATTTTTCAAGACACTGGTTGTACACAAAGTATTTTCACACCATTCATGTCTTATATATGTACTTAGGGTAATGATGTCTAACTTATTCCACCATCATTCCTATCCCCTTTCCCCGTCCTTTCCCCTCCCTCCCCTTTGGCCTATTTAAAGTTCCTCCATTTCTCCCATGCTCCCCACCCTGCAAATCTCCATTACTTCTCTGCATCCTCATATCAAAGAAAACATTCAGCCTCTGTTTTTTGGGGATTGGTTTGCTTCACTTAGCATTATATTCTCCAACTTCATCCATTTACCTGCAAATGCCATGATTTTATTCTCTTTTAATGATGAGTAATGTTCCATTGTGTATATATACCAAAGTTTCCCTATCCATTCATTTACTGAAAGGCATCTAAGGTTGGTTCCATAGTTTGGCTATTGTGAATTCTGCTGCTACAAACATTGATAATGGCTGTGTCCCTGTAGTATGTTGTTTTTAAGTCCTTTGGGCATAAACTGAGGAGTGGGATAGCTGGGTCAAATGGTGGTTCCATTCCCAGTTTTCCAAGGCATTTCCATACTGCTTTCCATATTGGCTGCACCAATTAGCAGTCCCACCAGCAGTGTATGAGTGTATCTTTTTCCCCACATCCTCGCCAACACTTATTGTTGCTTGTAATCTTAATAGCTGCCATTGACTGGAGTGAGATGAAATCTTAGAGTAGTTTTGATATGCGTTTCTCTTATTGCTAGAGGTGTTGAGTATTTTTTCATGTTTGTTGATTGATTGTGTATACTCTTCCAAGAAGTGTCTTTTCAGCTACTTGGCCCATTTATTGATTGGATTATTTGTTGTTTTGGTGTGAAGGTTTTTGAGTGCTTTATAACCAATCAAATACAAATTAATAGAAGTGCAAAAAAAAATCTAGTAGAGTACAGGAGGGAGAAGTGGGAAGGAGGAAAGGGTAAAGGAAGATCATGAACTGAAATTGATTCCTATGCATGTCTGAGTTTGTCAGGATGAATCCAACTACTGTGTATAACCATAAATATCTAATTTTTAAAAACCATAACAAGACACAATGTTATTAAATTGCTAAAAATGAGTAATAAACAGGAAATCCCAAAAGGAGATAGAGAAGAAAAAACACATTATTTAGAGTGGAACAAAGATAAGAATTATAGCAGATTTCTCTTGAAAATCCATGCAAACCAGAAGATAATGAAAGAATCATTAAGACACTGAAGTGGGGAAAACACCTATTAACCTAGAATTATACTGAGTAAAAATATCTTTTTAGATGGGTATGGTGGTGCAAGTCTGTAATCCTAATGACTCAAGAGGCTGAGGCAGGAGGATCACAAGTTCAAAGCCAGCCTCAGAAACTTAGAGATGCTGTAAACAACTTAGCGAGACCATGTCTCAAAATAAAAAATAAAAAAATGTCTGGCCATGTAACTGGGTGCAGTGGCGCACTCCTGTAATCCCAGCAGCTCAAGAGGTTGAGGCAAGAGGATCATGAGTTCAAAACCAGTCTCAGCAATGGTGAGGTACTAAGCAATTTATTGAGACCCTGTCTCTAAATAAAATATAAAATAGGGCTGGGGATGTGGTTGAGTACCCCTGAGTTCAATCTCTGGTCCCCCCCCCCCAAAAAAAAAAAAGGCTAGACAAGTTACTCACTGGTTAAGCATCCCTGGGTTCAATTCCTGGAATAAAACAAACAAACAAAAAATACTTTCTAAAATAAAGGCTTTTCTCAGACCAACAAAAGCTAAAAGACTTTATAACTTGGAGACCTATATTGCAAAAAATGTAAAAGAAAGTTCTTTATCAGAAAGAACTTTGGATATATATGCAAATGAATGAAATGTGTTAGAAATGGAAGCCACATGGGTAGAAATGAAATATGTTTTTCTCACTTTAATTCTCTTTAAAAAGTAATATGATGCAATAACAATGAATTGTGGGAATTACAAAATTGAACATATAAGACATATGATAATGGTGGCATAAGAGGCAGAAGAGGAAATAGACATTTATGCCCTATGTGAAGAGGTATAATATTAGTAGGAGGTAAGCTGTGATGAAGATGTATATTGTAAATCTTAGAACAAAAGCATGCAAAAAAATAAGAAGGATATCTAATAAACCAATAGTTGAAGAAATGAGATCATCCGGAAGAAAAGAGGAAAAGGAGGAAATTTATTAAAGAACAGATGTGACAAATAGAAAACAAGTATCAAGATGATAGAATTAAACTAACATTTGATTAAATGACACTAAATATAAATGGTTCAAAATTCCAATGAAAAGAGATTGGCACTTTTTTTTAAGCAAGCCCTACTTAAATGCTGTTTAATCACAAAAAGAATTTGTTGATTTCTTCAAAATAAAAACAATTTAAGAAAAATTAATCAGATTATGTTACTCCAAAATTTCCTCATTGCATTTGAAATGAAATTTAGCTTCTCTGTCATGAGCTACATATCCCTTGTTAACCTTGTTTCTTGATAATTTTCTCCTCTAACCTAATACATTCCAGTCATCTAGGTTTCCTATCTATTCTTGGATCACAAGAATAGATAGGAAACCTAGTTGTTGTTGTGCCATTGTTCTGTAACATCCTTTCTCTGGCCTGCCTCCTTACCCTTCAGATCACAGATAATATGTCAGTTCCTACAAAGAGAACTTTTCTGATTCTATCATCTAAAGAAAGACCCCCTACTCTCCTTAATAGCAATCCAATGTATATTTCTATTCTTCACACATTTTTCTTTCTTTTTCATTAGAATGTAAACCCTATTGTATAATATTATAAGCCTATATCTTTTATTGACGGGTATATTCAGGGTTTGGCAAAATTCCAGGTGATATTAAGCATTCAATATTTCTGCATAAATGAATAAACAGTACTGGTATGTAGTAAAGCAACACTATTCTAAACCTGAAAATCCATCTCCACCACTTACTCTGGTCTATTAAATCATTTTTGGAAAACTCAAACACAGAAAAGCCTTCAAATCATCAGATGCAAGGATCTATCCTACACATATTTTATTTTGTATCACTAAAGAATAGTTTTTCTTATGTGTCACCTTCTCTCAAGGTGTCCCCCCCCCAAAAAAAAAGAAAAGAAAAAAAGAAAAAGGCAGGGGCTGGGATTATGGCTCAGTGGTAGAGCGCTCGCCTAGCACGTGCGGGTCCCTGGGTTCGATCCTCAGCACCATATATGAATAAATAAAGGTATTATGTCCAACTACAACTAAAAAATAAATATTAAAAAAGGCAATAAATTCCATTAATTAAAAAGTTCTCAAAAATTTGGCCATGTATAAAACATGGAACCTAAGGGTGGGACTTATCCACTTTTGAGAGATGTTTGGTAAGACTGCCTACCAAACATCTCTCAAAAGTGACTTACTCCCAAACATGAGTCATAGCTAACTAAAGTTATTGGCAAATCCTATCTTAATTCCTATTAATCAAAAACACCCACTTTTGGTAATCTTGTGTAGATGTCATTATCTTTATAACATCTCCAGTAACCAAGATTTCTTTCTCCTAAGAACAACATCTATAACAAAGAAAAAAAACCAATGTGCAATATTTAATTATCTTTTTTCAGTTACCTACTGAACATTAATAGTTTTTACATTAAGATATCATTTACATATAATAACATTCACACTTTTTGCTATGTAGTCCTTGAATCTTGACAAATATCCAGTCATGTAGCCACCATTACACTCAAAATGCAGAACATTTCCATCATCCCCCAAAGTTCTCTCATGATCTTATATACTCAGTCTTTCCCCTACTGAGTTCCTGGAAACCAATGATGTATTCTGTGTCCCAAACACACAGAAAGGCTTTGGCATTTCTAGAATGTAATGCAAATGGGATCCTATAATACATAGATTGAGCCTGGCCTCTCTCACACAGAAAAAAATGTGTTTACGTGTCATCCAAGTTCTCACATGCATAAGTAGTTCTAGAAGA
The DNA here is from genome assembly GCF_001458135.2 of Marmota marmota marmota. Lineage (NCBI taxonomy): Eukaryota > Metazoa > Chordata > Mammalia > Rodentia > Sciuridae > Marmota > Marmota marmota. Next base: position 796,734 of record NW_025999984.1, read on the forward strand.
GTTTACCATAGTCTAGATATACTATAGTGTGCTTATTCACTCACCAGTGCAAGGACAGTGTTTCCAGGTATTGTATAACACCTCTAAGAACATTAAAATACCAATTAAAAAAATTTTTTTAGATGGACACAATATCTTTATTTTTATTTATTAATGTGGTGCTGAGGATTGAACCCAGGGCTTCACGCATGCTAGGCAAGTGCTTTACCACTGAGTTACAACCCCAGCCCAACATACCAATTTTTGTGTTGAACTACATTTTAAAATTTGATGAGAATGGGATTATGCCAAAATAAAGATTTTTAGGAAAGCGAAATAGGGAATCAAAGACAGTATGATTACCTGAGCAAACTATTAAAAAAAAACTCTAACAGAGGAAAAGAAATCACAGATGAAGGGGAGAAAACATACTTCAATATAAAAGAGGGACATGCATATTTTAATAATAAGCTATCAGACTACAAGGACATATAGATGATGTATAGTAGAAAAAAAGGAATAATGTTGATTTCTAAATCTGCAGCAATCCTAAAACCTGTGGAGACCACCAAACCATCTGTACCCTACAGAGTTTCTACCATAACCTCCGAAACTATCACAGGATCTGAATCCACTGCTAGAATTTCCACTACAACATCTGAGGTCACCTCACTGCCCACAGCAGAGCGGCCTTCCACAGCCTCCGCAGCTTCTCTGTCTACCACAAACTTAATTAACACTTCAAAAACCAACACAGGCTCTGAGATCACAATAGCACCTATCACAGCCTCACAGACCATCACAGAGTCTGGATCTCCAAGGGGTTCCACCACAGCCTCTGAGACCACTTTACTCTCCAATGCAACAACTATTACCCCCACAGCATTCACCACAGCTTTGGGGGTCACCACTGCCACAATGACAACTTCTGTTCCCTTCAGGGCTTCCACCTCAACCTCTGAAACTGCCAAAGTCTCCATCAAAGACTCAGACACCACTGCAAACTCTGAGGTCACAAAAACTTCTACCACTGCCTCTGATTTGCTCACACCCCTTACCACAATGTCTGTGCAGACCACAATCTCCAGCACAGCCTCTGAGACCACCTCAGCTTCTGAGTCTACTGTTGCCCCCACACTAGTTTCTGAAACCACAATAACATCTGTCCCCACCACAGCCTCTACCTCAGGCTCTAAGAACACAGTCTCTGAGATCTTTGTGGTTTCTACCACAAACTCCGAGACTGCTGCGGCATCTGTGACATTCTCTAAGACAATGACAGCCTCCGCTAAAGGCTCTGGGACATCCAGAGAGCCTGTGTCCTCCATAGCCACTGAAACACCTTTTGAGAACACCAAAACATCGGTGCCCATCACAGTCATCACCACTGTAGGCCCTGAGACCTCTAGAGCCACCAACAGAGTCTCACAGACACCTACAGAGTCTGTGACCCCAAAGAGATCCATCATAGCATCTGTACTAACTGAAGCATCCACTAGACTTTCTGAAGTCACCACACCCTCCACAACAATATCTGTGCCCACGCTGACCTCCACCACAGCCTCTAAGACCACCCCAGGCTCTGAATCCACCAAAGTCTCCACTAAAACTTCTGATATTACCTTGTTCTCTACCACAGCATCTGTGCCCACTAAAGCCTCCACTACAGTGTCCGAGGTCATGACGTCCTCCGTGGTAATGTCTGTGCCCACCCTGACCTCCACCACAGCCTCTGAGACTACAACATCCTCTACTAAAACATCTGAGACAGTCTTTGCCATAACCTCTGGGACCACTACAGGCTCTGAGACCACCACAGTTCCCACAGCATCTGTGGCAAACTCTTCCTCCATGATAACATCTTTACCTACCACAGTCTTCACCACAGTCTCTGAGACCACAGCTTCCAGCAGAGATTCTGAGGTCATCACAGCTTCCACCATAATTTCTGTGTCACCACCATCCTCCAGCATAGCCTCTGAGACAATTATTAATTCTGAAACAACCACAGAATCTCCCACAATTTCTGAGACCATCGGGGACTCCACTATGATATTGGTGTCCACCGTAACTTCCACCACAGACTCTGAGACCATGTCATTCTCTGCTGAAGCCTCTGAGATAACTTCAGGGTCAGTACCCTCCACAAATATCACAATACTTGGTAAGCCCACTACAACATCTGTACCCACTACAACCTCTGCAATAGTCTCTGAGATCACCACACCTTCCATCGCAATGTCTAAAACCATCTCATCTTCCAAAACAGATTCTGAGTTTTCCAGTACAGCACCTCTGACCACGAAAATCTCTACTCCAATCTCTGAGTCTGTTTTAGCCTCCACCATAGTCTCTGAGACTGCCATGTCCTCTACTGCCACATCTATGCCCACCATAGCTTTCATCACAAGCTCTAAGGACACAACAGCCTCTGAGACCACAAATGCTTCCACAATTACCCCCACTGAGACCATTATAATGTCCACCCCAACATCTGAGACACACCAGGCCTTTATCACAACCCCAGGGACCACAACAGTATCCATGAAAGTCTCTGGGACAAGTGGAAAGTCTGTGTCCTTCACAGATACTACAATACCTCCTGAGAGTACAATAACATCTGTGCCCACCACAGCCTCTGAAACCACCCCAGGCTCTGAGACAGCCACAGGCTCAGAATCTACCTCTGCTTCTCCTACAACATCTGAGATCACCTCACTGTCTACCACAGCATTCAAGTCTGCCACAACTTCCACAGCACTTGTTCCCACCACAGACTTCATGACTTCTGAAACTGCCACGGGTCCTGAGATCATCACAACTTCCACCATGGATTCACAGACCACTGTAGACTTTGTGTCTCCGAGTGCCACCATAGTCTCTAAGACCACCTCACTCTCTACCACAAAGGATGTGGTGACTTCAGAGGCCACGATGATAATTTCTGTCCCCTACAGTGCCTCTACCCCAGTCTCTGGAACTGTCAAAGCCTCTACCAAAGACTCAGAGACCACTATAAACTCTGAGACCACAAAAGCTTCTGCCATTGCCTCTGAAATGCACACATCTTCCACCACAACATCTGTGCCAAACACAATTTCCAGCACAGCCTCAGAGATGACCTCAGCTTCTGAGCCTACTGTTGTCTCCACCATAGTCTCTGAGACTACCATGTCTTCCACAATAATGTCTGTTTCCTCTATAGCCTCTACCTCAAGTTCTAAGAACACAGCCTTTGAGACCCTTAAACGTTCCACCACCAACTCTCAATTCACCATGCCATCTGTGACATCCTCTGAGCTCCTAACAGTCTCCACAAAAGCCTCTGGGACAACTATAGAGACTATGTCCTTCAAAAAAACCACACATCCTAATGAATCCACCACAGACTCTGAGGCTTCTACAGACATTGAAATGACCACAAACGCTAACACAGCATCTGAAACCTCTATGCCCTCCACCATAACATCTGTGCCCACAGTAACTTCCTCCACAATCTCTGAGAACACTAGCGCTTCCTCAGTACTTTCTGAACCCAACACAGTCTTCACGGTGACTGCTAAGACCAACACAGGCTCTGACACCAACACACCTTCCTCCACAGCCCCTGAGGTCCCCACATTCTCCACCAAAATGCCTGTTCTGACCACAGCTTCCACCATAGACTCAAGGAATACAGCACCTTCTGAACGCCCCATGACTTTTACTATTGACTCTGAGTCTACCACAGCTGTCACCACAGTCTCTGAGGCAGCTGCAGTTTCTACTCAAACATCACTAACAACTGCAGAGGATGTGCCCTCCACAGCCACCAAAAAACCTGATGAGAGCACTATGGCATCTGTGTCCAACACAATGCCCATCACAGTTCCTGAGAGTACCACAGCTTCCACAACATCTGTGCCTACGATAGTCATTACTGGGGCTTCTGAGACCACTGGAGCTTCTGAGACCACCTCAATTTCCACCTCAATCTCTAAAACCAGTAGAGTCTCCACAAAAGCCTCTGAGACAACTGCTGGGGAGACAACTATTAGGTCTGAGGCCCCCACAGCTACCATAATGCCTACTGAGACCACCCCAATATACGGACCCACCTCAACCTCCATCACAACTTCTGAGAGAACTCTGTCTTCCACATTCACAATTGAGCCAAGCAAAGCCTTCTCAACACAGCAGTTGAAAAATACAGCACAGTCAGAGATCTCCACAACTTCTACCACAGCTTCCGCCAAAGCATCCGAAACAACTACAGAGTCTGTGATTGCAATGGGCTCCACCACAGCATCTGAAAGCACCTTGGTCTTCACTACAGCATCTGTGCCAACCACAGGAGCATTGAGAACATCTTTGCCTACCAAAGTTTTCATCACAGGCTCAGAGAACAACACAGGTTCCACTGTAGACTCAGAGACCAAAACAGCTTCAAGCACAGACTCTTACATTGCCACGTCCTCTACCCCAATGACTGTGCCAACCACAGCCTCCAACACAGTCCCTGAGAACACCATTCACTCTGAAACAACCACAGGGTTCCCCACAATTTCAGAGACTATCAGGTCCTCCACTGCAGCATATGAGCCCACCCTGACCTCCAGCTCAGCCTCTGACATTACCACAGCCTCCACTAAAGTCTATGGAACAACATCAGGACTACCACACTCCATAGATACAGATACACCTGATAAGACCACCACAGTATGGATGACCACCACAGCCTCCACAATGATCCCTGAAATACCATCCATTGCAACATCTGTGTCCACCACACGCTTGGCTACAACCTCTGGGACCAACACCGCCTTCACCTCATACCATAGTGTGTCCACAAAAGTCTCTTTGACAAGTGCGGACTCTGAGCACTCCATGGTCACCATGATGCTGGCTGAGAATAACACATTTGTTCCTACCTCAGTCCCCATCACAGCATCTGAGGTGACTGCATCCTCCACAACAACATCTGTGCCCACTACTGTCCTTTCTACAGTCCCCAAAAGCACTGGAGTCTCAGAGACCACTACAGCTTCCACTATTGGAACTGCTGCAGAGTCTGTGACCACAAAGCACTCCACCACAGGATCTGAAATCTCTCCCACTGAGACAGTGCCTAGCACATTGTCCACCACTGTCTTTGAGAACAACTCAGACTCTAAAAGCACCCTGTTCTCTACAAGGCACTCTGTGTCCACTACATCCTCCATCACAGGAATATCAGTGTCCATGCCAAAATCTACCATGAGCCCAGAAATCACCAGAGCCTCTACTGCAGTCTCTGAGACCACTTCTATCTCCTCCAAAGGTATGTAAGCACTGTCAACCACCACCTTCTCGCCTGTTTCTCTTTTCTCTACACTAGCCTGTTGTCAAGTCAGAGGTAGGTATTATTTCCTCTCCTTGAATCTCCCTTACTTCCATGCTGCTTCATTTAGTTTCAACTCCTTTCATTCTAATCAGAAATATTTATTTGCATATATCCCCATCTGCTACTCCACCCTAGGACAAGTAATATTCTTTAACCTATTCTGTCCAGCCTAACACCTGTGACACCACACATCATGTTTCACACATTGTTCCCTTGTCCAGAGTTTGGTAAACCATACTTCATGGGTCAAGTCTCACCAGCTATTATGTTTTGGTAAATCAAGTTTTATTGCAGCATGCTTGTGTTCATTTGCCTATTGTTTCCAACTGTTTTCCAGTTCTTTAGTGTAGTTTCAACAGTCATATCCCCCAAACAAACTGGAATATTTACTAGCTGGCCCTTTGCAGAGAAAGTTTGCCAAATCTTACTCTATGATAAAACCAAAGTTAATATTTCATCCTCTGGCTCTTGATCTGAATAAGACCACATCTGCCCTTGCCACCAACACTGGTGTTGGGTTTCAGTCTGTCCCCCTGTTCTGAGCACACTCACTTCGATTCCAGTGATTTGTGTATCATTTTAACCACTTTTGATCTAGTTATATCTGTTGCTAGCTAAGCCATTACCATCACTGCCTCTGCCAAATTGGAGTCTGTTCTCTTGTCTGAGTTCACCTTCTTCTGTCCCTGTGGTCAACCTCCTCCTCATGAGTCAGGTTCTTCCACATCTGTTCCAAGCACACTTACCTCTACTTTGTTGACCGCAGTTGTGTTAGATGATGTCACCTCTGCTCCCAGCCGTGGTCACAACATGGCTATGAACAAATCTGACCACTTCATCTCCTCCTCCCACATCCTCCTTATACCCAGTAACCACAATCACAAGAGAACAATGACCTACCACTTTTTTCCCAGTCTACCTACTGTCTTTGGGTGACTACTTTTTAAGTTGACTAGACTTTCTTCTGCAACAATCACAGTCATCTCCTAAACCTTCTACCTCCTCCATCACCAGCACCATCTATGAATATATTGTACATCCTCTTCTCTAAAATGCTGACCTCTATTCTGGGGACCATAGCCACAGAGAACTACTTCCTATCATCTCTCCTTCCCCACAACCCTTTCTTCAAACCACCACCACCACCAGAGCCATGTTATATTAGACCCCCTTGGCTCTAAGGACACCCACCTCCCCTTTAAATGTCTCCATTATAAATGCATCATCTTGATTAACCCGTTTCCTAGGCACCAGGACCAACCACCCACATTTTTGTCACCACAGCTCCTGTAAGGAACCCCATGACCTTTGCTACCAGCAATGCATTGCCTGGAATATCCCTGAATACCTCTGGCCTGGCTGCATCCACTCTTGGAGCATCATCTACCTCCTCAGTCCCAGGTGTCATGACCACCATAGTGTCTATCCATGATTCAACTGTCATTCCTGGAGCCAGCGCCACCTCCCGTACAACAAGCTCAGTGTCCATGGGCACAAATAAAATTAGCATGAGCCACATTCCAACAAATGTGGTCAAACCAAGTGGATATTTACAGCCCTGGGCCATCATCCTCATTGCTCTGATTACTGTTGTGATGGGTATTATCCTGTTAGGAGGACTCTGCTTTTGTCTGGTGAGTATCTAGGATGGGTTAATTGGGGAGTCTGATGAGGAAGTAGATCATAAATAACAATGGAATTCATGTAAATAATCCTTGGAGTATCCAGAAGAATAAGATGGTGTGTAGAGAGAAAAACCATGTAGCATGATATAAAGACCAGAGAGAATCAGTGAGAGTGAGCGTTAAAGTTGTAAAAAGAATAAAAAGATGAATTGGGGTCAAAATGAAAGGAAATTGTTTGAATGAAACAACATCTGGGAGTCAGAATATTTTAGCCCTAGAAGAAGAATCTCCAGGAATTGAGGAATCTTTAGGTTGTTGCTTTATTTACTGATTTCTATTATAAATCTTATTATCCATGGGACACTGCTCTTTGGATGCTCTTGCACAAGTAGAGACAAATACTCTTCTCTTGATTCTCCTTAGGTCAGCTGTAGATTAGAAATGTCAAAACATTTCACTAAATACTGAGGAAGAACAAAAGGGAAATAAACATTAAAAAATCAGCATATGCAGTGACACATTAATGTATATAGCAGCATAATTCACAACATCTAAGCTATGGAACAAACCTAGGTGTCCTTCAACAAATGAATGGATAAAGAAATTGTGATGTAAATACATAATGGAATATTACTTAGCCATAAGGAAGAATAACTTTATGACATTTGCCAGTAAATGGATGGATCTGGAGACTATCACACTAAGTGAAATAAGCCAATTTTAAAACACCAAAGGTCAAATATTTTCACTGATACATGGAAGCTAAACCACAGTAAAGCAGAGGATAGAACCTTTCTGTAGATAAGGCAATGGGCAACAAAGAGAAGAGAAGAGGGGTAGGAATAAGAAATACAGTAGAATAAATCTAACATATTTTTCCTATGTGCACATATGAAAATACCTAAGTGAATCCCCACCATTGTGTCCACCAACAAGAATGGGGTTCTAATTAGAATAAGATATATTTCATGCTTGTATAATTGTATCAAAATGGATTCTACTGTCATGTATAACTAAGAGGAACCAATTAAAAAACGAAAATAGTAACCACTATTTTTTTGGATGATATAGTTATCCAAAAAAAAAAAAAAAAAAGTGCAGGTTCCAACTGTGTGACATCTACCAAGTTTTTGTTTTGTTTTGCTACTGAGGATTAAACTCAGGGATTAAACTCCTGAGCCACATCCCCAGACCTATTTTGTATTTTATTTAGAGACAGAGTCTCACTATCTCACTAAGTTGCTTGGTGCCTCACCTTTTCTGAGGCTGGCTTTGAAATCGTAATCCTTCTGTCTCAGCCTCCCAAACTGCTGGGACTACAAGCATGCACCACTGTGTGGCTTTTTAATAAATTTCTGGTACTCATGAGTACTCTGCTATTTCTTGTTTGATTTGTGGTAGTTACTCTCTTATCTCCCACTGCATCTCTGCTTTCAGAACTTGATCTTTCTTTGAACACATATTTTTCTCAAACTAGTCTTACATTTATGATTTTTTTTCTCTTTTCTTATAATTTGTGAGTAAGCTCACATGTGAAGAATAAAGCAGAGAATAAATAACTGGCAAGCTGAGGCCAAGTCATATAGGTCCACAAGAGATCCCTATGATCCACTGCATCTCTTTCCAACTCTGAGTTTAATGACTTCACATTGGTAGTTTGATATACTCTCTGGTGGAAGTATTTATATCATGGAAATTAACAAACACTACAAAACAGAATTTTTTCAGTTGTTAAATGATGACGAAGATATCATTGGTCCAAATGACAAATTAAAAACATATTATACAGCCGGGTGTGGTGGTGCACAACTGTAATCCCTGCAGCTCAGGAGGCCAAAGTAGGAGGACCACAAGTTCAAGTCAGCCTCAGCAATGGTGAGGCGCTAAGCAACTCAGTGAGATCCTGCCTCTAAATAAAATACAAAATAGGAGTGGGGAAGTGGCTTAATGGTTGAGTGCCCGTAAATTCAATCCCTGATACTTCCCAAAAACAAAAAACATATTATGCCAACAAAAGGTTGGCATATGGTAGTCAATTTATGGGAATTCCCAGCCGCCCTCCCTATTTAAGTTCCAAAATTAATTCACACTATCTAGAAATGACTTCCTATATGACTTTATAATTTTACATGCCATGTCAAATGGTAATGAGAACTTACATTAATTAGTTGTTTGTATGAGGCTTGGGGCCGTGTTTGAAATGTATTGTCATTTAATCAGCTCTGCAATTCGGATCTGGAGCTCCATTAGCTGCCTCAGCACAGGCCCTGAGTGACAGATCTGGGACCCTGTCCAGGCTGATTTGGTTCTGGATTTCATGCCAGTGATCTCAAGATGGTATAGGGACAGTTTTCTGAAGGCCTGTCTCAGTCTCTTAGCTGACAAAGTGAAAGACTGTCTTTCAGGTGGGTCTCTGTGCCTTTCACACAGGGATGTGGTTTACCTTTGTCTTGAAAGTCCAACAATATGTAACCTGACCATGCTGCTGCTGAGCCAGGGCCTGAGTGTTCACATAAAGAGGGTATATTAATATAGTGTCAGGGAGTTTGATTTCTAGAGAGAATACGAATGAAATAACAAAGAGAGAGAGAGAGAGAGAGCACAGTAAGGATGATGGTAAGAAAAGACATAGTTTTGAAAAATAAAAATCTCACATTGGTGAAACAGGCTTGTATATTATAAGAGATAGCACTTAATTTTTATATATTTTTTTTCTTTCAGAGGGACTTTTACTTCCCTGTGAGAAACAGAGGTACTTATTACCCCCATGACCACAACCTTGGCCTTAGTCTTGACCTGGACTTAGGCCTGGGCTCTGGAATAGTCCACAGCTTGGAAAATGAACTGAACCCTGGAAGAAGACTTGGGATTGGACCTGCAGGAGCACATGGCATTGGACACAGCATGGGTGATGGAGATGGTCATGGAATGAACCACTGTGGGAGTGATGGCTATGGAGGAGGTCACAGCAATAGCCATGAACACAGAGGAGGCCATGGAGGAAACCATGGAGTGGGACATAGAGGGAGTCACCCCGAAGGCCATGACAGTACAAGATGGCTGTGGCCATAGACTGGATAATGGAAAATATTGTCGGTGGGGCAGAGAAAGCTTGGGGTAGGAGGGAGTCATGGAGAAAAAATTCTAGATTGAGTTCTAACTTTGCTGTGTTCCCTTGAGTATATTACTTAACCTCTTTGTGCCTCTAGTGTCCTGGTATGTGAAATGGAGATAGTGACACTTTCCCCACAGGGTTGTTGTTAAGGAGATACAATGGACTAGCATGTGTGAAATGCACACACAGGGCCTGGCACAAAATAAGTGCTTAATTAATATTAACTATCATCCTTATAAATTTTAGCTACCACCCCATCTCCAAGAGACAAAAGCACACCATGAATGTATCATTGAGACCATGTGCACATTCATTCCTATTTGTTCTTTCAGTTTTCCCGTTCCCCCCCCCCCTTCAGAGCTTAATATTTACCAATTGCTATTCCAGGAGCTTTTGAATATAATATAATTTATCTCCAAATAATTTAGTGAGGAAAATATCTTTATGACCTTGAGGTAGACTAAGATATTTAAGCATAAAACAAAAAGCACTAATTATAAAATAAAAATTTGATGATTAAACTTCATTAGAGTCCGATATCAGAATTACTGTTATAGGCTGATTTGAAAGTTAAATTGGGTTGATGTCATCCTGCTCAGATATCTCACCCTATGCAGAATTGGGCCCCCTTTCTGCATGAGCCTACTACATTGAGGCTGACATCTTTACCTCATCCACTTGCATCTGGAGCACAATGTCTTTAAACTATGGAGCTGTTGCTTACTTCCTGAGTAGGTATGGGATGTGCCAATGTGGAGAACTTGGTAACACTATATGAAATGTGTCTTATGATTGTACTTGCCTTTCCCACCCCCCTTATTTGTGTTTTTTTCTGTTTTTAAGTGGCCTCCTCACCCATGTTCAGTATCTCGGTTGCAAAACTGTCTGCTTTGTGCTCCCTTGGCCCTGGCTAGAATAAATCCTTTGTCTTTGTTTCAAAAAGACCCAGAATATTATTTGGGATTTTGGATTAGTGCCTTAAAAATATCCTTTTTTTTCTTCTTATAACTTTTATTTCTTCTATTTTACAATAAAGCATGTATTTGTGTATCTATACAATGTGAACCCACATTTCCAAGGGAGGGAGAAAAGAATATGGATTGTTAAAATAGAAACTTTGCACTGAAGATTCGAATCCAAGATTAAAATACTAATACAGATTGACTGACAGCCTGAAAGATGGTCTGATGCCTACTTAACTGTAGGCTACTGTGCTTTAAATGTAGGAAAACCCCTAACCTCACTCACAGAGGAAATAGACAATAGGAGCTACTGTTCACAGCTGAGCCTTGTGCTTAACTGTGTATCTGCTGTTTCCAACAATAATCCTGCCCAGTACATGTTATCGCTATTTTCTAGATGAGACAGAGTTTACATAATTGAATCCAAGTCTGCCGACAAGCCCTTCTCTGGTAACAGTGACCTGAAAGTCAAGTTCTACAGAAAGGTGAGCAAGATGCCATCTTGGTATAAATAACAAATTGCAGTAAACTGACCCAGAAACAGAGAGAAAGGTATCTAAGAATATTTATTGGTAAAGGGCAAGTGTTTAAAGATGAGCCAAGTTCCACTGCTGCCTTCAACAAGTAAATGCTTGACAGTTATAAAAATCCAGAGAGAAACCTATTCTACACAGATATAGGTATATTTATCAAACACAAATCTAACCAGGTTTAAATTCTGAAAGTAGACCCTTCAGATAAGTAAGCCTCCTGATACTTTTTCAATTTAAAAAACTTCAACAGCTGGGTGCAGTGGCACACACCTGTAATCCCAGCAACTCGGGAGACTGAGGCAGGAGGATCTCAAGTTCAAAGCAAGCCTCAGAAACTTAGTGAGGCCCTATGCAATTTAGCAAGATCCTGTTTCAAAAAATAAAAAGGGACAGGGATGTGGCTCAATGGTTAAGCACCCCTGGGTTCAATCCCCAGTACCAGAAAAACAAACCAAACACCAAAACAACAACAACAACAACAAAATTCTTAACAGATGATGAAGTCATGCATCTACTCAGCTCTGGGTGAAGCCTGAGTTCAAAATGGAAAGTGGACACTTGCTCACTCCTCTACCTGCTCCCCTTCTCTAACATAGCTTCTGAGTCTCTCAGCCTTTCCTTGGTGATGAATAGCAAGTAGCCCATTTCCCCAGATGCTCTTTAATAACAATAACACTGGTGTTTGAACTTGTAACTTTAAACACCTATAATTAGGATTTGGGAGCTTCTGGAACCATAACCTTGACCTAGCCTTCCATAACAGTCATTTTACTTTCTATTACACAACATGACACAGCAATAAAAGCAACAAACCACTTCAGCTTTTTTACTTCTGCAGAATCTAAAGCCACTTCTCCAATATATAAAGGAACAGGAAAGTTAATTTCCTGGGAGAGAAATACACAGCTTGGTCCTGGCATTTTAGTACCCAAGAGAGCTGAGATAAGTCCATTGATCAAAACTCCATGTAAAATTGTCCTTCCAAACTTGATGTGTTTAGCAAAATCTTCATTTAAATGCAAAGGACTGACATCTCCCATTAATTCTGAGAAGGCAGCCGCGTCCCCTCTGTGTGAAGGCCCTGCTGAGTTCAGCCCGGTCCCCAACTCTCATGTGCACATGCTGCAGGAGCTATCTGCTCCACAGTGGTTGACTCAGGCAGAATCGCCTTTGAAGTCCACCCCACCAAAGGCAATAGTTGGATATTACTGGGAACATCTTCAGCATCCTCATATTTCATCCATGGGAGCTTCTAGCCTGCTTCTGTTTTCAAACTATGCAGCCACCGAAAAGTACTTTTGAGAACAGAGGGAAGTTTTTGAAATTGAAGACAATTCAATCCAATACTAGTTCCCTACTATTACCAGATAATGCGAGGAGAAATGGAGAAACCTGAATCACTCTGAAAGCACAGGTTTTGCCCTTGTAAGATCCTAACAGGGCTAAAGAACTCCACAATTTGACTAGACCACTGCTACATATTTTCAGGATGGCTGACAAGGTCTTCTCTTCACAGGTCAGGACATCCAGAGGTAAGGCAGCACCAACCTCCCCATACAGGTCCTTTAGGGTAGAAATAAGCAGCTGTTTGAACTGTGCACATTCAGAACAACTCCATGATCTTGAAATTTCAGGCAGACTTTCATGTAGTGATACTCAGAGGGATTTTTGTAAACTATTCTTTCATATGTGGTAGCTAGTGCTGGCATCTTTTTCAGTGCTGATCACATCCACTGTCCATTGGACTATCTTTCCGCCTCCTCTGACTCCGGTCGGCTGCAAGGATTTGCCAAGGTTTGGTGATCCCATGCAGAAGCCAGGACCTAGGACTGGAAACTCCTGGTGTGTTTACGTTTGGTTGCTCCCTAACCCCAGATGAGAGGTGGGTCCTTAATAATATCTTTGAGAAAACAAAACAAAACAAAACAAAAAGTCAAAGGCAGGAGAAGATACTGCAATACATCCATATGACAAAGAAATTATATTCTGAATATAGGAGGACTATAGATAATAAGAAAAGACTATGCAATTTAAAAATGGGTACAAGATTTGACAGAAGGATATCAAAATGGTCAGTGAACATCTGAAAAGGGACTCAATATCATTGCTTATCAGAGAAATGGAAATTCAAACCCTAAGGAAATATCACTACACACCCAGGACAATGCCTAGAATTTTAATGATTGACAATAGCAAGTACTGACGAGGATGGTGAACAACTACAACTCTTATGCATTGTTACTGGGAGAGTAAATTGATTTGCTCAATGTTTGGCAACACTAAAATTAAACACACATATACTCTGTGACTCTGCAATTCCATTCTGAGTGCATATATACCTTATATAGCAGAAATAGTAGAAATGAATACCTACATCCACCAAAAGACATGTATGATAGCAGCTTTATTTATAAGAGCATCGTATTGGAAATTTCCCAAAGTCTTAAACTTAGAATAAGTAAGTAAATTATGACACAGCCCTAAAATGGCATACTACCTAATAGTGAAAAAATAATGAACTATTGAATCATGCAAAAACATTAACAAATTTCACAGATATAATGTTGAATAAACAAAGTCAAAGCAGCAGAGCACATATTGTATAATTCCATTCACATGCAGTTTAAGAACATGTAAGTTAATCTACTGTGATAAAGGACAGAAGAGTAGCTGTCTTTGGGGAAAACACTGACTGGGAGAAAGCACGAGGGAGGATAAGAGTGTTCTATACTTTATCTGGGCAATGATTACATGGATATATACATGTGTAAAACTTCACTGAAATGTGCACGTGAGATTTGTGGATTATGTTGTGTGGAAGTTCTACTTGTTTTAAAAATGAAAAGGGAAATCTCTGTGACCTTTTTTCCCCCCCGTCATTATAATTTCCTTGGTCAGAAGATGTGGTCAGGGATACATGCTGATAAATGAAGCATTAAATACTTCCAGCGACAGCAGTGCCAGTGGAAGCTTTGTGGACAGGGAAGGCACATACCTATTTTAATGAGGACAAATCACTACTCCCTTCAGGTTGGAAGAGATTCAATGTCGTCAACCTGACACCTCTCTGGAATGGTGCCATACAGCAGGGTCAACACAGATTTCTGCTGTTAGCTAGCTAGGCACTTGGCGGTGGAAGTTTGTTTTTGGACCACCTTATTGAGTCCTATATAACCTCAGTCCCTGCCATGGAGCCTGCTTTATTTATTTTTTCTAGATGAACACATTTTACTCATTATTATATATTTTGCTTCTACTGTGTGCCAGGGAAGGCAAAGAAAAAGTAAAAGCTGAAAATAAACACTAGGAATTCTGTAAGGGTCAAACTTTTGTAAGTCAAATTCTACAAAGGTCACAACCTGGAAGATCATTTGCCTGGCACAGTGCATTTTTTTTCTTTTTCATTGTTTTATTTATTTTTTATGTAAATTTTTTATTTATATATGATGGCAGAATGCATTACAATTCTATAGCACAATTTTTCATATCTCTGGTTGTATACATAGTATATTCAAACCAATTCATGTCTGCATACCTGTACTTTGGATAGTAATGATCATCACATTCCACCATCATTAATTACCCCATGCCCCCTCCCCTCCCCTCCAACCCCTCTTCCCTATCTAGAGTTCATCTATTCCTCCCATGATCCTGCTCCCTATCCCACTGTGAATCAGCCCCAGGGGCCTGCTTTATCTATGAGCCCACTGAGAAAGCACTGGAGTAGCTGGAGAAAGAGGTTGGTTGCCATCCACAGAATGGGTCACCTTGTCAAACCAACCATTAAAACCATCTCTGCTTCTCCCCATCTGTGCCCTTCCTACATTCCACTATCTCAGACTTCCATATCATCAATTCACTAATCATAGTCTTTCCAATCCTAGCCACTGCTCACTGATCAGGGTAAACTGTAATTCTGATTTTTTCTTTTCCCAAGCAAAGTAAGTAAGCAGATGCACTGTTCAATGCTGTGGTCACTGGGAGGATTTCCCTCCCTGCTGTCCTTCAAGGCCACCCTGAGAGGGCAGCATCATGTTAATGTATCCTACAGACCATCCACAAACCAGAAGAAACTCAATCTTTCCTTTCCTAGTCATCTGGACAAAGGAAACTCTCCATGTGACTCTGCTTATGGAGGGAGAGGTTGAAAATGTAGCTGAGATAGATGTCATCAGAGTTTGGGTGGCCTAGATGGGCAGGTGGTGCACACCTGTAATCTTAGTGGATCAGGAAGCTGAGGCAAGAGGATGGAGTGTTCAAAGCCAGCCTCAACAACTTAGCAAGGTCACAGGCAACTCAGGGAGACCCTGTCTCTAAGTGAAATATAAAAAGGCCTGGGGTTATGGCTTAGTGGTTAAGTGGCCCTGAGTCCAATCCCCAGTAATGAGAGAGAGAGAGAGAGAGAGAGAGAGAGAGAGAGAGAGAGACTGATTGATTGATTTTGTGTGCCTCTCAGCTCTTTTATTTATGTCTTGAGGACACACTTGAACACAAATTTATATATTCCACTTCCATTCAATGAGGTAGGTACTGTTAAATATGCCCAATTTTATACTTTGGTGTTACAGAAAACATCAAGTTCATAAAGGGCAATTTGTGTTTCCTGAACTCTTAATTGCTGAGAATGGAGTATCAAGTCAGATGCTTATCAAAGGATAAGTCTCAATTGAACTTTCTGGAAGACAAAATAAAGAATATGGAAGAAGAATGCCTTTTCTCTAAAGCTCTAAGGGTTTGTGTTTCTATATGGCTACATAGATTCCATGAAGACTCCTGATTTGTCACATTTTAAACTACATTGTATCTTTTCAAAAGTAAATTGCAAATGGACTTACTTTTCTTGGGTTCCCACTTAAAGTATGGAATACTCAAAGTTGGGGCCTGGAGATGAATTTGGGCTAAGACTCCATGTGTTTTCTAAATTTCATAAGCCCCACTCTGACTTGTAGATCATGGTGGTGGTTTAGGTCCTCTGATGTTAACATGAATCCAGCCAGTGTCTGATAATGCCTGAAAGGATTGGGCATTTCTCTTTCCCATTGCATTGTCACCTTCATAAATGGCCAAGATCCCTTTTGAAAGGTAGGAGGAAGATTCATGGCACATACAATGTTATAACATTGGATCTTTCTGCCTTCCCTCTATTTCTAGGCTTATGAATAAGTGCAGGCCTGGGAGTTAGGTGAGACACTGAGACTTTCCAGTGGGGTAACTCATATTAGCTCTCTGTTTAAACAGTCAGATGGTTTCACTTATCCAAAATAAGTCAGATTTTAGTAGGCTGATTCTGTATGTCATTTTTAGTAACACCAATCAGGGTTAAAATCTCTGATTACCGTTCTGGTCATACTGCCTATGATTCATCAGGCCTACCAACATCAGGAAGACTATTTCAAAGGTCAGATCTCCTACTACTGTATCTGGTAAAGAGCTGCTGCAGAACTTTATAAACATATTAACGTTCTCTTTTCTAATGCCTTGATGAAGAAAATATCAATTGAGTCTTCTGGAAGAAAAAAAATCAAGGAGAGAGTTGTGCATGTTAAATCAATCTCAACATAAATCTCTCCCTGAATCTTGGAATTTTTCCTTCTAATTATACCAATGCAATACTGAGATCATAACTTCATTTAATGTAGGCCACCTGTGAGTCCATATTTCCATCATCCAAGAAAACTGTTAGGGTGACTCCCAACTACTTGACCTAATGTATTGAATCTATAATGTGTAATAAATTCACCCAAGTAATCACTTTTATTTTGTTGCATAACAACTTAGTACAAATGGCAACTGAGAACAACACCCATTTACTAGCTCACCATTCTGTGAGTCAGAAGTCTGGTCAATGCATGACTGGGTCTTTTGCTTAAGGTCTCACAATGCTGTGATAAGTTGTTGGCTGCCTGCATCCTCATTTGGAGCTTTTGTAAGGTCATGTGGTTGTAGCAAACTTCAGTTTTTGAGGTTGCAGAATTGAGGTCCCTGCTTCTTTGCTAAATATAAGCAATCACTTTAATACAGGCACAGTGATAGGGATAACTTGAGTCACTTGTGCCACCTTTTGGTATGGAATGCAGTATCCCATTTTATACTAGTGTGAAGTCACACTTGCCCTTAAACCTGAATTGGTCAGATGGCCAATCCCAGATTTCTATTTTTGAAGGTCACTTTTCTGAAATTTCATACAAATACTGTAATAGTCTGACTTCCCTTATGAAAACAGAAACTACTTGAGATGTTTCAAATATAAACAGATTTAGTCTAAGAAATAGGTACTTATAAAACTACTTTAAAATCTGAAGGGTTGAAAATCAGGGTGACAGCAAATAGCTTTCAGGTTTATTGCCACAGAGAACAGAAAGCTGCTGTCACTGAGGCAGGGACATATAGGCAAATGCTGCCATCTCCACAGGTCTTCCACAGTCCCCCCCCCACCCTGGTGTGTAAGGGTCAAGAAAATGCAGAGACCACTGAAAACTCCTCACCTGAGTATCCCAGGCATGCATCCAGCCATTGCTACTGAAGAACAGAGTCTCATGAGCGTTCTTCTCATGATAATGTAAAATGTGCCTGGAACCTGATGACAAGAAAGTCTAGAAATTGTGGTTCTGGGTCTAGAGGTCCCTGCCATACAGGGCAGAGCACTGAAGAATGTCAAAAAGTACCAAGTGCCAATAACAGCTGAAGCCACACACCCCACTGTGCGGGCTGCAAAGGAACTGGAGGTGACAGAGTAAAACTAGAAAGAGAAAACAGGTTTCTTGCTGAGACATCCAACAGTGACCTGAATAATGATGTGCTAAAATTAAATGACAGGGTAGAGGGAATGTGAAATTCCTGCAATTCCTAAAAGAACTTCTTTCTCCCTTACGTTGAAAAAAGAAAAATTCCAAAGTTAATTAAAAACTTATATTGTGTCTCTGTATTTTTTCTACTTATATGCAAGTGTTTGGATCCTAAAATTTCTAATACTGGGGTACATTAATATCTCATTCTAAACAATACAAAAGTCTAAGGCTTCAGCCCCTGCATCCTTTCTCCTCATGGTTATCAGAACTGACTCTCAGAATAGGCATCCAGTTGAGATCTCATCCATGTCAGCTGTGCTCAGGAACCTGCTCCTCACTTGTTGGTTCTAATAGTATGTCCCTTCTGGTAAATATGAAGCCTTGCTTTGTTTCAGATTTAATCTTGCTGAGCCTTTGTAGATTCTGCAGAAACTCTAGAATGTCTGAGAAGAAGAGCTTAGGTGTGTCTTAGTCAGCTTTTTCAATGCAGTGACTGAAGGATCTCACTAGAGCAAGTTTAGGGGAGGAAAAGTTTATTTGAAGGCTCAGAGTTTCAGAGGTCTTAGTCCATAGAAGGCCAGCTCCATTCCTTGGGGCTGGAGGTGAGGCAGAACTTCATGGCTGAAGAGTGTGGCAGGTGGAGGCAGCTCACATGAGATCAGAATGCAGAGAGAGGTCTCCACTTGCCAGATACAAATATATACCCCAAAGCCACGCCCCAATGAACTTTGTCCAGCCACACCCCACCTGCCTCCAGTTACCACTCAGTTAATCCCACGAGGAATTAATTCACTAATAGGTTAAGGCTGCAACCGATCATTTCTCCTCCAAAACTTGCATTGTCTTATGTGTGAGCATTTGGGGGATACCTCACATCCAAACCATAACAGTATGTGCAACTTGGTTAAAGGGGCTTGCTGGAACCATTCTGGAAGCAATGCTTTCAACTGATATCTTTTTATAGTGATATAAATATAGGGTGGCCTAGGAGGCAGACTGCCAGGGTTGAGTCCTGAATCTGCCACTTATCATCTTCAGGAGTCTCTGTGCTCCCGTTTCCTCACTTAGAAAATGAGAATAATTTTGATACTTAAATAATGAAGTAGCTCTGAACATTAAATGACATTATCTATAAAGCACTTTGAATAACGTTTGTACCCAGAACACTCAATGAAAACTATTAGCAATCATTAGATTGTTTATTCATGGATGCCTTATGAAGGAGGTAAGAAAATAGGAAGGTTTTGTAGAAGCTGATTTTGTATCTTACTATTTTAAATTAAACTTCATGTTATTCAGTGTAGCTTTCAGGGAGCAGATGGAGATTGTGGGGAGGATAAGGCAAACACCTTATAGCCTAAAGAACTATTGTTAGAAGCACCAGATAGGTTTAGAAAGAACCTGAGCAGAGAATTAACTCAGGGTGATCTCAAGCTCCTTAGAGAAACACTCCATCCAGCATGGTGCTCCAGCTAAGAAAAATGGCACTGCCCAAGTGTAGACTAGAAATGGGAAAGTTAGCAGCTGGGAGGAACAGAGGACAAACTTGAAGGACTCTAACCTCCCATTGTGGGTGAAGAAAGCTCCCAAGAAATCCCAACAAGTCAAGGAGGTGCTGAGAGAACCAGTGGGCCTGGTCTGAGTGAGGATAAAGAGGCAGCAGAGTTTAGGATCCAATGATGGAAGCCACAGTGGGTATCCTGATCATCAGCACCTCCCAAAGACCAGCTGACTCCTTTAGCTGAACCAACATAGGGTGCCCATGAGGGACAGTCAGGACAGGATGTTAAGGCATGAGAGACTGTCTCATCAGGGCATGAAAGTCAGTCCAGGAGAAATCATCAAGGGCCAAAGGCAGCCTGTGGGACCAGGGTTTCTTCTCTACCATCCACACAGAAAAATGAACTGCATCGTCAGTAGGAGGCCATCTTTGGAATGAGAGAGAGAAGGGAGAGAGCCCTTGTAACTTCAAACAGGTAGAAGATTTACCTAAAGAGGGGTGTTTTAACACAGAAATAAAATAACTTTAATTGTCAAGCTGAGGTCCTTCTCCCACGTCTTTCTTGCCATACCCTTTGGAATGGGCTACAAAGTAAAGTGACATAAAATATATCAAATAATGCTACATGTTTTCTCACATATGTAGATTGAAATATGTGAAATGCATGCAGGGTTTGAACTTTGGATTAGGACTTTTGCTTACTGCTTAAAAAAATCTCTTCCAAGAGTATGTCTAGGGAGACTGTAGTACCCTCAGCTATAGGATGGAAAAATTCACCCAGTACCCTCCTTGTAGTGGTGTGTTGATAAATTTTAACCAAATTCTTTTGGGGAAAAGACCCAATATGTAGCATTTTCTGATTTCTGTGACAAAATATTCTTAGCATGGCCCTTTTCAAGCTACTAACTTGATGTGACTGAAAAGAGATTTTTGAAGCAATGCACACTAGCAAACTAATATATAGTAACATATACCAAAGAGAAGAAAAGTGGTAGGTTTTGATTGTTTATTACTTAGTTTTTAATATAATTTAATTACAAGTTTATGTCATTTGATTTTATTTTTTAGAGCCTTTTAAGGTTCACAATAACATTGTGTGAACAATGTTGGCAGTGTATCAAAAAGAAATCAAGAGGAAATTAGAGTATGTTGTGAGACAAAATGAAAACAAAACCACAGCCTACTAAAACTTGTAGGATGCAGTATTAAGAGGAAAGTTTATAGCATTCTGCTTTTAGATTTAACCCATAGTTCTTCTCTTTTCCCAATGTTTTTTTTTTTGTTGTTGTTCTTTTTTTTTTTTTTTTTNTTATCAATGTATGCTTCTTTGTGTACTACCACCTAAAATTATTTCGTATACCTCAGTAAGATACATTTCTCATTTTTGGCAACAATTATATGAGACAGAGCTTCCCATTTAGCCACTTGCAGCTGATGGGTGGCAGATATGGCAAGATATCTGTCCCCTCAACCATTGCAGTAGCCACACAGGGCCTGGGATTGCTGCAGCCTCAAGGGTTGGTTACTTATGGCCATGGGCAGCCTTATCTGTTTACCCCAATAAGCTGTATATATGTGTACACACGTAGATTTTCTTCTTTTTTTTTTTTTTTTGTACCAAGGATTGAATCCAGGGGCACTTAACCCCTGAGCCACATAACCAGCCCTTTTCAAATTTTGTTTTAAAATTTACTTTGAGACAGGGTATCACTAAATTGAACTCATGATCCTCTTGCCTCAGCAAGTCACTGGGTTTACATGCATGTGCCACTGTGTTGGGCTTGTTCTGATTTTTTTAACTTTATATTTTCCTTTATAGAGAGGTACCTTAAACAATATGTGGAAGATAGCAGGGTGTAAATGATGAAAGTCACATTCCAACCATAAAACTTTCTTTACTTTTAATCTCTAAATTTCCTCCATTTGGAGGACATCACACAGATCACAGGCACTAGTTTCCCCCTAATGATGTTGTCATCTCTTAAGACCACGAGGTGATAGCAATGTGATGATAGTTAATATTGATTAAGCATTTATTTTGTGCCAGGCTCTGTGTGTGCATTTTATACATGCTGTTTCATTGTATCTCCTCAACAATACCCTGTGGGAAAAAGGATACTATCTCCATTTCACATGCAAGGACCCTGGGCGCACAAAGAAGTTAAATACCTTACTCAAGGGAACACAGCAAATTTAGAGCTCTGTCTCTTACCTGAAAGACTAAACAATAGATATTAAATGTGTGGGTCATCTATAGTTATTATTTCTGGCCCCACAAACATCTGGGATATTTACTTTAGTCTTGCTTTGCATATTACCTGAAATGTATTGGCATAGGGTAGTAAAAGCGGATACAAAGGCATATTAAATTCATTTTTCAACTTTGCTTCTTTTGTTGTTTCGTTTCTCAGAGTGAGAAATAAAGAATAACACAGTAAGAACATGAAGATAGACACAGAGAAACATAGAGAAAGAAAGGAGATTACAAAAAAAGATTTTGAAAAAACAAATTTAAAAGTGAAAATCTATGACTTTAATCAACCAGGAAGTTGTGAAATAGGAGAAAAGAACTAATCTCTCAAAACATCAGCATTTTTGTTATTTAGGGGGATATTCTTTTGCCCCTGAGAAACAGTGGGTCTTAATATACCCAGGATCCAGTCCTGGGTCCATTGTCCTGTAGCATCAATAGTGATCAGGACCATGAAGGGGCCCTTTGCCTTGGCTGTGAAGGAAGCTATAATACAGGTGCATCATCCTTGAAGAAAAGGAGGAGGGTAAGACATCATGTCTCAGCACCCCTTCAAGTTTCCAGGAAGCTGGTCAAGTCAAAGGAAGGAGCAGACCTGTGCCAGGATGTATATACAGTGGCATCCTGAAGGACACTGACTTTTTCTCCTGTGGGCCAGAAACTAGGACCAAGTCCATGTGTTCTGCAGAAAGCTGCCTTCTTGTATGCATGCCAGGAGAGTTGCTCCTTGGGATTCTGGTCATATGAGGAACAAAGCAAGCTAATGCTGTGTTGTCACTGCTTCTGTGGTCTAACTTATACAATCCCTCTCTGTACAGTGACTGTGAAGCTGAGGGCACCACAGAAAGGATTTGTGTCCTTGGCCAAACTGGCCACCACCAGACAAAGTGCTGTGAAGGAGAGGAGGTGTTCTTTTATGGTGTAGTCAAGGGGCAAAGGAGGTTTTACTTGGTGAAGTACCAGGAGGTTCAGAGGTGATCCTGTCTGGCCTTTGCCACTGGACTCTCTGGTGAAATGTCCTACCTAGTCCTATGCCACTAGGCTTTTCCCATTAGGTTTTACCAATACACCTTCTGTCTCACCCCCATCTTTGGGTGTCTTCCTTGGTTTCACAGCACCTATTCTACTGCCTTAGTCAAATGGGCATGGACAATACAGTGGGCCATGGATTAAGCCACTGTGATGAATGAGAAAATGGAATGAGTCATCAGTGTGTCCATTGAGAAGGCCATGGTTACAGAATGAATGGACATGGGTACCATTGAGGAAGCCATGGGAGAGGCCATTTCAGTGATGACCATAGGAAGGCCTCAGAGATCAGAAAAGAAGCCAAGCCATAGCCATGAGATAATGAAAGACATTCTCTACAGGGAATCATGGGGGAGGAGAATATCATGGAGAAGACAAAGAGCAATGAGGGGAGTGAATCAAGATGGGACACCAAAATATTCCAAGGGAATGACCACAGGTCACGGCTAAGGTCAAGGACAGAACCAAGGAAAGCCTCTCAAGGTTTGACCATTAAAACTGGGTCAAGCAGAGAGTTTTGAAAGACCAAATCCTCATTGGGCCTGGAAATGACCTCAAATACATAATTCCCAGGGCTGTCTCCCTAGATCAGGATCAAGGAGGTAGTGAGCCCTTCATGGGGCTGGGGTGGGCCAGTGACTGCACTCAAGGCAGTGTCATTCCCTTCTCCCTGACCCTGAGTCATTCAGGTGCCCTTCAGGGTTTAACTCTTTGAAAGTCTTTTCCTTCCTCCATGTCTCCTGATGTGTGTGACTACCTTGGTACATTTTCTGCTCTTACAACAGAATACCACAGATGAGGTAATTGATGAGAACAGAAATTTATTTTTTACATTCTGGAGGCACTAGCACCAGGTTTCTGGTGATGATCTTCTTACTGCTTCCTCCCAAGGAAAGAAAAAACGATATGTCCTTACCTTCCAGAAGAAAACCCCACTCCAACAAGCCCTTTTTGTAATAGCACACATCCATTCATGATGGCAGAGCCCTCAGGACCCAAATACCTCTCTTTAGACCCATTTCCCAACACTGTTGCATTGGGGATTAAGTTTCCAGTACATGAATTCTGGAGGATACTCTCAGATATGGCAGTGACTGAGGAGAAACTTACTAAACACTAATGAAAGTCTATTAAGATATATATGGTATCCAGCTGGGCATGGTGGCGCATCCCTGTAATCCCATCTGCTCAGGAGGCTGAGGCAGAAGGATCACAAGTTCAAAACCAGCCTCAGCAACTTAACAAGACCCTGTCCCAAACTAAAATATAAAAAAGGACTGGAGATATGGCTCAATGGTTAAGTGTCCCTAGGTTTAATCCCCAGCACAAGAAAAAAAAAAAGATATATTTGGTATTCAGATAAAATCCTTTTATTTTTTAAAACTCTTGAGGCTGTATTGTTATTGTTCATCATTCCAAATGATTTCTGTCTGCCAACCATTGTGCTGGACGGTTTGTTTTGTATCTTTTTTGGGGGGTTGTTTGTTTTGATACTGAGGATTGAACCCAGGGGCACTTAACTACTGAACCACATCTCCAGCCCCTTTTTGTATTTTATTTAGAGAAAGGGTCTCACTGAGTTACTTAGGTCCTCACTAAATTATTGAGGCTGGCTTTGAACTTACCATTCTCCTGCCTCAGCTCTTGAGCTGCTGGGATGACCCGGTGTGTCACCATGCCTGCCTTGGAAGCTTTTATATAAACCATTACTCAGGCTCCACAACAATCCTATTAAGTGCAGACTATAATCCCCACTAAGTAAATAGCTAAGATATGAGCAAGCAGAAACAGGTTCTTTAATTCCTGGTGATTCTAGAGAGAAAAATGCATGTAATTTTACTTAGAAATGTTATTTGGATTTTTACTCTTACAGCAGGAACTGAGGTCCCTGCATCAACTGATTATTGGCCACAACCCTCACCCATTCCCCACATAGAACTTCCCATCAGAGACACTTGGCTGATTGACTCCCAAGCTCTTTCCCAGGGCATTGCAGAATCTGGACTCCTGCTCCCTCTCCACCCAATACCTTATTTTCTACCTTGGCTCATTTACTTCCCTCTTCTAGAACTTGTTTGTTCATGGTTCTTTCATATCTTAAAATGCCAGCTCCAAAAGACCACAAATTTCTGTGTCTCGTTCACTGGAGTATAACGACCAGTGCATAGTAAGCACTCAAAATGTTTGTGTGATGAATAACTTCAGGCCTCATATACCCTGAGTATTCATTCACCAAACATCTGAATGATCTGAAATGGTTCCTTTGCCAAGAGACCTAGCCATTCTGGAGAAGATGGAAACAGCTTGTTTTGATCTTACACATTATAGAATTCAAACTCCCATGAGTCTTTTTTTTTTTTTTTTTCAGTACTGAGGATTGAATCTAAGGGTACTCTATCACTGAGTTACATACCTAGCCCTTTTTATTTTTTTATATAATATGGTCTTGCTTAGTTGCTTCAGGCCTCACTAAGTTACTGAGACTGGCCTCAAACTTACAACCCTTCTGCCTCAGTCTCCCGATTCACTGGGATTACAGGCATGTACCACCTTGCCCAGCACCATCTTTGTTCAGCCATGCTATTTCTGTTGGCCTCATCCAGAGTCAACCAAGAGATATGGGAAGTACTCAGTTCAGGTGAGAGATTATCAGTGCCCCAAGGGCTGCCTCAAGATCAAGATCCCTCCATGATGGTTCAGCGTGTCTGGGATCCCTAACACTGATGAGAGGGACCAAGTAAAGCTTCTCCCATGGAAAAGTTCCTATGAATTCTTTTAAAAATGAAAGAAAGTCTGGGGATGTAGCTCAGTGACAGAGCCCATGCCACGCTAGCATGTGTGAGACCCTGGGTTGAGTCCCCAGTACCTCAAAAGAATAATTAATTAATTAAAAATAAAAATGAAAGAAGAGCACCTTTACCAAGGAGGGACGACAGAAAGGACATTCTTCTGGAGTCATCATTATGATTGTTAGGTCCTGTCCTGGGTGTCTTGGGGAAAGTTTAATGTCTGCTCTGTTGTGCAAAAGCTCCTGCCATGGCTAACTTCATGCTGCTAGTGTGGACCATTAAATGAGGAGTTGGAAAGAGATGGCAATGCAGCTTAATATACATCCCCACCAGACAGCTGCAACTGATGTGCATGCCTTCATGGGTGTACAGAATGTGGTAAAACTAAAAAGAGGTGATAAGTTGGAGGCATTTTTACATTGCTTTTTAAAATATCATTTAGTTTTTTTAAGTAATCTCATTTTAATTTTTAGTGATGGCTGTTTTATGAAAATTCCTGAAAATATAAAAGTAGGCTCTTTCAAATTGGTATGACCAGTACCACATCACTACTGGTCCTGTCCCATCAATAGCCACAGTCACCAGTTCCCATGCCTAAGAGAACCCAGAGTCTATTTCCTGACCCCTGGGTCTCTAGTCCCCCTCATGTAAGAAGTGCTTTTGGTGCCTACTGCATCCTCAGCACTATCCAGAGGCACTGTTCCTAGTTCTCACTCACATGGAACCTCACTCTAAGTGTCCTGCTTCCTAAGTCCCATTCATTGAGACCTCCTTCTCACAACCCTGCTTCCCCAGCTATCCCAAACACTTGGAATTCTTGTGCAGGAAACAAGGTGTTTTTACCTCCCTCTCTGCCTCAGAGGGTGGGTCCCCATCATTTGACAGCCTTGATCCCCTTGAACTGTCCAACTTCCTGCTCCTCCCAAGGACTCATCTACTGGGACTGAGCCTTTCTCCAACTTGATGTACTTCCTGTCCCCTGTCCCTTCCTCTCTGAACTCAGGTGTCCTATCACTGCTCACAGCTACAGGAATAACAGGCTCCATGTCCAGCCCTTGCCCAGCCCAGATGATGCTATAAAGGCCTTCTTTGAAAGAGGAAGAGAGAGAGGTGACACTCTGTGGAGGGAGCCTAAGGAAGCAAACATCCAGCCTTCCCATCCTGTGGCCCCAGGTCCCCCCTCCTGGTGCTTCTCTTGAGGTTGAGGACCCATTCTGTGGCGATCCGAAGGGCATCCCAGCCCTTAGATCTCCACCTTGAGACTCTGCTCTCAAGACCCTCATTTGTCTTCTTTCCCTTCTAGGCCTTGATCACATCTGGACTCAGCACCCTCCCTTCCAGCCCTACGTAGTTATACTGTCTCAAGATGAAGAGAAAAGCATTTTTCCTTCCCTGCTGGTTGTTTCACCTTCTTCTACTTTTAGTCAATGGTGAGTGATTTTGTTACCAACTTTTGGGATGCACATCTATCCTTTTAGCTCTCCTTTGAGAAGAAGTCAGAATTGTTATTTTTGCTTTGCTTTCTCCCATTCAACACAGCATCTGTCCTCTGTTTTGTTCCCAGCAACAACTCTTCTGCCCAGAAATCTAACCAATTCTCTCTATAATAAATCAATCCTAAATATAAATGCATTAAAGTTGGGAGGGATCTTAAAGTTAGTGCCTGACCACCCATAGTAGACGGGAACCCTGTTCCAGCGTCCTTGGCCTCCAGTTACACATTTTATAAGCCATGTTGTTCCATACTCACATGGCTTTAATTCCTTCTAGAATTTGTACAATTAGGGTTTTAATTTATTTTTTTATGCTTCTGAACTACAGAACCAATAAATTTCTTCTGCATTCACCAGATTTTCATCTCAACTTCTCACTTTGTTTCTCTCTTGACCCTTACCTTTACCCTAAACCTAACTGGAAGCAATTAACACAAGGTTTTGGGGAACCTAAATTTGCATTCCTTATGTTATCCCAGACAATAGCAAAAAAGGAACACATACAGAGGGTGAGGGGCTGAATACCAATATTCTAGAAGATAGGGTCATTGGTGATGTGAGGGGATATGGATATCTGGGAAGCCAAGCTCTCGGTTGTTACTGAGATGGAAAAATCAGAAGAGGGTACAAAATAGTATACATGAGGTAGAGAGGGAGTCCAGGTCTCACCTTGACTCTGACTAACCAATCAAGGAAGCTGAACCCCTTCCATGAATCCCAGATCTTATTACTTCAAGTTATACCTGGTTGGTTTTTGCTAGACCATATGCTAAGTGCATATGGGATTCATTAAACTGGTGGCTCCCAAACTTTATTGTGTATGAGAATTACTGGATAGTTTTTTCTTTAAAGTGCATTACTATTTCCCCCCAAAATTGATTTTCCTCCCTAGAAGAAAACAATGCCATTTGGAGAGTAGCTTAATTGGCACATATGACCCCTTCAACTTTCTCTCTTATGTTCTGAATCTAGATGGTATCATGGATAGGTAAAGAAGTAATAACACAATTTCCCTGTGACCCAGGTCACTGCCTCCCCACACCTGGGATATGGAATAACATATGGATTAAGGGATGGCTCAGGGGTCAGATTCCTTGGTATAAATCCATGTATCACTACCTACTAAAGGCTTCCTAGAACCAGTTGCTTCCTTTCTCTAACCCTCAATTTCCCCATCTGTAAAATGTGGGTAATAATAATTCCTATCTTGTGGAGGTATTGTGAAGATTTGAGGCACTAATTCATATGGGGGTGGCATTTAACCAACACTTAATCAATGGCAGCTATTAGTACTATTGTTATGAGGATTAATACTAGTAGTTGCAGGACCAAACTAAATTTCCAATGGAACTAACCAGCATTCTTTCTTAATCAGCTGTAGCCACCAATGGTAACACAACAATAGCCACAGAAAGCACTGCAAGCATCCTCCCCAGGTCATCCACAGCCACCTCCTCTGCACCAACCACAACCACCTCCTCTGGACAAAACACAACCATCTCCTCTGGATCAACTATACCTGGGATGAATACATCATCATCATCATCATCATCATCATCCAGCTCCAGTGGGACTAACACAATGACAACAACCTCCAATGTCACCAGTGTGAGCACTGCCTCTCCAGGGACCACGGGAAGCCTGAACAGACACTTGAGTCCCTGGGCAGTTGCTCTAATTGCACTGGCTTCTGTTGTATTGGCTGTGATTCTCTTCGTTGGGCTCACCGTCTCTCTTGTGAGTGTCTGATGTGTGAGAACCCCTTTTCCTGAGGAGGAAGTGCAAGAGAGAGAGGGAAGGAAGTGGGGCAGAGAGAGCAGAGTCACTGTAGGGCTTATGGGGAATGAGAAATCAGGAGAGAGTTGTATATAAACTGCAGCTTAGAACTAGAAGATGGAGAATAAGAAAAGCCAGGAGATACTGAGAGAACACTGAAGGGGCCAAAAAAGGCACTTGGAGGGGGCTGGGCAGGGTGTGGGGGATGGTGGGATTGGAGAGGCAGGAAGAGAAGTCTCATGACTTTGAAGCACTTCCTTTTGTTTTCCAGAAAAGCTCACCATGCATAAGAAATCTCTTCAGCACAGACCTCTACCACCCCCATGGCCCCCACCTTGGTTCACGCCCTTAAGGCTATCACGGGGGCCCAAAACATGCCAAGTGCGACTGGAGCTGGTTGCAGAGACCAGTGTCCTCCTGAAACCATGGAGCTTACTGAGACACAGTGTCCCTGAATGTCCCTAATGACAGAAGCATCACCATCCTGAGGGGGAGGGAGGCAGCTGACCAGGAAGACCAAGGCCCAAGCTCTCCTCCTAGCTCTGTTTCAGCCCCCAACAGCCTCCTTTCTCTGGTTTTCCCAGACTGCAAAAGGGAGGCTAGAGCTTTGAACGGATTTTTAAATAAATTCATCTGATATTTGTGGGAGCCAGACTCTGTGGGTGTTTATACATCACGACAGACAAGTTCTCACACCTGAGAGACCCCCTTTCCCTGTGTACTCCCAGTTCTCAGATCCCTTGAGTGAAGTCCAGAGATCTCCTAGGTCCTGTTTTCTTCCCCACTCCTTCCCATTTCCCAGGAAGGACAGGGGAAGGCAGGTGCTGGGCTTTATGAATGTGGAATTGGTGTCTCACAGTGGGAAACAGTATCTGTGTGTGCTTAGAATGTGCAGAGAGGGAAAGTGACCCTGCACTCTGCAAGGCAGAGAAGGAATTGTCATGGGGCTGCCCAGGTAGGGCCACATTTCCTCTCATCACTCTGCAGAGGTTTTCATGGGAGGCCATGTGTGTGTGCCACCCTCCCTCCCAGAGCAGATGATCTGGGCCAGGAGAACCACTCCCAAATTCTGCAAGGGCAGGCCCAACTGGCCCTGCCAGGCTCCAGGTTCTCAGAAGCCCCTGCCAACCAGGCCTCAGGCAGGGGCACAGCACTTATCCCTCCATGTGCCAGCACTATGCTTTTGCTGAAGGCTCAGCCGGGTTGGCTTCTTGGGCAATTGGCTGGTCAAACACATGCCTTTGCCCCCTTCTTGCTGCAAATCAACCATTTGCTTGTTTTATCAATTTAATCCTGCCAGTGTCTTCCATCTGGGAGGTTCTCAGGCTGGGTCTTTACCAGAATAAAGCTGATTCTTCAGGTACATTTGACCACAGTGTTAACAAGACAGTTTTTAAGAGCTGCATAGTGAGAGTATCACTGGGGTGAAATTCCATTGGTAGGAAATTCAAGAATAGGCAAAACTAACCTATGGCTATGAGACCAGATCTGGTCTCCTTAGAGAATGGGAATTTCTAGGAAGGAGGAACTTCCTGGGTGATAGAAGTGTTTTATGGTTGGCTAGATAGTTCACAGGAAAGAAATCGGTCAAAATTCATTTAAGTGAATGCTTAAGATCTGTGCATTTCACTATATATTTTATGTCAATAAAAATTAAAATCATGTAATAGGTTGTTACTGTTTTTGTTTTTTTTATAGTACTAGGGATTCAACCCAGGGATGCTCTGCCACTGAGCTATACCCCCAGCCCTTTTAAATTTTTATTTTGAGATAGGATCTCACTGAGTGCCCAGGCTAGCCTCAAACTTGAGATCCTCCTGCCTTAGCCTCCCAAGTAGCTGGGATTACAGGCATGCTCCTCCAACCCTGGCTATATTTTATATATATATATATATATATATATATATATATATATATGCATTACAATTCACATTACATATATAAAGCACATTTTTTCACATCTCAGGTTGTATATAAAGTATATTCATATCAATTTGTGTCTTCATATATGTACTTTGGATAATGATGTTCATCACATTCCACCATCATTTCTAACACTCTGCCCCCTCCTTTCCCCTCCAACCCCTGTGCCTATCTAGAGTTCATCTATTCCTCCCATGCTCCCTCTCCCTACCCCACTATGAATCACATTCCTTATATCAGAGAAAACATTCAGCATTTGGTTTTTTGGTATTGGCTAATTTCACTTAGCACTATCTTCTCCAGTGCCACCCATTTACCTGCAAATGCCATGATTTTATTCTCTTTTATTGCTGAGTAATATTCCATTGTGTATATATGCCACATTTTTTAATAAATTCATCTACTGAAGGGCATCTAGGTTGGTTCTACAGTATAGCTATTGTGAATTGTGCTGCTATAAACACTGATGTGGCCGTGTCCCTGGAGTATGCTGTTTTTAAGTCCTTTGGGTATAGACTGAGGAGAGGGATAGCTGGGTCAAATTGTGGTTCCATTCACAATTTTCCAAGTAATCTCCATACAGCTTAGGCTCTTATTTTTTAAAAATATTTTTAGTTGTAGCCAGGCACAATGGTGCATGCCTGTAATCCCAGCAGTGTGAAAAGAAAGAAGAAGAAAGAAGGAGGATAGGAGGGGACAGAGAATTGGGGGTAAGAGAAATAGAGGAAATAAAAACATTTTTGATGGTCCACTCATGTCAGAAATTATATTTTTTTGTGTTAATCACTGCCCACTCTGAAATCCTACAAAAGATTGTTTTTCAAACCAGAATTGGATGAGTTTTATGTGCATGAATTCTCTGCACTGGAGAGGTGGCTTGTAGAAGTTCTCAAAAAGTGAACTCTCAGGCTGGGGTTAACAGGGAAGGGCTGCTCCTCTTTAGCCATCTTGACCTAAGGAGCAAGTGTGTGCTAGAATTTTAACAAGTGGTTAGTTGTGAGATTAGTTAACTCATGCAGGTCATTACAGCCTGGTTAATTCCTGTGGATCATCTATGCCATTGTATGTTGACCTCTGCCCCAAAGGCCACAGCTGTGGATCCACTTGTGAGTAAAGTGGACAGTGATGCATTATACAAATTCACATTCAATCCTAACCAAAATGACACCTTGAAATTAGAGCAGGAGGGTTAACAAGAGAAAAATGGGAGTGAAAGCTGCCACACTACTTGATTCACACATGAGTCACACCTAATACTTGTCATAGGGGCTGGAGGTGTGGCTCAGTGATACAGCACCTGCTTAGGATGTGCAAGGTCCAGGGTGCAAGTCCTAGCAAATAAAACCAAACAACAAAATAAAACAAAAACCTTTTCAGCAGACGGGGATCCTTCTGTGGATTTCTGATCACGTGGAACATGAAGAGACATCACCCAGCCTTGAAGACTTCCCACCACTGGCACAGAGCAGACCTGAGCATCTGCAACTTCTTTATCTCTTGTAGAGACTAAAAACAAGAGATAGCTCAAAAAGCCCAGGGAATAGGAAGTAACAGGAATACCTGTGTTCTCGAACTTTCTAAATTTTTAAGGTTTAGACTTTTAATCCAGATAGTTTTTTGAAAGATGAGAACTATCACTAGTTCCATCCCTTCTCCTAATTCCATCAATCAAAATAATTTTTCCCCAAATAACTTCAATGTTTGTGGATATCATAAATCTCCAGTAGTAAGTGTCACTGTCTGAAGAAGATACTGAGGCAGGCAAGAGTCATAGAGCTGAAGGCATGGGCTGGACAAATCTCCATAAATCACAAACCATTAGGCAAAGAGAGGAATGATCTTAAAGCTGAACTACTTTCTTTCTTCCCAGAATGAGTGTTTGCTATATCCGTTAAAACCATCTACCAAGGTTATGCATGGTCCCCATGCCACTGACTGAGGTTCACAATCAGGAGGACCCATACCTGGCTGGGTGTGGTGGCATACACCTGTAATTCCAGCTGCTTGGGAGGTTGAGGCAGGAAGATTGTGAGTTCAAAGACAGCCTCAGCAAAAAGTAAGGCCCTAAGCAACTCAGTGAGACCCTGTCTCTAAATTAAATACAAATGAGGGATGGGGATGTGACTCAGTGGTCAAGTGCCCCTGAATTCAATCCCAGCATCCCCCTCCAAAAAAGAGGATCCATACCTGTAATCCCAGTGACTATGGAGGCTGAGGCAGGAGGATCACAATTTCAAAGCCAGCCTCTGCAACTTAGTGAGGTCCTCAGCAACTTAGAGAGACCTTGTATCAAAATAAAAAATAAGAAGTTCTATAGATATGGCTCAATGATTAAGCACCCCCTATTCAAACCCGAGTAGCAAAAGAAAAACAAAAACAGACCTTTCTTAGATTCTGCAGGATCAAGAAGCATGCTATATGTCCTCAGGTTCCAGGGTTGGTGGTCTCAGCCCTGTGACCACCAGATGAGGAAGAAATCTGGCCTTGGGAATAAGCATGTCAGCAACACTTGGAAGGACACTTGACCTTTCTGACAATCTCCCAGTTCTGTCTGGCCATCAATTGTTATTTCCTTGGGAAATTTTCCTATATCTATCTACCAAGTTTGGTCATGAAAATCATTTGGGTAGAAACATACGACTCAGATATAAGAGACATTCACTGTCTGATAATATTCATAAAGTAACTGTTCCTGTCTGAGTCACATCTCTATACTAATTCAATTAGCAGAACTGTTAAGTGCCTAGCACAAGCCACATACTCTATGATTTCATTCTGTCTCTCTCAGTCTCTCCTTAAGCTGAAGATGCACCTCTTTGGTCTCTAAGCCCAAGCCCTCCCAACACTCAGACCAAAGAATCCATAGGATATAGCTGGAGAGTCACTCAACAAGTATGCATTGAGCATGTACTCTGGATAGGCTGCCATAGCAAGTAGCTGAGTCTCATCTCAGTCACAATGTAAAATGAGGAACACAAAATCCAGGACTGACCTCTGACTGCGAGAAAATCTCTGCCTCTGTGAGGCACCAAGAAGTGACTTCCTTCACTGGGGAGTCCTATAAATGATGCTTAAGATGGTAACAGCTTAGACAAGTTCAGGACCTTGAATATAACAGCTCCATGGGAAGTATAGGACAAAAAGCAAATAAGCAAAGACATTTTTAACGTAAGTTTACTAATGTCTTCCAAGTAATAATTAAGGTAAATTCTTGACTTTCCTTCTGAACTCACTTTAAAACTTTCCCACTCATTTGTATATATAATCATTAGAAAAATATGAAGCTATTTGAAGCAGTTGAATCACACTCAAAACTCAGGTTCAATCATTTTAATAGTCATCTTCAGAATAAGAAAATAAATGAGGGACTTTGAATAATTATAATCATTAATATGAAGTACTAGCATAATTGTAAATATCTTGATACTTTTACATTCAAAACATAAATCTTTATTTCTGCTCTTTCACCACTACTTTTAGACACTTCCTTCCTCACTCCAATCCCTGTAAAATACCCAAAGCAAAGGAATTAGGAAAGTCTTAGTGAGATGTAATAGAATACAGTTCAATAAAAGTTTAAGTGCTTGAGTGGGCTTGAGGCCTTTGCATGTTTCTCAGTTTTAAGGCTGCTTATTCCAACAGTTTTCTGTTCACAAATTTGATTCTCAAATTTGAAGTTAAAATGAAACAAATTAGCTTAAATTTTCTATATTTTGGGAAATATGAATTCCATTTAATTTCAGTTGTAAGATTACCACTATTAGCCACACCGTGAGGAATGTGATAGATGTCACAAGCTTAAGAGTTGTGGCTTTGAGTGGCTGGGTTCAACACCAACCAGAGGGCATATTACAATACAGTGCAATTCCTCATC
This sequence comes from Marmota marmota marmota, assembly GCF_001458135.2. NCBI lineage: Eukaryota > Metazoa > Chordata > Mammalia > Rodentia > Sciuridae > Marmota > Marmota marmota. The sequence continues at coordinate 831,734 of NW_025999984.1, forward strand.
TTCATGTGTTGTTATAAGGTTTAGATGCAGAATTATCCCTTGAGTAAGCAAAGATATTTGATGTAGCCAGGTGTGTTGGTGTGCATCTATAGTCCAGCTACCCAGAAAGCTGAGGCACAAAGATCACTTGAGCCCACAAGTTGATGCGAGTGGATCATTGTTTGCTTACTCTGCCACTGTTAACAGTATTGCCTGTGGGAGTCCATCACGCTACATGACAAGCATTTTCCTTCCCTGATTGGTTGAGTCTCTGTCAGTCACTTCCCTTGATCTGGCCACATCAAAGTGGCCCTAGACAGCTGCCCGATCCCGGAAGTCATAAAATGTGGCAAAATGTGTCTTCATGTGTAGGCGTGCCTCCTGCAGCCCCATGGATTGAGCTATTCTCATCTGTTCCTTTGTGATATTACCCCCTTGCCTCATTGGGGTAGAATGTTCCATGGAAATGCCCTTTGTGTGTCCCCTTCTCTTGCTCTGTCTTTGGGCGTGGCCTTCCTAGATGTCAGTCAACCTGCTGACAGCAGACATCATGAGGCTAGACTCAGCCCCCTGAAACCTGACCCCTTGTCTCATTTGAAGGCATCTCCTCAATAAAAGGGGTTAGCAAGTGCTCTCTCTCTCTCTCTGTCTCTGGACTCTTAAGGTCAGAGGGGCCATTACAGGACCCCCAAAGTCTTGTATGGTTATTTTTCATGGCCCAGTTCCCCTGGATTAACCCTGAGTGTTTTTGTTGACAGGAATGCAAAAATTACCACACTGTTAACCAATGTGACTGTGGAATTATAGTATGGAGCTCTTTTTCCCCCAAAGGACAATATGGCACCTTCTACTCTGCTGTTGGCGTCTGCATCAGGACAGTATGGACCACCCTGTTTTACAGATAGCACAGGGTTTCAAGGGGAATCTAGGAAAAATTGCAAACTCTATACCTTTAGTAAGGATGGGACCTTGTTTCCCTGGGTCAAAAAAGGAAAAATAAATAGTCTCAATGTCACTAAAAAGGGACAATTATACTCCTTCAACCTTCCAAAGGCAATTTACTTTTAATTCTCACCCAAAACCACTGTCCTGGAAGCAAAGCAGCCTTATACTACTTTCTAAAGATGGTGCAGCTAGAATTACCAAACTAAACTTCTTGGTGTGAAAACTGGGATACATTTGAAATAACTTATTTGAGAAAAAAAAACAGTGAAGTTTACTTCTTCAAAAGAAAACTTTAAACACAAGTGCAAATAAAGTACATTATCAAAAAAATTAATAATTTTGTTTCATCACATGGACCCCAACCACATAAATCACCTATGTTCCAGGAAGTAAAGCTACACCTTCGTTTGTTGGATTATGCCAACACTGTAACTCTGCTGGATTCCACACAGCTCTAAAGCTGTATTCCTTTGACACTATATTAATATACCCTCTTTATGTGAAGACTCAGGCCCTGGCTCGGCAGCATGGTCAGGTTACGTGTTGGACTTTCAAGACAAAGGTAAACCACATCCCTGTGTGAAAGGCACAAAAAACAAAAAACATATTTTAAAGTTTTTTAAAAAGTTTCCTTAAAGCTGATCATTTTACCATGCTATGGAATAAAAAAGCTACTTTTGTGTTGGTAATAGGTAGTATAGATGTTGACAAGAGAAGGTGCTTCCTACCATGGAGAACCAATCCAATGCTACACAGCAACCAAGGAAGAAAGTGAGGTAGTACAATGACTAAAAACTAATCCCATACAGGATGTAGGTTGGAATTCTAGTTCTACTGAGATTTTTGCTGTTCATGGTTTTAGGCCTGCCAAAGCAATACTTTTCAACTTGAAATGTGACCCTGGGTTTGAGTTTGGAACCAGTCCTTACAATGAAGCCTACTGCAGCCCTCGTGGACATGTCTTGTACTAGTATGATTTGGAAACCTGAGGGAACAAATGGAAATGTGGAATATTAAAAACTATAATTTTATTTCTAAACTAGTGGTTTCTAATTCAATATGTTCTGTTTGGTGCCCAGATGGGGAGCGTACAGCTGCATTTGGTCTCAGGTACATGTTAATAATTGGTACAAGATATGACATTACACTGACTCTATCTTGCACGAGTGTGATGTACCATCAAATGCAAACTCATGGTAGGTTTCGTGGCAGCCAGTTTTGATTGGAAAATTTCCAGCAAAAACAGTAGAATAAATCTAACATAATTTTCCTATGTACACATAGGAAAATACCTAAGTGAATCCCCACCATTGTGTCCACCCACAAGAATAGGATTCTAATTAGAATACTATATATTCCATGCTTGTATAATTGTATCAAAATGGATTCTATTGTATAACTAAGAGGAACCAATTTAAAAATGAAAATAGGAACCAGAAGATGTAGTCATCAAAAAAAAAAAAAAGGTACAGGATCCAATTGCATGACATCTATTAAGTTTCTATTTGTTTTGGTACTGGGTATTGAACTCAAGGGCACTCTACCACTGAGCCACATCTCCAGCCCTATTTTGTATTTTATTTATAGATAGTGTCTCACTGTCTCATTGAGTTGCTTTGTGCCTTACCTTTGCTGAGGCTGGTTTTGAACTTGCAAACCTCCCAAGCTGCTGGGATTACAGGCATGCACCACTGTGTCTGGCTTTTTAATAAATTTCTGATACCCATGAGTAGTCTGCTATTTCTTGTTTGATTTGTGGTAATTACTCTCTGATCTCCCATTGCATCTCTGCTTTCAGAACTTGATATTTCTTTGAACACATATTTTTCTCAAACTAGTCTTACATTTATATATTTTTTTCTTTTCTTATAATTTGTTAGTAAGCTCACATGTAAAGAATAAAGCAGAGAATAAATAACTGGCAAGCTGAGGCCAAGTCATATTGGTCCACAAGAGACCCCTATGGTCCACTGCATCTCTTTCCAACTTGATTTAATGACTTCACATTGGTAGCTTGACATATATTCTGGTAGAAGTATTTATATCATGGAAGTTAACAAACATTACAAAACAGAATTTTCCGCTTTGAATAGCCAGTTGTTAAATGATGACCAAGACACCACTGGTCAAAATGACAAATTAAAAACATATTATACAGCCGGGTGTGATGGTACATTCCTATAATCTGGCAGCTCAGGAGGCCAAAGCAGGAGGACCAGGAGTTCAAGTCAGTCTCAGCAATGGTGAGGCGCTAAGCAACTCAGTGAGATCCTGCCCCTAAATAAAATACAAAATAGGAGTGGGGATGTGGCTAATGGTTGAGCACTACATCCCTGGTACCCCAAAAAACAAAAAACATATTATATCAACAAAGGGTTGGCATGTGGTAGTCAATTTATGGGAATTCCCAGCCACCCTCCCTATTTAAGTTCCAAAATAAATCCCCACTATCTAGAAATGACTTCCTACATGACTTTATAATTTTACATGCCACATCAAATAGTAATGAGAACTAACAATAATTAGTTGTTTGTGTGAGGCTTGGGGCCGTTTTTGAAATGCGTTGTCATTTAATCAGCTCTACAATTCGGATCTGGAGCTCCATTAGCTGCCTCAGCACAGGTACTGAGTGAGAGATCTGGGACCCTAGTCGAGGCTGATTGGGTTCTGGATTTCATGCGCATGATCTGAAGATGGTATAGGGACAGTTTTCTGAAGGCCTGTCTCAGCTTCTTAGCTGACAAAGTGAAAGACTGTCTTTCAGGTGGGTCTCTGTGCCTTTCACACAGGGATGTGGTTTACCTTTGTCTTGAAAGTCCAACACGTAACCTGACCATGCTGCCGAGCCAGGGCCTGAGTCTTCACATAAAGAGGGTATATTAATATAGTGTCAGGGAGATTGATTTCTCAGTGAGAATAAGAGTGAAATAACAAAAAAAGTCAGAGAGCACAGTAAGGATGATGGTAAGAAAAGACATAGTTTTGAAAAATAAAAATCTCACATTGGCGAAACAGGCTTGTATATTATAAGAGATGGTACTTAATTTTTTAATATATTTTTTTCTTTCAGAGCAACTTTTCCTCCCCTCTGAGAAACAGAGGTACTTATTACCTCTATGACCACAACCTTGGCCTTAGTCTGGACCTGGATTTAGGCCTGGACTCTGGAATATTCCACAGCCTGGGAAATGAACTGAACCCTGGAAGAAGACTTGGGATTGGACCTGCAGGAGCACATGGCGTTGGACACAGGATGGGCAATGGAGATGGCATGGAATGAACCACAGTGGGAGTCATGGCTATGGAGGAGGCCACAGCAATAGCCCTGAACACAAAGGAAGCCATGGAGGAAACCATGGAGTGGGTCATAGAAGGAATCACCCAGGAGGCCATGACAGTACAAGATGGCTGTGGCCATAGATTGGATAATGGAAAATATTGGGACACGGGGAGAAAGCTTGAGGTAGGAGGGAGTCCTGGAGAAAAAATTCTAGATTGAATTCTAACTTTGCTGTGTTCCCTTGAGTACGTTACTTAACCTCTTTGTGCCTCTAGTGTCCTAGTATGTGAAATGGAGATAGTGACACTTTCCCCACAGGGTTGTTGTTGAGGAGATACAATGGACTAGCATGTGTGAAATGCACACACAGTGCCTGGCACAAAGTAAGTGCTTAATTAATATTAACTATCATCCTTATAAATTTTATCTACCACCCCATCTCCAAGAGACAAAAGCACACCATGAATATATTAAATTATATAAACTAGCTGGTGCTAATTTATTTCCTAAGTACAGGAGATGTCAATTATGAGAACTTGGTAACACTTTATGAAATGTGTCTTATGATAGTACTTGCCTCTCTCACCCCACCTTATTTGTGGTTTTCTGGGTTTTTTTAATATTTTAGTTTTCAGTGGACACAACATCTTTATTTTATTTTTATGTGGTACTGAGGATCGAACCCAGCGCCCCACGAATGCCAGGTGAGCACGCTACCGCTTGAGCCACATCCCCAGCCTGGTTTTCTGTTTTTAAGTGGCCCCATCACTGTGTTCAGTGTCTGGGTTGCAGAACTGTCTGCTTTGTGCTCCCTTGGCCCTGACCAGAATAAATTCTTTGTCTTTACTTCAAAAAGACCCAGAGTTTTATTTGGGATTTTGGAATAGTGCCTTAACAATACTTTTAAGAAAACAAAAAGAAAAGTCAAAAACAGGAGAAGATACTGCAATAAGTCCATATGACAAAGAACTTGTATACCAAATACAGGAGGACTACAGATAATAAGAAAAGAGAATGCAATTTTAAAAAGGGCACAAGATTTGACAGAAGGATATCAAAATGGTCAGTGAACATCTGAAAAGGGACTCAATATCATTGCTTATCAGAGAAATGGAAATTCAAACCCTAAGGAAATATCACTACACTACCAGGACAATGACTAGAATTTAAATGACTGTCAATAGCAAGTACTGATGAGGATGGTGAACAACTACAGCTTTCATGCATTGTTATTGGGAGTGCAAATTGATTTGCTCAATGTTTGGCAACACTAAAATTAAACACACATATATTCTATGACTCTGCAATTCCATTCTGAGTGCATATATACCTTATATAGCAGAAATAGTAGAAATGAATACCTACATCCACCAAAAGACATGTATGATAGCAGCTTTATTTATAAGATCATCATGTTAGAAATTGCCCAAAGTCTTAAACTTAGAATCAGTAAGTAAATTATGACACAGCCCTAAAATGGCATACTACCTAATAGTGAAAAAATAATGAACTACTGAATCATGCAACAACATTAACAAGTTTCACGGATATAACGTTGAGTAAAAGAAGTCAAAGCAGCAGAGCACATATTGTACAATTCCATTCACATGCAGTTAAGAACATGTGAAGTTAATCTACTGTGATAAAGGACAGTGGTTGTCTTTGGAGAAAACACTGGGAGAAAGCACAAGGGAGGATAAGAGTGTTCTATACTTTATCTGGGCAATGATTACATGGATATACACATGTGTAAAACTTCACTGAAATGTGCACATGAGATTTGTGGATTTTGTTGTGTGGATGTATTACCGCTTTTGAAAATGAAAAGGGAATTCTCTGTGACTTTTTTTCCCCCCTGTCATTATGATTTCCATGGTCAGAAGATGAGGCCAGGGATATATGATAATAAATGAAGCATTAAATACTTCCAATGACAGTGGTACCAGTGGAAGGTTTGTGGGCAGGGAAGGCAAATATCTATTTTTAATTTTTTTTAGATGTTGATGGATTTTTATTTTATTCATATATTTATATGTGGTTCTGAGAATCCAACCCAGTGCCTCACACGTGCTAGGCAAGTGCTATACCACTGAGCCACAACCCAGTCCCAGCAAATATCTATTTTAATGAGGATAAATCACAATTACCTTCAGGTTGGAAAAGATTCAATGTTGTCAAGCTGACACCAGGTCTCTCTGGAGAATGTGCCATACATCAGGATCAAAACTGATTTCTGCTGTTTGCAGGCTAGGCAACGTGGCAGAGGAAGTTTGTTTCCAGACCACCTTATTGAGTAATATATGACCTGCATCCCTGCCATGGAGCCTGCTTTATCTATGAGACAACTGAGAAAGCACTGGAGTAAAAGGAGACAGAGGTTGGTCGATATCCACAGAATGGGTCACCTTGTCAAACCAACCATTAAAACCTCCTCTGCTTCTCCCCATCTGTGCCCTTCCTACATTCCTCTATCTCAGACTTTCTTATCATCAATTCATTAATCATAGTTTTTCCAATCCTAGATTATACAGACAAATGATCAGGGTAAACTGTGATTCTGATTATTTTTTTTGCCGAAACAAAGTCAGTAAGCAGATGCAGTGTTCAATGCTGTGCTCACTGGGAGGATTTCCCTCCCTGCTGTCCTTCAAGGCCACCCTGAGAGGGCAGCAGCATGCTAGTGTATCCTACAGATCATCCACAAACCAGATGAAACTCAATCTTTCCTTTCCTAGTCATCTGGACATAGGAAACTCTCCATGTGACTGCTTAAGGAGGAAGATGTTGGAAATGTAGCTGAAATAGATGTCATCAGAGTTTGGGTGGCCTAGATGGGCAGGTGGTGCACACCTGTAATCTCAGTGGCTCAGGAAGCTGAGGCAAGAGGATGGAGTATTCAAAGCCAGCCTCAACAAATTAGCGAGGTCTTAGGCAACTCAGGAAGACCCTATCTCAAAGTGAAATATAAAAAGGCCTGGGGTTATGGCTCAGTGGTTAAGTGTCCCTGAGTTCAATCCTCATTAATGAGAGAGAGAGAGAGAGAGAGAGAGAGAGAGAGAGAGAGAATGTGTGTGTGTTTGGGTGGCCTCCTCATGTCTTGAGGACTTACTTGAACACAAATTTTTTATATATTCCACTTCCATTCAATGAGGTAGGTACTATTAAATATGCTCAATTTTATAGTTTGGTGTTGCAGAAAACATCAAGTTCTTAAAGGGCGATTTACATTTCCTGAACTCTTACCTCTGAGAATGGAGTATCAAGTCAGATGCTTATCAAAGGATAAGTATCAACTATACTTTCTGAAAGACAAAGGATATGGAAGAAGAATGCCTTTGCTCCAAAGTTCTAGGCTTTGTGTTTCTATTAGGGCTACATGTAGCCTCCTGATTTGTCACATTTTAAACTACTTTGTATCTTTTCAAAAGTACATTGCAAATGGACTTAATTTTCTTGGGTTCCCACTTAAAGTATGGAGTACTCAAAGTTGGGGCCTGGAGATGAACTTGGGCTAAGACTCCACTTGTTTTCTAAATTTCATAAGCCCCACTCTGACTTGTAGATCATGGAGATGGTTTAGATCCTCTGATGTTAACATGAATCCAGCCAGTGTCTGATAATGCCTGAAAGGATTGGGCATTTCTCTTTCCCATTGCATTGTCACCTTCATAAATGGCCAAGATCCCTTTTGAAAGGTAGGAGGAAGATTCATGGCACATACAATGTTATAACATTGGATCTTTCTGCCTTCCCTCTATTTCTAGGCTTATGAATAAGTGCAGGCCTGGGAGTTAGGTGAGACACTGAGACTTTCCAGTGGGGTAACTCATATTAGCTCTCTGTTTAAACAGTCAGATGGTTTCACTTATCCAAAATAAGTGAGGTTTTAGTATTGTAATTATGCATGTCATTTTTAGTAACACCAATCAGGGTCAAAGATCCCTGATTAAAGTTCTGACCATACTGCCTATGACTCACCATGCCCACTGAAATCAGGAAGGCTATTTAAAGATCTCCCACCACTGTGTCTGGTAAAGAGCTGCTGTAGAACTTTATAAACATATTAGCGCTCTCTTTTCTAATGCCTTGATGAAGAAAGTACCAATTGAATCTTCTGGAAGACAAAAATCAAGGAGTAAGTTGTGCATGTTAAATCTATCCCAACATAAATCTCACCCTAAATCTTGGAACTTTTCCTTCTAATTATACCAATGAAATACTGAGATCATAACTTCATTTAATGTAGGCCACCTGTGAGATCATATTTCAATCACCAAAGAAACCTGTTAGTGTGACTCTCAGCTACTTGACCTAATGTATTGAATCTAAAATGTGGGATAAATTCACCCAAGTAATCACTTTTATTTTGTTGCATAACAACTTAGTACAAATGGCAGCTGAGAATAGCACCCATTTACTAGCTCACCATTCTGTGAGTCAGAAGTCTGGACAATGCGTGACTGGGTCTTTTGCTCAAAGTGTCTCACAATGCTGTGATAAGTTGTTGGCTGACTGCATCCTCATATGGAGCTTTTGTAAGGTCATGTGGTTGTAGCAAACTTCAGTTTTTGAGGTTGCAGAATTGAGGTCCCTGCTTCTTTTCTAAATATAAGCAATTACTTTATTACAGGCACAGCGATAGGTGATAACTTGAGTCACTTGTGCCACCTTTTAGTATGGAATGCAGTATCCCATTTTATACTAGTGTGAAGTCACACTTGCCCTCAAACCTGAATTGGTCAGATGGCCAATTCCAGATTTCTATTTTTGAAGGTCACTTTTCTGAAATCTCATTACACAAATACTGTTAATAGTCTGACTTCCCTTATGAAAACAGAAACTACTTGAGATGTTTCAAAGATAAACAGATTTAGTCTAAGAAATAGGTACTTATAAAACTGCTTTAAAATCTGAAGGGTTGAAAATCAGGGTGACAGCAAATAGCTTTCAGGCTTATTGCCACAGAGAACAGAAAGCTGCTGTCACTGAGGCAGGGACATATAGGCAAATGCTGCCATCTCCACAGGTCTTCCACAGTCACTCCCCCCCCACCCTGATGTGTAAGGGTCAAGAAAATACAGAGACTACTGTAAACTCCTCACCTGAGTATCCTAGGCATGCATCCAGCCATTGCTACTGAAGAACAGAGTCTCATGAGCATTGCTCTCATGAGAATGGAAAATGTGCCTGGAACTTGATGACAAGAAAGCCTAGAAACTATGGTTCCCAGTCTGGAGGTCCCTGCCATACAGGGCAGAGCATTGAAGAATGTCAAAAGGTACCAAATGCCAATAACAGCTGCAAGCACAAACCCACAATGTGGAAAGGGCTGCAAAGGAACTGGAGGTGACAGAGTAAAACTAGAAAGAGAAAACAGGTTTCTTGCTGAGACATCTAACAGTGACCTGAATAATGATGTGCTAAAATTAAATGACAGGGTAGAGGGAATGTGAAATTCCTGCAATTCCTAAAAGAACTTTTCCCTCTATACATTGAAAAAAGAAAAATTCTAAAATTAATTACAAACTTACATTGTATCTCTGTAATTTTCTACTTATATGCAAGGCTTTGGATCCTATAATTACTAGTACTGAGGTACATTAATCTCTCATTTGTAAACAATACAAAAGTCTAAGGTCTCAGCCCATGCATCCTTTTCCCTTTGTGGTTGTCAAAACTGAGTCTCAGAATAGGCATCTAGTTAAGATCTCTTCCACGGCAGCTGTGCTCAGGGAACCTGCTCCTAACTTATTGGTTCTAATGGTATGTCCCTTATGGTAAATACGAAGCCCTGCATTGTTTCAGATTTAATTTTGCTGAGCCATTGTAGCATCTGCAAAAGCTCTAGAATGTCTGAGAAGAAGAGTTTAGATGTTTTTAGTCAGCTTTATCAATTCCGTGACTAAAGGATCTGATCAGAACAAGTTTAGGGGAGGAAAAGTTTATTTGAAGGCTCACAGTTTCAGAGGTCTTAGTCCATAGAAGGCCAGCTCCATTCCTTGAGGTGAGGCAGAACTTCATGGCTGAAGAGTGTGGCAGGTGGAGGCAGCTCACACATGATCAGGAAGAGAGAGAGAGAGAGAGAAAGAGAGAGAGAGAGAGAGAGAGAGAGAGAGGTCTCCACTTGCCAGTTACAAATATATACCCAAAGCCACGCCCCCAAGGAACTACTTTGTCTAGCCACACCCCACCTGCCTCCAGTTTCCACTCCTATAAGGGATTAAATCACTAATTAGGTTAAGGCTGTAACTGGATCATTTGTCCTCCAAACCTTGCATTGTCTTACATGTGAGCTTTTGGGGGACACCTCACATCCAAACCATAACAGTATGTGCAACTTGGTTAAAGGGGCTTGCTGGAACCATTCTGGAAGCAATGTTTTTAACTGATATCTTTTATTTTTCCTTTAGTTTTTAGTTGTATGTTGACACAATATCTTTTCTTCTTCTTCTTCTTCTTCTTCTTCTTCTTCTTCTTCTTCTTCTTCTTCTTTTTAATGTGGTGCTGAGGATCAAACCCAGTGCCTCACATATGCTAGGCAAGTGCTCTACCTCTGAGCCACAACCCCAGCCCTCAACTGATATCTTTTTACAGTGATTAAGAGTGTGGCCTAGGAGCCAGACTGCCTGGGTTTGAGTCCTGAATCTGCCACTTATCATCTTCAGGAATCTCTGTGCTTCCATTTCCTCACTTACAAAATGAAGATGATTTTGATGCCTAAATCATGGAATAGCTCTGAACATTAAACGACATTATCTGTAAAGCACTTTGAATGTGATCAGCAAGCAGAAAGAGAGAGAGGTCTTCACTTGCCAGATACAAATATATACCCCAAAGCCACGCCCCCCAGGAATTCTGTGTTTGCACACAGAACACTCAATGAAAATTATTAGCTATCATTAGATTGTTTATTCATGAATTCCTTATAAAGGAGGTAAGAAAATAAGGAGGTTTTGTAGAAGCTGATTTTCTATAGCAATAATACTATTTTAAATTAGGTTTCAAATTATTCAGTGTAGATTCCAGGGAGCAAATGGAGATTGTGGGGGAGGATTAGGCAAGCACCTTATAGCCTAAAGAACTATTGTTGGAAGCACCAGAAAGGTTAGAAAGAACCTGAGCAGAGAACTAACTCAGAGTGATCTCAAGCTCCTTAGAAAAATACTCCATCCAGCATGGTGCTCCAGCTAAGCAAAATGGCACTGCCCAAGCTGTAGATTACAAACGGGAAAGTTAGTGGCTGGGAGGGACAGAGGACAGACTTGAAGGACTCCAACCTCCCATTGTGGGTGAAGAAAGCTCCCAGGAAGTCCCAACAAGTCAAGGAGGTGCTGAGAGAACCAGTGGGCCTGGTATGAATAAGGATAAAGAAGCAGCAGAGTTTAGGATCCAATGCTGGAGGCCACAGTGGGTATCCTGATCATCAGCTTCTCCCAAAGACCAGCTGACTTCTTCAGCTGAACCAACTCACAGTGTTCATGAAGGACAGTCAGGATAGGCTATTAAGGCATTCGAGTCTGTCCCATCAGGGCATGAAAGTCAGTTCAGGAGAAACCATCAAGGGCCAGAGGCAGCCTGTGGGACCAGGGTACCTTCTCTACTATCCACACAGAAAAATGAACTCCATCATCAGCAGGAGGCCATGTTTGGAATGAGAGAGAGAAGGGAGAGAGCCCTTGTAACTTCAAACAGGTAGAATATTTACCTAAAGAGGGGTATTTTAACACAGAAATAAAATAACTTTAATTGTCAAGCTGAGGTCCTTCTCCCACATCTTTCTTGCCATACCCTTCTATGCCTAAGAATGGAACTCCAAAGCAAAGTGACATAAATTATATCAAATAATGCTCCAAGTTTTCCCACACATGTAGATTGAAATATGTGAAGTGCATGCAGGGTTTGAACCTTGGATTAGGACCTTTGCTTACTGCTCAAAAAAATCTCTTCCAAGAGTATGTCTAGGGAGACTGTAGTACCCTACAGGATGGAAAAATTCACCCAGTATCCTCTTCCTAGTGGTGTGTTGATAAATGTTTAACCAACTTCTTTGGGAGAAAAGTCCCAATATGTAGCATTTTCTGATTTCTGTGACAAAATATTCTTAGCATTGCCTATTTCAAGCTACCAACTTGATGCGACTGAAAAGGAATTTTTGAAGTAATCCACACTAGCAAACTAATATAAGTAACATATAATAAAAGGAAGAAAAGTGATAAGTTTTGATCATTTATTACTCAGTTTTTAATACAAGTTTCTGACATTTGATTTTATTTTTTAGAGCCTTTTAAGGTTCACAACAACATTGTGTGAACAATGTTGGCAGTGTGTCAAAAAGAAATCAAGAGGAAATTAGATTATATTGTGAGACAAATGAAAACAAAACTATAGCATACTGAAACTTGTGGGGAGCAGTATTAAGAGGAAAGTTTATAGCATTCTGCTTTTAGATTTCACCCATACTTCTCCTTTTCCAATGTATTTTCTTTTGTTCTTCTTGGCTTTTTTTTTTTTTTATTTGTACCAGGGATTGAACCCAGGGGCACTTAACCCCTGAACCACATAACCAGCCCTTTTAAATTATGTTTTAAGATTTGTTTTGAGACAGGGTCTCACTAAGTTGAACTCATGATCCTCCTGCCTCAGCAAGTCATGGGATTACAAGCCTGTGCCATTGTGTTGGGCTTGTTCTGATTTTTTTAACTTTATATTTTCCTTTATACAGAGGAGCCTTAAACAATGTCTGGAGGATAGCAGGATAAAAATGATAAAAGTCACAGTCCAACCATAAAACTTTCTTTACTTTTAATTTCTAAATTGCCTCCATTTGGGGGCATCACACAGATCACAGGCATTATTTTCCCCCCTAAATATGTTGTCATCTCTTAAGACCAATAGGTGATACCAATGTCATAATAGTTATATTAATTAAGCATTTATTTTGTGCCAGACCCTGTGTGTGCATTTTACACATGCTATTTCATTGTATCTCCTCAACAACTACCCTGTGGGAAAAATATGACTATTTCCTTTCACATACAAGGAGGCTCAAAGAGGTTAAGTACCTTACTCAAGAGAACACAGCAAAATTAGAGCTCAATCTAATTTTTTTTTTAAATTCAGAATCCTGTCTCTTACCTGCAAGACTGTAGAATATATTTTAAATCTGTGAGTCATCTATAGTTATTATTACAGGTCCCACAAATATTTGGGATATTTAATTTAGTCTTGCTTTACAATTTTACCTGAAATATATTGGCACAGGATAGTAAAGGAGAATACAAAGGCACATCAAGTTCATTTTTGCAAATTTTTGCTTCTTTTGTTGTTTAATTTCTCAGAGTGAGAAATATGGAATAACGTAATAAGAACAAGAAGAGAGACACAGAGAAATTCAGAGAAAGAAATGAGATTACAAAAAAAGCTTTTGAAAAAACAAATTTAAAAGTGAAAAATTTATGACTTTAATCAACCAGGAATTGTGAAATGGGAGAGAATTAATCTCAAAACATCAGCATTTTTGTTATTTAGGGGGATATTCTTTTGCCCCTGAGAAACAATGGGCCTTAGTATACCCAGGACCCAGTCCTGGGTCCATTGTCCTGTAGCATCAATGGTGAACAGGACCATGAAGGGCCCTTTGCCTTGGCTGTGAAGGAAGATATAATACAGGTGCATCATCCTTGAAGAAAAGGAGGAGGGTAAGACACCATGTCCCAGAACACCCCTTCAAGTTTCCAGGAAGCTGGTCAAGTCAAAGGAACAGAGAGCAGGCCTGTACCAGGATGTATAGACAGTGGCCTCCTGAAGGACACTGAGTTTCTCTCCTGTGGGCCAGAAACTAGGACCAAGTCCGTGTGTTCTGCAGAAAGCTGCTTTCTTGTATGCATGCCAGGAGAGCTGCTCCTTGGGATTCTGGTCATAGGAGGAACAAAGCCAGCTAATGCTGTGTTGTCACTGCTTCTGTAGCCTAATTTATACAATCCCTCTCTGTACAGTGACTGTGTGGAGGGCACCACAGAAAGGATTTGTGTCCTTGGCCAAGCTGGCCACCACCAGACAAAGTGCTGTGAAGGAGAGGAGGTATTCTTTTATGGTGTAGTCAAGGGGCAAAGGAGGTTTTACCAATACACCTTCTGTCTCACCCCATCTTTGGGTGTCTTCCTTGGTTTCACAGCAACCTATTCTACTGCCCTAGTCAAATGGTAATAGACAATACAGTGGGCCATGAATTAAGCCACTGTCATTATTAGGACAATGAAATGAGTCATTAATGTGCCCATTGAGAAGGTCATGGTGAAAGAATGGACATGGGTACCACTGAGGAAGCCATAGAAGAGGCCATTTTGGTGATGACCATAAGGAAGGCCTCAGAGATCACTGAAGAAGCCAAGCCATAGCCATGAGATAATGGAAGACATTCTCTACAGGGAATCATGGGGGAGGAGAATATCATGGAGAAGGCAAAGAGCAATGAGGGGAGTGAGTCAAGATGGGACACCAAAATATTCCCAGGGAATGACCACAGGTCACGGCTAAGGTCAAGGACAGAACCAAGGAAAGCCTCTCAAGGTTTGACCATTAAAACTGGGTCAAGCAGAAAGTTTTTATTTTTATTTTATTTTATTTTTGTGGTGCTGGGGATTGAACACAGGGCCTTGTGCGTGTGAGGCAAGCACTCTACCAAGTGAGCTATATCCCCAGCCCCCAAGAAGAGAGTTTTGAAAGACCAAATCCTCACTGGGCCTGGAAATGACCTCAAATAAACACATTCCCAGGGCTATCTCAGGGAAGTGTCATTCCCTTCTCCCTGACCCTGAGTCATTCAGGTGCCCTTCAGGGTTTAACTCTTTGGAAAGCCTTTTTCCTTCCTCCATGTCTCCTGATGTGTGTGTGGCTATCTTGGTACATTTTCTGCTCTTACAACAGAATACCACAGATGAGGTAATTGATAAGAACAGAAATTCAATTTTTTATAGTTCTGGAGGCACTAGCACCAGGTTTCTGGTGATGGCCTTCTTACTGCTTCCTTCCAAGAAAGGAACAAATGTTATGTCCTTACCTGCCAGAAGAAAACCCCATTCCGACAAGCCCTTTTTATAATATCACGCGATTCATGGTGGCAGAGCCCTCAGGACCTAAATACCTCTCTTTAGGCCCATCTCCCAACAGTGTTCCATTGGAGAATAAGTTTCCAGTATATGAATTCTGGAGGATACTCTCAGACATGGCAGTGACTAAGGAGATACTTACTAAACACTGAGAAATAAAAGTTTATTAAGATATATATGGTATCCAGCTGTGCATTGTGGCTCATCCCTATAATCCCAGAAGCTCAGGAGGCTGAGGCAAAAGGATCACAATTTCAAAAACAGCCTCAGCAAATTAACAAGACTCTATTCCCCCAAAAAAATATAAAAAGGGGCTGAGAATGTGGCTCAGGGGTTAAATGCCCCAAGTTTAATCTCCTAGAAAAGAAATATATACATACAAATATATATATAGTATCCAGATAAAATTCTTTTCTTTTTTAAAACTCTGAGTCTGCATTGCTATATTTTTTCATTCCAAATGATTTTGTCTGCCAATCATTGTGCTGGAGGGTTTGTTTTGTGTTTTTTTGTGTGTTTGTTTGTTTCGATACTGGGGATGAATCCAAGGGCACATAACTACTGAGCCACATCCCCACCCCTTTTTTGTATTTTATTTAGAGACAGAGTCTCACCAAGTTACTTAGGACCTCATTAAATTGCTGAGGCTGACTTTGAATTTGTAATCCTCCTGCCTCAGCCTCCTGAGCTGTTGGGATTACCAGGTGTGCAAAACCACTCCCGGCTTAGACACTTTTATACACACCATCACTCAGTCTCCATAATAATCCTACAAAGTGCAGACCATAATCCCCACTAAGTAAATGGCTAACACATGAGCAAGCAGGAACAGGTTCTTTAATTCCTGGAGTTCTAGAGAGACAAATGCTTGACATTTTACTTAGAAATGTTATTTGGATTTTTACTCTTAGAGCAGGGGCTGAGGTCCCTACATCAACTGATTATTGGCCACAACCCTCACCCATTCCCCACATAGAACTTCCCATCAGAGACACTTGGCTGATTGACTCCCCAGCTCTTTCTCAGGGTATTGTAGAATCTGAACTCCTGCTCCCTCTCCACCCAATATCTTATTTTCCACCTTGGCCCATTTTCTTCCCTCTTCTAGAATGGTTCTTTCATATCTTAAAATGCCAGCTCCAAAAGAACACAAATTTCTGTGTCTTGTTCACTGGAGTACAATGTCCAGTGCATAGTAAGCACTCAAAATGTTTGTGTGATGAATAACTTCAGGCCTCATATGCCCTGAGTTCTCATTCACCAAACATCTGAATGATCTGAAACGCCAAGAGACCTAGCCATTCTGGAGAAGATGGAATGGCTTGTTTTGATCTTATATTGCTATATTTTTTCATTCCAAGTGATCTTTGTCTGCCAATAAGACTTTTTTTTTCACTACTGAGGATTGAACCTAAGGGTGCTCTATCACTGAGCTATATACCTAGCCCTTTCTACTTTTTGAGACATGGTCTTGCTAAGTTGCTTCAGGCCTCACTAAGTTACTGAGACTGGCCTCAAACTTACAACCCTCCTGCCTCAGTCTTCCGATTCACTGGGATTACAGGCATGTGCCACCTTGCCCAGCACCATCTTTGTTCAGCCATGCTATTTCTGTTGGCCTCATTTAGAGTCAACCAAGAGATATGGGAAGTACTCAGTTCAGGTGGCAGATTGTCAGTGCCCCAAGGGCTGCCTCAAGATTAAGATCCCTCCATGATGGTTCAGCGTGTCTGGGATCCCTAACACTGATGAGAGGAACCAACTGAAGCTTCTCCCATGGAAAAGTTCCTATGAATTCTATTAAAAATGAAAGAAGGGCTGGGATACACCTCACTGAAAGAGCCCATGCCTAGCTAGCATGTGTGAGACCCTGGGTTGAGTCCCCAGTACCTCAAAAGAATAATTAATTAATTAAAAATAAAAATGAACAAAGAGTAACTCTACCAAGGAGGGGGGACAGCAAGGACATACTTCTCCAGGCATCATTATGCTTGTTAGGTCCTGTCCTGTGTGTCCTGAGGAAGGTTTAATGTGTGATCTGTTGTACAAAAGCTCCTGCCATGGCTAACTTTATGCTGCTAGTGTGGACCATGAAATGTAGAGTTGGGAAGAGATGGCAATGCAGCTTAATATACCATTCCCACCAGATAGCTGCAATTGATGTGCATGCCTTCGTGGGTGTACAGAATGTGGTAAAACTAACAAGAAGTGATAAGTTGGAGACATTTTTACATTGCTTTTAAAAATATCATTTAGTTTTTTATAAGTAATCTCATTTTAATTTTTAGTGATGGCTGTGTTATGAAAATTCTTGAAAATGTAAAAGTAGGCTCTTTCAAATGAGTATGACCAGTACCACTTCACTATTGGACCTGTCTCCTCAAGAGCCACAGACCCCAGTTCCCATGCCTGAGAGACCCCAGAGTCTATTTCCTGACCCCTGAGTCTCTAGTCCCCCCTCATGTAAGAAGAACTTTTGGTGCCTACTGCATACTCAGCACTATCCAGAGGCACTGTTCCTAGTTCCCACTCACATGGAACCTCACTCTAGGTGTCCTGCTTCCTAAGTCCCATTCATTGAGACCTCCTTCTCACAACCCTGCTTCCCCAGCTATCCCAAACACTTGGAATTCTTGTGCAGGAAAAGGTGTTTTTACCACTCTCTCTGCCTCAGAAGGTGGGTCCCCATCATTTGACAGCCTTGATCCCCTTGAACTCTCCAACTTCCTGCTCCTCCCAAGGATTCATCTACTGGGACTGAGCCTTTCTCCATCTTCATGTACTTCCTGTCCCTTCCTCTCTGAACTCAGGTGTCCTATCACTGCTCACAGCTGCAAGAATAACAGGCTCCATGGCCAGCCCTTGCCCAGCCCAGATGATGCTATAAAGGAAGAGAGAGGTGACACTCTGTGGAGGGAGCCTAAGGAAGCAAACATCCAGCCTTCCCATCCTGTGGCCCCAGGTCCCCCCTCCTGGTGCTTCTCTTGAGGTTGAGGACCCATTCTGTGGCGATCCGAAGGGCATCCCAGCCCTTAGATCTCCACCTTAAGACTCTGCTCTCAAGACCCTCATTTGTCTTCTTTCCCTTCTAGGCCTTGATCACATCTGGACTCAGCACCCTCCCTTCCAGCCCTACGTAGTTATACTGTCTCAAGATGAAGAGAAAAGCATTTTTCCTTCCCTGCTGGTTGTTTCACCTTCTTCTACTTTTAGTCAATGGTGAGTGATTTTGTTGAAAAGAATGTAATGTTGGGGTATAAGTAGTGTTTGGGGAAAATGTTACCAACTTCTGGGATGCACACCTATCCTTTTATGCTCTCCTTTGAGAAGAAGTCAGAATTGTTATTTTTGCTTTGCTTTGTCCCATTCAACACAGCATCTGTCCTCCGTTCTGTTTCCTTCAGCAACTCTTCTGCCCAGAAATTTAATCAATTCTCTTTATAATAAATCAATCCCAAATATAAATGCATTAGAGTTGGGAGGGATCTTAAAGTTAGTACCTGAGCACCCAAAGTAGACAGGAACTCTGTTCCAGCATCTCTGGCCTCCAGTTACACATTTTAGAAGCCATGTTGTTCTATCCTCACATGGCTTTAATTCCTTTTAGAATATGTACAATTATGGCTTTAGCTTATTTGTTTTATGCTT
The DNA here is from genome assembly GCF_001458135.2 of Marmota marmota marmota. Classification (NCBI taxonomy): domain Eukaryota; kingdom Metazoa; phylum Chordata; class Mammalia; order Rodentia; family Sciuridae; genus Marmota; species Marmota marmota. Next base: position 850,694 of record NW_025999984.1, read on the forward strand.
CTGAAGAACAGGACAAGTAAATTTTTTCCCATGGGTCAGCTTTTCATCTCAACTTCTCACTTTGTTTCTCTCTTGATCCTTAACTTTCCCCTAAACCTAATCGGAAACAATAAACACAAGGTTTTGGAATCCTGAATTTGCATTCCTTATGTTATTCCAGACAATACCAAAGAAGGAACACATGCAGAGAGTGAGGGGTTGAATACCAATATTCGAGAAAATAGGGACACTAGTGATGTGAGGGTTATAGATATCTGGGAAGCCAAGCTCTCTGTTGTTACTCAGATGGAGAAATCAGAAGAGGGTAAAAAAATAGTGTACATGGGGTAGAGAGGGAGTCCAGGTCTCACCTTGACTCCAACTGACCAATCAAGGAAGCTGAACCCCTTCCATGAATCCCAGATCTTATTACTTCAAGTTATACCTGGTTGGTTTTTGCTAGACCATATGCTAAGTCCATATGGGATCCATTAAACTGGTGGCTCCCAAACTTTATTTTGTATGAGAATTACTGGATAGTTTTTTTTTAAAGGGCATTACTATTTCCCCCACAAATTGATTTTCCTCCCAAGAAGAAAACAATGCCATTTGAATAGTAGCTTAATTGGCACACATGGCCCCTTCAACTTTCTCTCTTATGTTCTGTATCTGGATGGTATCATGGATAGGTGAAGAAGGAATAACAGTTTCCCTGTGACCCAGGTCACTGCCTCCCCACACCTAGGATATGGAATAACATATGTATTAAGAGATGGCTCATGGGTCAGATTGCTTTGGTATAAATCTATGTATCACTATGTACTAAAGTCTTCCTGGAACCAGTTGCTTCCTTTCTCTAACCCTCATTTCCCCATCAATAAAATGTGGGTAATAGTAATTCTGATCTCATGGAGGTATTGTGAAGATTTAAGTCACTAATTCATATGCGGGTGGCATTTAACCAATACTTAATAAATGGCAGCTATTACAAACCCCAGTTTGTAGTAATAGGAGTAATACTAATAGTATGAGGAGTAATACTAACAGTTGCAGGACCAAACTAAATTTCCAATGGAACTTACCAGCATTCTTTCTTAATCAGCTATAGCCACCAATGGTGTCACGACAACAAAAACAGAAAGCACCACAAACACCCTCCCCAGGTCATCCACAGCCACCTCCTCTGCACCAACCACAACCATCTCCTCTGGGTCACACACAACCACCTCCTCTGGGTCATCCACAGTTCCCCCCCTATGGGTCACCCACAGGGACCTCCTCTGGACAAAACACAACCATATCCTCTGGGTCACCCACAACCACCTTCTCTGGGTCACCCACAGCCACCTCCTCTGGGTCATCCATAGTCCCCTCCTCTGGGTCACCCACAACCACCTCCTCTGGACAAAACACAACTATCTCTTCTCAGTCACCTACAACCACCTCCTCTGGACAAAACACAACCATCTCCTCTGAGTCACCCACAACCACTTTCTCTAGGTCATCCACGGCCCCCTCCTCTGGGTCACCCACAACCACCTCTTTTGCACCAACCACAATCATCTCCTCTGGGTCAGCCACAGCCACCTCCTCTGGACAAAATACAACCATCTCCTCTGGGTCACCCACAGGTACCTCCTCTGGACAAAACAAAACCATCTCCTCTGGGTCACCCACAACCACCTTCTCTGGGTCACCCACAGCCACCTCCTCTGGGTCATCCACAGTCCCCTCCTCTGGGTCACCCACAGCAACCTCCTCTGGACAAAACACAACCATCTCCCCTGGGTCACCCACAACCACCTCCTCTGGGCAAAACACAACCATCTCCTCTGGGTCACCCACAACCACCTCCTCTGGGCAAAACACAACCATCTCCTCTGGGTCACCCACAACCACCTCCTCTCAGCAACCTCCTCTGGGTCACCCACAGCCGCCTCCTTCGCACCAACCACAACTATCTCCTCTGGATCACCCACAGTCACCTCATATGGAAAAAATACAATCATCTCCTCTGAGTCACCCACAGCCACCTCCTCTGGACAAAACACAACCATCTCCTCTGGGTCACCCACAACCACCTCCTCTGGGTCATCCACAGTTCCCCCCTCTGTGTCACCCATAGGAACCTCCTCTGGACAAAACACAACCATGTCCTCTAGATCAACTATACCTGGTATGAATACTACATCATCATCATCATCATCATCATCATCATCATCCAGCTCCAGTGGGACTAACACAGTGGTGACAACCTCCAATGTCACCAGTGTGAGCACTGCCTCTCCAGGGACTGCAGGAAACGTGATCAGACACTTGAGTCCCTGGGAAGTTGCCCTAATCGCACTGACTTCCGTTGCAATGGCTGTGATTCTCTCCATTGGAGTCGCCATCTCTCTTGTGAGTGTCTGAAGTGTGAGAACCCCTTTTCCTAAAGAGGAAGTGCAAGAGAGAGAGGGAAGGAAGTGGGGCAGAGAGAGCAGAGTCACTGTAGGGCTGATGGGGAATGAGAAATCAAGAGACAGTTGTATATAAACCTCAGCTTAGAACTAGAAGATGGAGGATAAGAAAAGCCAGGAGATACTGAGAGAACACTGAAGAGGGGAAGAAGGGGCCAAAAGAGGGACATGGAGGGGGCTGGGCAGGGTGTGGGGGATGGTGGGATTGGAGAGGCAGGAAGAGAAGTCTCATGACTTTGAAGCACTTCCTTTTGTTTTCCAGAAAAGCTCACCATGCATAAGAAATCTCTTCAGCACAGACCTCTACCACCCCCATGGCCCCCACCTTGGTTCACGCCCTTAAGGCTATCACGGGGGCCCAAAACATGCCAAGTGCGACTGGAGCTGGTTGCAGAGACCAGTGTCCTCCTGAAACCATGGAGCTTACTGAGACACAGTGTCCCTGAATGTCCCTAATGACAGAAGCATCACCATCCTGAGGGGGAGGGAGGCAGCTGACCAGGAAGACCAAGGCCCAAGCTCTCCTCCTAGCTCTGTTTCAGCCCCCAACAGCCTCCTTTCTCTGGTTTTCCCAGACTGCAAAAGGGAGGCTAGAGCTTTGAACGGATTTTTAAATAAATTCATCTGATATTTGTGGGAGCCAGACTCTGTGGGTGTTTATACATCACGACAGACAAGTTCTCACACCTGAGAGACCCCCTTTCCCTGTGTACTCCCAGTTCTCAGATCCCTTGAGTGAAGTCCAGAGATCTCCTAGGTCCTGTTTTCTTCCCCACTCCTTCCCATTTCCCAGGAAGGACAGGGGAAGGCAGGTGCTGGGCTTTATGAATGTGGAATTGGTGTCTCACAGTGGGAAACAGTATCTGTGTGTGCTTAGAATGTGCAGAGAGGGAAAGTGACCCTGCACTCTGCAAGGCAGAGAAGGAATTGTCATGGGGCTGCCCAGGTAGGGCCACATTTCCTCTCATCACTCTGCAGAGGTTTTCATGGGAGGCCATGTGTGTGTGCCACCCTCCCTCCCAGAGCAGATGATCTGGGCCAGGAGAACCACTCCCAAATTCTGCAAGGGCAGGCCCAACTGGCCCTGCCAGGCTCCAGGTTCTCAGAAGCCCCTGCCAACCAGGCCTCAGGCAGGGGCACAGCACTTATCCCTCCATGTGCCAGCACTATGCTTTTGCTGAAGGCTCAGCCGGGTTGGCTTCTTGGGCAATTGGCTGGTCAAACACATGCCTTTGCCCCCTTCTTGCTGCAAATCAACCATTTGCTTGTTTTATCAATTTAATCCTGCCAGTGTCTTCCATCTGGGAGGTTCTCAGGCTGGGTCTTTACCAGAATAAAGCTGATTCTTCAGGTACATTTGACCACAGTGTTAACATGACAGTTTTCAACAGCTGCATAGTGAGAAATTCCATTAGTAGGAAATTCAAGAATAGGCAAAACTAACATATGCCTATTAGATCAGACCTGGTCTCCTAAGAGGATGGGGATTTCTAGGAAGAGGGGACTTCCTGGATGTTAGAAGTGTTTTATAGTTGCTAGATAGTTACACAGGAAAGAAATTGGCCAAAATTCTAAATGAATTAATGTAAATAGTGAATGCTTAAGATCTGCACATTTCACTATATATTTTATGTCAATAAAAATTAAAATAATGTAACAGGTTGCTATTGGTTTTTTTTTTTTTTTTACAGTACCAGGGATTGAACCCAGGGTGCTCTGCCACTGAGCTATACCCCCAGCCCTTTTAAATTTTTATTTTGAGATAGGATCTCACTGAGTGTCTAGGTTGGCCTCAAACTTGAGATCCTCCTGCCTTAGCCTCTCAAGTAGCTGGGATTACAGGCATGCTCCTCCAACTCTGACTATAAAATAGGTATATATATATATATATATATATATAGAGAGAGAGAGAGAGAGAGAGAGAGAGAGATACATTTTTTTGACAGTAGAATGCATTACAATTCATATTACACATATAGAGCACATTTTTTTCACATCTCTGGTTGTATATGAAGTATATTCACACCAATTTGTGTCTTCCTACATGTACTTTGGATAATGATGTTCATCACATTCCATCATCATTTCTAACCCCCTGCCCCCTCCTTTCTCCTCCCACCCCTGTGCCCTATCTAGAGTTCATCTATTCCTCCCATACTCCCTCTCCCTACCCACTATGAATCACATTCCTTATATTAGAGAAAACATTTGGCATTTGGTTTTTTGGGATTGGCTTATTTCACTTAGCACTATCTTCTACAATGCCACCCATTTACCTGCAAATGCCATGATTTTATTCTCTTTTATTACTGAGTAATATTCCATTATGTATATATGCCATATTTTTTAATCCATTCATCTGCTGAAGGGCAACTAGGTTGGTTCTACAGTATACCTATTGTGAATTATGCTGCTATAAACATTGATGTGGCTGTGTCCCTGCAGTATGCTGTTCTTAAGTCCTTTGGGTATAGACCAAGGAGAGGGATAGCTGGGTCAAATTGTGGTTCCATTCCTAGTTTTCCAAGGAATCTCCATACTGCTTAGGCTTTTATTTTTTAAAAAAATATTTTTATGGTAGCCGGGCACAATGGTACATGCTTGTAATCCCAGCAGTGTGAAAAGAAAGGAGGAGGATAGAAGGGGACAGAGAATTGGGGTTAAGACAAATAGAGGAAATAAAAACATTTTTGATGGTCCACTCATGTCAGAAATTATCTTTTTGGTGTTAATCACTGCCCACTCTGAAATCCTACAAAAGATTGTTTTTCAAATCAGAACTGGATATGTTTCATGTGAATGAATGCTATGCACTGGAGAGGTGGCTTGTAGAAGTTCTCAAAAAGTGAACTCTCGGGCTGGGGTTAACAGGGAAGGGCTACTCCTCTTTAGCCATCTTGACCTAAGAAGCAAGTGTGTGCTGGAATTTTAACAAGTGGTTACTTGTGAGATTAATTAACTCGTGCAGGCCATTAAAGCCTGGTTAATTCCTGTGGATCATTTATGCCATTGTATGTTGACCTCTGCCCCAAAGGCCACAGCTGTGGATCCACTTGTGAGTAAAGTGGACAGTGATGCATTATGTAGTTGAGTGTTCATGCTTAATCCTACCAAAATGACACCTTGAAACTGGAGCCTTCTGAAGGAGGGTTAACAAGAGGAAAATGGGGGTGAAAGCTGCCACAGTACTTGATTCACACATGAGTCACACTTAATACTTGTCATAGCGGCTGGAGGTGTGGCTCAGTGATACAGCATCTGCTTAGGATGTGCAAGGTCCAGGGTGCAAGTCCTATCACCCAAATAAAACCAAACAACAAAAATAAAACAAAAACCTTTTCAGCAGAGGGGGATCCTTCTGTGGATTTCTAATCACGTGGAGCATGAAGAGACATCACCCAGCCTTGAAGGATGAAGGATGAAGGTTGAAGGATGCCTTCCTCCGCAAAAACCAGACTTCCCACCACTGGCACAGAGCACTCCTGAGCATCTGCAACTTCTTTATTTCTTGTAGAGACTAAAAACAAGAGCCCAAAAGCCCAAGGAATAGGAAGTAAGAGGAACACCTGTGTTCCTGAACTTTCTAAATTTTTAAGTTTTAGAATTTTTACCCAGGGAGTTTTTTTGAAAGATGAGAATTATCACTAGTTCCATCCCTTTCCCTAATCCCATCAATCAAAATAATTTTTTCCTAAATGACTTTAATGTTTGTGGATATCATAAATCTTCCGGGGTAAGTGTCACTTTCTGAAGAAGATACTGAGGCAGGCAGGAGTCATAGAGCTGAAGGCATGGGCTGGACAAATCTTCATAAATCACAAACCATTAGGCAAAGAGAGGAACAATCTTAAAACTAAACTATTTTCTTTCTTCCCAGAATGAGTGTTCGCTATATCCATTAAAACCATCTACCAAGGTTATGCATGGTCCCCATGCCACAGACTGAGTTTCACAATAAGGAGAACCCATACCTGGCTGGGTGTGGTGGAATACACCTATAATTCCAGCTGCTTGGGTGGCTGAGGCAGGAGGATCATGAGTTCAAAGACAGCCTCAGCAAAAAGCATGGCACTCAGCAACTCAGTGAGACCCTGTCTCTAAATCAAATACAAATGAGGGATGGGGATGTGGCTCAGTGGTCAAGTGCCCCTGAATTCAATCCCAGCATCCCCCTCCAAAAAAAGAGAAACCACACCTATAATCCCAGTGACTATGGAGGCTGAGGCAGAAGGATTGCAAGTTCAAAGCCAACCTCCACAATTTAGTGAGGTCCTCAGCAACTTAGAGAGACCCTGTATCAAAATAAAAAATAAGAAGTTCTATAGATATGGCTCAGTGATTAAGCACCCCCTGTTCAAACCCCAGTAGCAAAAGTAAAACAAAAACAGACCTCTCTTAGATTCTGCAGGACCAAGAAGCATGCTGTATATCCTCAGGTTCCAGGGTTGGTGGTCTCAGCCCTGTGACCACCACATGAGGAAGAAATATGGTCTTGGGAATAAGCATGTTAGGGACACTTGGAAGGACACTTGATCTTTCTGAGAATCTCTCAATTCTGTCTGACCATCAATTGTTACTTCCTTGGGAAATTTTCCTATATCTATCTACCAAGTTTGGTCATGAAAACCGTTTAGTGTGGAAACATACAACTCAGATATAAGAGACATTCACTGTCTGATAATATACATAAAATAACTGTTCCTGTCTGAGTCACATCTCTATACTAATTCATTTAACAGAATAGATAAGTGCCTAGCACAAGCCAGACACTCTATGCTTTTCAGTCTGTCTCTCTCAGTCTCTCCTTAAGCTGAAGATGCACCTCTTTGGTCTCTAAGTCCAAGCCCTCCAAACACTCAGACCAAAGAATCACATCTACAGGATATGGCCAGCAGGTCACTCCACAAGTATGCATTGAGCATGTACTGTGGACAGACTGCCATAGCAAGTCGCTGTCTCATCTCAGTCACAATGTGAAATGAGAAACACAAAATCCAGGACTGATCTCTGACTGCGAGAACACATCTGCCTTTGTGAGGCACCAAGAAGCTATTTCCTTCATTGGGGAGTCCTATAAATGATGCTTAAGATGGTAATAACAGCTTAGATAAGGTCAGGGACCTTGAATATAACCACACCATGGTAAGTATAGGACAAAAAGCAAATAAGCCAAGACATTTTTAATGTAAGTTTACTAATGCCTTCCAAATAATAATTAAGGTAAATTCTTGACTTTCCCTCTGAACTCACTTTAATACTTTCCCACTCATTTGTATCTATAATCATTAGAAAAATATGAAGCTATATATATAATTTGAAGCAGTTGAATCACATTCAAATTCAGATTCAATCATTCTAATAGTCATCTTCAGTGTAAGGAAATAAATGAGGGACTTTGAATAACTATAATCATTAATATGAAGTACTAGCATAATTGTAAATATCTTGATACTTTTATCTTGATACTTTTACATTCAAAACATAAATCTTTATTTCTGCTCTTTCACCACTACTTTTAGACACTTCCTTCCTCACTCCAATTCCTGTAAAATACCCAAAGCAAAGGAATTAGGAAAGGCTTAGTGAGATGTAATAGAATTCAGTTCAATAAAAGTTTAAGTGCTTGAGTGTGCTTGAGGCCTTTGCATGTTTCTCAGTTTTCATGCTGCTTATTCCAACAATTTTCTGTTCACAAATTTGATTCTCAAATTTGAAGTTAAAATGAAACAAATTAGCTTAAATTTTCTATGTTTTGGGAAATATGAATTCCATTTAAATTTTGTTGTAGGATTACCACTATTAGCCACACTGTGAAGAATGTGATAGATGCCACACACTTAAAGTGGTGGCAGTGAGCTGCTGGGTTCAATGCCATGCAGAGGACATATTACAATGCAGTGCAATTCCTCATCTCCATGTGGTGTTATAAGGTTTAAATGCAGAATTATCCCTTGAGTAAGCAAAGATATTTGATGTAGCCAGGTGTGCTGGTGTGCATCTATAGTCCAGCTACTCAGAAAGCTGAGACACAAAGATCACTTCAGCCACAAGTTGATGAGAGTGGATCATTGTTTGGCACCCCTATCTCCACAGAAAAGACTACCTGGGCTTCTCCATAAATCTTCACCCAGACTGATTTTAGGACTGTCAGCAAAAAAGTCTCTGCAAAAGAGTTCAATGTGGATAAACTTCCTATTTTCGTGTCTCCCTGTTTACTTGGCCACTTGCCAAGAAGATTCCAGCACTCCAGGTGCTGGACACCCCCTTACTAGTTTTTCACAAACATATCCAGTATAGTACTTTGAAGAAATGTGCAAACAAGGCCTCTGGCCTTGAGCTGGGGCTTCACAGAGATGTCTATATTTTTAAGATAAGTTACGATTGGGCTCCATGGTAAGAGCTGGCAGCGGGAGGAAAGAAAGGGGAGAAGAAGCTCTGCCCTTCTCATGTGTTGTCCTTGAAGGGTTAACTTGCCCAGAAGAGTGAAAGAAAAAGCTGCTTTTACATGAACTTCTGCAGACTGTGAAATTCTGAGCCCCTCCCCTTACATGCTGGGTATAAAATTCTGAAACTCCCTGAACTCGGGATTCAGGTGATTGATTGATTACAGCAAAAGCTGTACCCTCTGAACCTGGCTGCAGCCAAATAAAACTGTTTCCTGCTATCTTCAGTGCCTTGCCTCTTTTTTCCCTACAACACTTACTCTGTCAATGTTAACAGTATTACCTGTGGGAGGCTGTTGCGCTATGTGACCAGCATTTTCCTTCCCTGATGGTTGAGGCTCTGTCAGTCACTTCCCATGATCTGGCCACATCAAAGTGGCCCTAGACGGCTGCCCCAATCCCGGAAGTCATAACATGTCACAAAATGTATCTTCATGAATAGGTGTGCCTTCCTGCAGCCCCATGGATTGAGTTACACTCACCTGTTCCTTTGTGATATTACCCCTTTGCCCTGTTTAGGATAGAATGTTCCATGGAAACGCCCTTTGTGTTGATAGACCCAACCTGATTTTCTCTTAAAATTGGGAGCCATCTCACCACAAAGCCATGAAAAGATAATTTCGGCTTTACTATAAATCATTGCAAATTCTGAACCTGCTTGGAATGCCTGCCCGTGCCTTGATCTCACCATGCCTGGCTCTCTGACCAGATAACAGCCCTCTCTGAGGCTCTAATGACCTTCATAAATTCTGATGTCGGGGCCAGCAAAAATGTAAACTACCATTAGTGTTATGCTCGTCAGAGTTTTGTTATCTGTAACCCCCCTTTGTGTAACTTTCTGGGCTATAAAGCTAGGCTGCAGGAAAGCTGCAGCTGCTGTCTTGTTCCCTCAGTTTTGGGTGGGAGAGGCAGCCTGGCCGGTCGAAATAATAAGCTTGCTTTAATTTGATTTTAATTGGAGTCAGTGTTTTTGCATCCTGGTCAAACAGTGTGTCCCCTTCTCTTACTGTGCCCTTGGGTGTGGCCTACCTAGATGTCAGTCAACCTGCTGACAACAGACATCATGAAGCTAGACTCAGCCCCTTAAAAACTGACCCCTTGCCTCATTTGAATGGCTTCTTCTCAATAAAAGGGGTCAGCACATACTTTCGCGCTCTCTCTCTCTCTCTCTCTCTCTCTCTTTCTATGGACTCTTAAGGTCTCAGGAACCATTGCAGGACCCCCAAAGAAAAAGGTATCTCTATCTCTTGTGTGGTTCTTTTGCATGGCCCAGTTCCTCTGGAGTGACCCTGAGTGTTTTTGTCGCCAGGAATGCGACAATTACCACACTGCTAAGCAATGCGACTGTGGAATTATGGCATGGAGCTCTTTTTCCCCCAAGGACAATATGGCACCTTCTACTCTGCTGTTGGCAGTGTGGATCAGGACAGTATGTAGGCAATGGACCACCCTGTTTTACAGATAGCACAGGGTTTCAAGGGGAATCTAGGAAAAATCACAAACTCTATACCTTTAGTAAGGATGGGACCTTGTTTCCCTGGGACAAAAAGGAAAAGTAAATAGTCTCAATGTCACTAAAAATGAACCACTGTACTCCTTCAAGCTTTCAAAGGCAGTTTTCTTTTAATTCTCACCCCAAACCACTGTCCTGGAAGTACAGCAGCCTTATACTACTTTTTAAAGATGGGGCAGCTAGAATTACCAAACTAAACTTCATGGTGTGAAAACTAGGATATATTTCAAATAATTTATTGGAGAAAAAAAAAACAGTGAAGTTTACTTCTTCAAAAGCAACAATTTAAACACAAGTGCAAATAAATTACATTTGCAAAAAATTAATAATTTTGTTTCATCACATGGACCCCAACCACATAAGTCACCTATGTTCCAGGAAGAAAAGTTACATCTTCATTTGTTAGATTACACCCAACATCCAAGTTTGCTGGATTCCACACAGCTCTAAAGCTGTGTTCCTTTGAAAGTTTAAAGTTCTTTTAAAAGTTTCCTCAAAGCTGATCATTTTACCATGCTATGGAATAAAAAAAGCTACTTTTGTGTTGGTAATAGTTATACAGATGTTGACAAGAGAAGGCGCTTCCTACCATGGAGAACCAATCCAATGCTACACTGCTGTAGCAAGGAAGAAAGTGAGGTAGTACAATGACTAAAATTAACCCCATACAGGATGTAGGTTGGAATTCTAGTTCTATTGAGATTTTTGCTGTTCATGGTTTTAGGCCTGCCAAAGCAACACTTTTCAACTTGAAATGTGACCCTGGGTTTGAGTTTGGCCCTTACAATGAAGCCTACTGCAGCCCTCATGGACATGTAATAATACTAGTTGTATTTGGAAACCTGAGGGAACAAATGGAAACGTGGAATATTAAAAACTATACATTTATTTCTAAACTAGTGGTTTCTGATTCTATATGTTTTGTTTGGTGCCCAGATGGGGAGTGGATTTTAACAGCTGTATTTGCTCCCACTTACATGTTAATGATTGGTACAAGATATGGCATTACATTGGCTCTATCTTGTACAAGGGTGATATATCATCAAATGCAATATCATGGCAGGCTTCTTAGAAGCCAGTATGGACTGGAATATTTCCAGCAAAAACAGTAGAATAAATCTAACATAATTTCCCTATGTACACATAGGAAAATACCATTGTGTGCACCCACAAGAATGGGGTTCTTATTAGAATAAGATATATTTCATGCTTGTATAATTGTATCAAAATGGATTCTACTGTTGTGTAGAACTAACAGGAACAAATTAAAAAATGAAAATAGGGACCACAAAGATGTAGTCATCCAAAAAAAAAAAAAAAGGTACAGGATCCAACTGCATAACATCTACCAAGTTTCTGTTTGTATTGGTACTGGGGATTGAACTCAGGGGCACTGGACCACTGAGCCACATCCCCAGACCTATTTTGTATTTTATTTAGAGACAGGGTCTCACGGTCTCACTGAGTTGCTTAGTGCCTCACCTTTGCTGAGGCTGGCTTTGAACTCATAATCCTTCTGTCTCAAGCCTCCCAAACTGCTGGGATTACAAGCATGCACCACTGCGCCTGGCTTTTTAATAAATTTCTGGTATCCATGAGTTCTCTGCTATTTCTTGTTGGATTTGTGGTAGTTACTCTCTGATCTCCCACTGTATTTCTGCTTTCAGAACTTGATATTTCTTTGAACACATATTTTTCTCAAACTGCTCTTACATTTATAATTTTTTTCTCTTATAGTTTGTGAGTAAGCTCACATGTAAAGAATAAAGCAGAGAATAAATAACTGGCAAGCTGAAGCCAAGTCATATTGGTCCATAAGAGACCCCTATGGACCACTGAATCTCTTTCCAACTTGAGTTTAATGACTTCACATTGATAGCTTGACATATTCTCTGGTGGAAGTATTTATATCATTGAAATTAACAAACCTTACAAAACAGAATTTTCCCCTTTGAATAGCCAGTTGTTAAATGATGATCAAGACACCACTGATCAAAATGACAAATTAAGAACATATTATACAGCCTGGTGTGGTGGTGCATGCCTAAAATCCCAGCAGCTCAGGAGGCCAAAGCAGTAGGACCACAAGTTCAAGTCAGCCTCAGCAATGGTGAGGCGCTAAGCAACTCAGTGAGATCCTGCCTCTAAATAAAATACAAAATAGGAGTGGGGATGTGGCTTAATGGTTGAGTGCCCATGAGTTCAATTCCTGGTACCCCCCAAAACCAAAAAACATACTACACCAACAAAGGGTTGGCATATGGTAGTCAATTTATGGGAATTCCCAGCCACCTTCCCTATTTAAGTACCAAAATAAATCCCCACCATATAGAAGTGACTTTATAATTTTACATAACTTTATAACTTTATATGCGAGGTCAAATGGTAGTGAGAACTAACTTCAATTAGTTGTTTGTGTGAGGCTTGGGGCCGTTTTTGAAATGCACTGTCATTTGATCAGCTCTACAATTTGGATCTAGAGCTCCATAAGCTGCCTCAGCACAGGCGCTGAGTGACAGATCTGGGACCCTGTCCAGGCTGATTTGGTTCTGGATTTCATGCCTGAGATCTCAAGATGGTATAGGGACAGTTTTCTGAAGGCCTGTCTCAGCCTCTTAGCTGACAAAGTGAAAGACTGTCTTTCAGGTGGGTCTCTGTGCCTTTCACACAGGGATGTGGTTTACCTTTGTCTTGAAAGTCCAACACGTAACCTGACCATGCTGCTGAGCCAGGGCCTGAGTCTTCACATAAAGAGGGTATATTAATATAGTGTCAGGGAGATTGATTTCTCAGAGAGAATAAGAGTGAAATAACAAAAAGAGAAAGAGAGCACAGTAAGGATGATGGTAAGAAAAGACATAGTTTTGAAAAATAAAAATCTCACATTGACAAAACAGGCTTGTATATTATAAGAGATGGTACTTAAGTTTTTAATATTTTTTTTCTTTCAAAGGGACTTTTCCTTCCCCCTGAGAAGCAGAGGTACTTATTACCCCCATGATCACAACTTTGGCCTTAGTCTTGACCTGGACTTAGGCATGGGCTCTGGAATGTTCCACAGCCTGGAAAATGAATTGAACCCTGGAAGAAGACTTGGGATTGGACCTGCAGGAGCACATGGCATTGGACACAGCATGGGTGATGGAGATGGTCATGGAATGAACCACTGTGGGAGTCATGGCTATGGAGGAGGCCACAGAAAAAGCCATGAACACAGAGGAAGCCATGGTGGAAACCATGGAGTGGGTCATAGAGGGAGTCACCCCGAAGGCCATGACAGTACAAGATGGCTGTGGCCATAGATTGGATAATGGAAAATATTGGGGGTGGGTGGGGGAAGAAAGATTGGGGTAGGAGGGAGTCTTGGAGAAAAAATTCTAGATTGAGATCTAATTTTGCTGTGTTCCCTTGAGTATGTTACTTAACCTCTTTGTGCCCCTAGGTCCTAGTATGTGAGATGGAGATAGTGACACTTTCCCCACAGGGTTGTTGTTGAGGAAATACAATGAACTAGCATGTGTGAAATGCACACATCGGGCCTGGCACAAAATAAGTGCTTAATTAATATTAACTATCATCATTATAAATTTTAGCTACCACCCCATCTCCAAGAAACAAAAGCACACTATGAATATATTAAACTATGGAGTTGGTGCTAGTTTATTTCCAGAGTAGGTACAGGAGGTGACAATTATAAGAACTTGGTAACACTTTATGAAATATGTCTTATGATTTTACTTGCCTCTCCCACCCCCCTTACTTGTTGTTTTCTATTTTCAAGTGGCCCCATCACTGTGTTCAGTGTCTTCGTTGCAGAACTGTCTGCTTTGTGCTCCCTTGGTCCTGGCCAGAATAAATCATTTGTATTTACTTCAAAAAGACCCAGAGTTTTATTTGGGATTTTGGAATACTGCCTTAACAATACCTTTAAGAAAACAAAAAGAAAAGTCAAAAACAGGAAAAGATACTGCAATAAGTCCATATGACAAAGGATTGGTATACCAAATACAGGAGGACTACAGATAATAAGAAAAGAGAGTGCAATTTAAAAATGGGCACAAGATTTGACAGAAGGATATCAAAATGGTCAGTGAACATCTGAAAAGGGACTCAATATAATTGCTTATCAGAGAAATGGAAATTTAAACCCTAAGAACATATCTCTACACACACAGGACAATGACTAGAATTTCAATGACTGACAATAGCAAGTACTGACAAGGATGGTGAACAACTGCAACTCCCATGCATTGTTATTGGGAGTGCAAATTGATACACTCAATGTTTAGCAACACTAAAATTCAACACACACATACTCTATGACCCTGCAATTCCATTCTGAGTATATATATCCAAGAGAAATGAATACTTATACCCACCAAAATACATGTATGACAGAGGCTTTATTTATAAGAACATCATACTGGAAATTGCCTAAAGTCTTAATATTACAATGAGTAAGTGAGTTATGACACAGCCCTACAACAGCATGCTACCTAATAGTGAAAAAATAATAAACTATTGAATCATGCAACAACATTAACAAATTTCACAGATATAACGTTGACTAAAAGAAGTCAAAGCAGCAGAGCACATATTGTACAATTCCATTCACATGCAGTTTAAGAACATGTGAAGTTAATCTACTGTAATAAAGGACAGAATAGTAGCTGTCTTTGGGGAAAACACTGACTGAGAGAAAGCACAAGGGAGGATAAGAGTGTTCTGTACTTTATCTGGGCAATGATTACATGGATACAGACATGTGTAAAACTTCACTGAAATGTGCACATGAGATTTGTGGATTTTATTGTGTGGATGTACTACCTCTTTTGAAAATGAAAATGGAATTCTCTGTGACTTTTTCCCCCCCTGTCATTATGATTTCCTTGGTCAGAATATGAGGTCAGGGATACATGATAATAAATGAAGCATTAAATACTTCCAATGAGAGTGGTGCCAGTGGAAGTTTTATAGGCAGGGAAGACAAACATCTATTCTATTTTTAATTTGTTTTTAGATGTTAATGGATTTTTATTTTATTCATATATTTGTATGTGGTTCTGAGAATCGAACCCAGTGCCTCACACATGCTAGGCAAGTACTCTACCATTAAGCCACAAACCCAGTCCCGGCAAATATCTATTTTTTTTTTTTTTTGAGAGAGAGAGAGAAGAGAGAGAGAGAGAGAATTTTTTAATATTTATTTTTCAGTTTTCAGTGGACACAACATCTTTATTTTATTTTTATGTGGTGCTAAGGATCGAACCCAGCGCCCCGTGCATGCCAGGCGAGCGCGTTACTGCTTGAGCTGCACCCCCAGCCTCGCAAATATCTATTTTAATGAGGATAAATCACTACCACCTTCAGGTTGAAACAGATTCATGTTGTCAAGCTGACACCAGGTCTCTCTGGAGAATGGTGACATACAGCAGGGTCAGCTCTGATTTTTGCTGTTAGCAGGCTAAACACTTGGCAGTGGCATAATTGTTTCTGGACCACCTTATTGAGTCATATATGACCTCCATCCATGCCATGGAGCCTGCTATATCTACGAGCCCACTGACAAAGCACTGGAGTAGCTGGAGAAAGAGGTTGGTTGACATCCACAGAATGGGTCACCTTGTCAAACCAACCATTAAAACCCTCTCTGCTTCTCCCCATCTGTGCCCTTCCCACATTCCTCTCAAGACTTTCTTATCATCAATTCATTAATTATAATCTTTCCAATCCTAGATTATATAGCCAAACTGTTAGCCACTGCCCACTGATCAGGGTAAACTGTAATTCTGATCTTTTTTTTTTTTTTTTTTTCCCCAAGTAAAATCAGTAAGCAGATGCACTGTTCAATGCTGTGCTCACTGGGAGGATTTCCCTCCCAGTGAACACAGCTATCCTTCAAGGCCACCCTGAGAGGGCAGCAGCACACTAGTGTATCCTGCAGAACCATCCACAAACCAGAAGAAACCCAATCTTTCCTTTCCTAGTCATCTGGACATAGGAAACTCTCCATGTGACTGTGCTTATGGAAGGAGAGGTTGGAAATGTAGCTGAAATAGATGTCATCAGAGTTTGGGTGGCCTAGATGGGCAGGTGGTGCACACCTGTAATCTCAGTGGCTCAGGAAGCTGAGGCAGGAGGATGGAGTGTTCAAAGCCAGCCTCAACAACTTAGCAAGGTCCTAGGCAACTCAGGGAGACCCTGTCTCTATGTGAAATATACAAAGGCCTGGGGTTATGGCCTAGTGGTTAAGTGGCCCTGAGTCCAATCCCCAGTAACGAGAAAGAGAGGGAGGGAAGGAGGGAGGGAGAGAGAGAGAAATTCTGAGAGAGAGAGAGAGAGAGAGAGAGAGAAGGTTTGGTTGGCCTCCTCAGGTCTATTATTTATGTCTTGAGGACATACTTGAACACAAATTTATATATGCCACTTCCATTCAATGACATAGGTACTGTTAAATATGCCCAATTTTATACTTTGGTGTTGCAGAAAACATCAAGATCATAAAGGGTAATTTATGTTTCTGAACTCTTAAATGCAGAGAATGGAGTATCAAGTCAGATGTTTATCAAAGGATAAGTTTCGCTTGAACCTTCTGGAAGACAAAGGATATGGAAGAAGTTTGCCTTTGGTCTAAAGTTCTAAGGTTTGTGTTTCTATTAGGGCTACATAGATTCCATACAGCCTCCTGATTTGTTACATTTTAAACTACTTTGTATCTTTTCAAAAGTAAATTGCAAATGGGCTTATTTTTCTTGGGTTCCCACCGAAAAGTATGGAATACTCAAAGTTGGGGTCTTCTGATGTTAACATCTTCTGATGTTAGGTCTTCTGATGTTAACATCAATCCTGCCAGTGTCTGATAATGCCTGAAAGGATTGGGCATTTCTCTTTCCCATTGCATTGTCACCTTCATAAACGACCAAGATCCCTTTTGAAAGGTAGGAGGAAGATCCATGGCACATACAATGTTGTAACATTGGATCTTTCTGCCTTCCCTCTATTTCTAGGCTTATGAATAAGTGCAGGCCTGGGAGTTAGGTGAGACACTGAGACTTTCCACTGGGGTAACTCATATAAGCTGTTTGTTTAATCAGCCAGATATTTTCACTTATCCAAAATAAGTGAGATTTTAGTAGGCTGATTATGTATGTCATTTTTAGTAACACCAATTAGGGTCAAAGATCCCTGATTACAGTTCTGACCATACTGTCTATGACTCACTATGCCCACCAACATCAGGAAGCCTGTTTCAAAGGTCAGATCTCCCACCACTGTATCTGGCAAAGAGCTGCTGCAGAACTTTATAAACATGTTAGCACTCTCTTTTCTAATGCCTTGATGAAGAAAGTATCAGTTGAATCTTCTGGAAGACAAAATGAAGGAGTAAAAACCTATCCCAACATAAATTTCTCCCTAAATCTTGGAACTTTTCCTTCTAATTATACCAATGCAATACTGAGATCATAACTTCATTTAATGTAGGCCACCTGGAATCTATATTTCCATCAACCAAGAAAATTGTTAGGGTGATTCCCAGCTACTTGATCTAATATATTGAATCTATAATGTGTGATGAATTCACCCAAGTAATCACTTTTATTTTATTGCATAACAGCTTAGTACAAATGGCAGCTTAGAACAACACCCATTTACTAGCTTAACTGTGGGTGGCCATCCTCACACATGATTTGAGTTACCTCCCTGGCTGGGTGAGAGGTGCTTAGACACAGCTGTGTCAGAGCTTTCCCCACCCTTCTTCAGTTCTGAGGGCTTTTCCGTGCAGAGGCATGTCTGACCACTGCCCCAAAGAGCCAATCTTTGCCCCTGACCTTGGGATGCTGTCCCCTTAAACTTCATTGGATGGGATTTTCCCCAGAATTTTTTGTTCCTCAATAAAAGTCCACTCCCTGGCGTGTTCTCTCTCTCTCTCTCTCTCTCTCTCTCTCTCTCTCTCTCTCTCTACTGTAAACCTCGCTACTGCATTAGGTAGCTGGAGGCTGGAGCTAGGAGAAGCCATCCTGGTTTAAAAGGTAATTAGAGTCTTGTCTCTTTAATTTAATACTCCCTAGCGTTTTGCTCACAGTTCGAACCTTCTTTCATGAAGCCAGTGCGGGTCGAAAGCTAGACTCACCATTCTGTGAGTCAGAAGTCTGGACAATGCATGACTGGGCCTTTTGCTCAAGGTCTCACAATGCTGTGATAAGTTGTTGTCTGACTGCATCCTCATATGGAGATTTTCTAAGGTCGTATAATTTAGCAAACTTCAGTTTTTGAGGTTGTAGAATTGAGGTCCCTGCTTCTTTGCTAAATATAAGCAATCACTTTATGACAGGCATATCCATAGGTGATAACTTGAGTCACTTGTGCCACCTTTTGGTATGGAAAGCAGTATCCCATTTTATACAAGCGTCAAGTCACACTTGCCCTCAAACTTGAATTGGTCAGATGGCCATTCCCAGATTTCTATTTTTGGAGGTCACATTTCTGAAATCTCATTACACAAATACTGTAAAAATCTGACTTCTCTTATGAAAACAAAACTACTTGGGATGTCTCAAATATAAACAGATTTAGTCTAAGAAATAAGTGCTTATAAAAATACTTTAAAATATGAAGAGTTGAAAATCAGGGTGACAGCAAATAGCTTTCAGGTTTATTGCCACAGAGAACAGAAAGCTGCTGTCACTGAGGCAGGGACATATAGGCAAATGCTGCCATCTCCACAGGTCTTCCACATCCCTCTCCACCCACCCTGGTGTCTAAGGGTCAAGAAAATGCAGAAACACTGAAAACTCCTCACCTGAGTATCCCAGGCATGCATCCAGCCATTGCTACTGCAGAACGGAGTCTCATGAGCGTTCCTCTGGTGAGAATGTAAAATGTGCCTGGAACCTGATGACAAGAAAGTCGATAAACTGTGGTTCCCGGTATGGAGGTCCCTGCCACACAGGGGAGAACATTGAAGAATGTCAAAAGGTACCAGTGCCAATAACTGCTACAGCCACACACCCCACTGTACGGGAAGGGCTGCAAAGGAACTGGTGGTGACAGAGTAAAACTAGAAAGAGAAAACAGATTTCTTGCTGAGACATCTAACAGTGACCTGAATAATGATGTGCTAAAATTAAATGACAGGGTAGAGGGAATGTGAAATTCCTGCAATTCCTAAAAGAACTTTTCCCTCTATACATTGAAAAAAGAAAAATTCTAAAATTAATTACACATTTACATTGTAGCTCTGTAATTTTTCTACTTATATGCAAGTGTTTGGATCCTTTATAATTTCTAATACTGGGGTACATTAATCTCTCATTCTGTAAACAATACAAAAGTCTGAGGCCTCAGCCCCTGCATCCTTGTTCGTTTGTGGTTGTCTGAACTTGACTCTCAGAATAGGCATCCAGTTAAGATCTCTTCCACGGCAGCTGTGCTCAGGGAACCCGCTCCTAACTTGTTGGTTCTAATGGTATGTCCCTTCTGGTAAATATGAAGCCCTGCATTGTTTCAGATTTAATTTTGCTGAGCTATTGTTGCATCTGCAGAAGCTCTAGAATTTCTGAGAAGAAGAGCTTAGATGTGTTTTAGTCAGCTTTATCAATGCAGTGACTAAAGGATCTGACCAGAACAAGTTTAGGGGAGGAAAAAGTTTATTTGAAGGCTCACAGTTTCAGAGGTCTTAGTCCATAGAAGGCCAGCTCCATTCCTTGGGGCTGGAGGTGAGGCATAACTTCATGGCTGAAGAGGTGACAGGTGGAGGCAGCTCACATGTGATCAGCAAGCAGAGAGAGGTCTCCACTTGCCAGATACAAATATATACCCAAAGCCACGCCCCCAAGGAACTACTTTGTCTAGCCACACCCCACCTGCCTCCAGTTACCACTCAATTAATCCCATGAGGGATTAAATCACTAATTAGGTTAAGGCTGTAACTGGATCATTTTTCCTCCAAACCTTGCTGTGGGAGACCAACCTTGCACGTGACTGAGTCATACTCCCCGGCTAGGTGCTGAGGCTCAGAAATGTGGGACGGCTTTCCCCACCCTTCTTGGGTTCAAGGGATGGTGTGCATGGGTGTGTCTTACTACATCCTCATGGGTGGAGATATGCTCACCTCTTCCTTTGTTATATTACCCCTTGCCCTGTTTGGGATAGAATGTTCCATGGAAACACCTTTTGTGTGTCCCCTTCTCTTACTGCGCCCTTGGAGGTGGCCTACCTAGATGTCAGTCAACCTGCTGACAGCAGACATTATGAAGCTAGACTCAGCCCCCTGAAACCTGATCCCTTGCCTCATTTGAATGGCTTCAAATAAAAGGGGTTAGCACGTGTGGGCCCTCTCTCTCTCTCTTTCTGCAGACCCTTGTGGTCAGAAGAGACATCACAGCAACCCCAAAGAAAAAGGTATTTATTTCTGTCTCTTGTGTGGTTATTTCACGCAGCCCAATTAGCCCAGTTTCCCTGGAGTGACCTCTGAGTGTTTTAGTAATGAACAAAACCCCTGTGAAGAAAGCCCTGCCAATTCCTGTGACTCGGTGCCTCAGCACCCAGCCAGGGAGTGTGACTCAGTCACGTGCAAGGTTTATCTCCCATACCTTGCATTCTCTTACATGTGAGCTTTTGGGGGACACCTTAAAACCAAACCATAACAGTATGTGCAACTTGGTTAAAGGGGCTTGCTGGAACCATTCTGGAAGCAATGTTTTCAACTGATATCTTTTGTTTTTGTTTTTGTTTTTAGTTGTAGGTTGAAACAATACCTTCATTATTATTTTTTTAAAGAGTGAGAGAAAGAGAGAATTTTTTCAATATTTATTTTTTAGTTTTCGGTTGACACAACATCTTTATCTTATTTGTATGTGGTGCCAGGCGAGCGCACATAATAATAAAAATATAATAATAATAATAATAATAATAATATTTTTTAATGTGGTGCTGAGGATCAAACCCAGTGCCTCACACATGCTAGGCAAGTGCTCTACCTCTGAGCCACAACCCCAGCCCTCAGCTGATAACTTTTTATAGTGATTAAGAGTGTGGCCTAGGAGCCAGACTGCCTGGGTTTGAGTCCTGAATCTGCCACTTATCATCTTTAGGAGTCTCTGTGCTTCCATTACCTCACTTACAAAATTAGGATGATTTTGACGCCTAAATCACAGAGTAGCTCTGAACGTTAAATGACATTATTTGTCAAGCACTATGAATAATGTTTGCATACAGAACACTCAATGAAAACTATTAGCAATCATTAGATTGTTTATTCCTGGATGCCTTATAAAGGAGGTAAGAAAATAGGGAGGTTTTGTAGAAGCTGACTTTGTATAGCAATCATAATATTTTAAATTAGGTTTCAACTTATTCAGTGTAGATCCAGGGAGCAGATGAAGACTGTGGGAGAGGAGAAGGCAAACACCTTATAGCCTAAAGAACTATTGTTGGAAGCACCAGAAAAGTTTAGAAAGAACCTGGCAGAGAATTAACTCAGGGTGATCTCAAGCTCCTTAGAGAAACACTCCATCCAGCATGGTGCTCCAGCTAAGAAAAATGGCACTGCCCAAGCTGTAGATTACAAACGGGAAAGTTAGTGGCTGGGAGGGACAGAGGACAGACTTGAAGGACTCCAACCTCCCATTGTGGGTGAAGAAAGCTCCCAAGAAGTCCCAACAAGTCAAGGAGGTGCTGAGAGAACCAGTGGGCCTGCTCTGAGTGAGGATAAAGAGGCAGCAGAGTTTAGGATCCAATGCTGGAGGCCACAGTGGGTATCCTGATCATCAGCTTCTCCCAAAGACCAGCTGACTTCTTTAGCTGAACCAACATAGGGTGCCCATGAGGGACAGTCAGGACAGGATGTTAAGGCATGAGAGACTGTCTCATCAGGGCATGAAAGTCAGTCCAGGAGAAACCATCAAGGGCCAGAGGCAGCCTGTGGGACCAGGGTTCCTTCTCTATCATCCATACAGAAAAATGAACTCCATCGTCAGCAGGAGGCCATCTTTGGAATGAGAGAGAGAAGGGAGAGAGCCCTTGTAACTTCAAACAGGTAGAGTATTTACCTAAAGAGGGGTGTTTTAACACAGGAAAAAAATAACTTTAATTGTCAAGCTGAGGTCCTTCTCCCACATCTTTCTTTTGTCATATCCTTCTATGCCTAAGAATGGGGCTCCAAAGTAAAGTGACATAAATTATATTAAATAATGCTCCAAGTTTTCTCACACATGTAGATTGAAACATGTGAAATGCATGCAGGTTTGAACCTTGGATTAGGACCTTTGCTTATTCTTCCAGGTGTCTAGGGAGACAAGTACCCTCAGCTTTAGGATGGAAAAATTCACCCAGTATCCTCCTCCTAGTGGTGTGTTGATAAATGTCTAACCAACTTCTTGTGGGGAAAAGTCCCAATATGTAGCATTTTCTGATTTCTGTGACAAAATATTCTTAACATGGTCCATTTCAAGCTACCAACTTGATGTGACTGAAAAGGGATTATTGAAGTAATCCACACTGGCAAACTAATATATAGTAACATATACTAAAAAGAAGAAAAGTGCTAAGTTTGGATTGTTTATTACTTTGTTTTTAATATAATTAAATGACAAGTTTATGTCATTTGATTTTAGTTTTTAGAGCTTTTTAAGTTTCACAACAACATTGTGTGAACAATGTTGGCAGTGTGTCAAAAAGGAAATCAAGATGAAATTAGAGTATGTTGTGAGACAAATGAAAACAAAATCACAGCATACTAAAACTTGTGGGTTTATAGCGTTCTGCTTTTAGATTTCACCCATACTTCTCCTTTTCCAATGTATTTTCTTTTGTTCTTATTGGCTTTTTTTTTTTTTTTTTTTTTTTTTTTTTTGGTACCAGGGAGAGAACCCAGGGGCACTTAACCCCTGAGCCACATAACCAGCCCTTTTCAAATTTTGTTTTAAAATTTATTTTGAGACAGTCACTAAGTTGAATTCATGATCCTCCTGCCTCAGCGAGTCACTAGGATTACAAGCGTGTGCCACTGTGTTGGGCTTGTTCTGATTTTTTTAACTTTATATTTTCCTTTATACATAGGTGCCTTAAACAATATGTGGAAGATAGCAGGGTGTAAATGATGAAAGTCACAGTCCAACCATGAAACTTTCTTTACTTTTAATCTCTAAATTTCCTCCATTTGGAGGGCATCACACAGATCACAGGCACTATTTCGTCTAACCATGCTGTCATCTCTTAGGAGCAATAGGCGATAGCAATGTCATAAGTTAATATTGATTAAGCATTTATTTTGTGCCTGGCTCTGCGTGTGCATTTTACACATGCTATTTCATTGTATCTCCTCAACAACTATCCTGTGGGGAAAATGTCACTATCTCCATTTCACATGCAAGGACCTTGGAGGCACAAAGAGATTAAGTATCTTACTCAAGGGAACACAGCAACATTAGAACTCAATCTAATTTTTCTTTTCTTTTTTTTAATAAATTCAGGAATCCAAGCTGTTAATGCAAGACTATACAATATATTTTAAATTTGTGGGTCATCTAGAGTTATTATTACTGGTCCCACAAACATCTGGAATATTTACTTTAGTCTTGCTTTGCAATTTTACTTGAAATGTATTGGCACAGGATAGTAAAGGAGAATACATAGGCACATCAAGTTCATTTTTTAAAATTTTTGCATCTTTTGTTGTTTCATTTCTCAGAGTGAGAAGTAAAGAATAACACAATAAGAGCATGAGGAAAGACACAGAGAAAGAAAGGAGATAACAAAAAAGCTTTTGGAAAAAAACACATTTTAAAGTGAAAAATCTATGACTTTAATCAAATAGGAAGTTGTGAAATGGGAGAAAAGAACTAATTTCTAAAAACTTCAGCATTTTTGTTATTTAGGGGGATAGTGTTTTGCCCCTGAAAAACAGTGGGCCTTAGTATACCCAGGACCCAGATCTGGGTCCATTGTCCTGTAGCATCAATGGTGAACAGGACCAGGAAGGGGCCCTTTGCCTTGGCTGTGAAGGAAGATATAATACAGGTGTATCATCTTGGAAGAAAATGAGGAGGGTAAGACACCACATCTCAGAATAAGTTTCCAGGAAGCTGGTCAAGTCCAAGGAACAGAGAGCAGGCCTGTACCGGGGTGTATAGACAGTGGCATCCTGAAGGACACTGACTTTTTCTCCTGTGGGCCAGAAACTAGGACCAAGTCCGTGTGTTCTGCAGAAAGCTGCCTTCTTGTATGCATGCCAGGAGAGCTGCTCCTTGGGATTCTGGTCATATGAGGAACAAAGCAAGCTAATGCTGTGTTGTCTTCTGTAGCCTAACTTATACAATCCCTCTCTGTACAGTGACTGTGTGGAGCTAAGGGCACCACAGAAAGGATTTGTGTCCTTGGCCAAGCTGGCCACCACCAGACAAAGTGCTGTGAAGGAGAGGAGGTGTTCTTTTATGGTGTAGTCATGAGGCAAAGGAGGTTTTACTTGGTGAAGTACCAAGAGGGACAGAGGTGTTCCTGTCTGGCCTTTGCCACTGGACTCTCTGGTGAAATGTCCTACTTAGTCTTTGGGTCTAGACTTTTCCCATAAGGTTTTACCAATACACCTTCTGTCTCACCCCATCTTTGGGTGTCTTCCTTGGTTTCACAGCAACCTATTCCACTGCCCTAGTCAAATGGGCATGGACTAAGCCACTGTGATGAATGGAAAAATGGAATGAGTCATCAGTGTGTCCATTGAGAAGGCCATGGTGAAAGAATGAATGGACATGGGTACCATTGAGGAAGCCATGGGAGAGGCCATTTCAGTGACGACCATAAGGAAGGCCTCAGAGATCAGAGAAGAAGCCAAGCCATAGCCATGAGATAATGAAAGTCATTCTGTACAGGAAATTATGGGGGAGGAGAATATCATGGAGAAGACAAAGAGCAATGAGGGGAGTGAGTCAAGATAGGACACCAAAATATTCCCAGGTAATACCCAGAGATCATGGATAAGGTCAAGGACAGAACCAAGGGAAGCCTCTCAAGAGTTTGACCACTAAAACTGGGTCAAGCAAAGAGTTTTGAAAGACCAAATCCTCATTGGGCCTGGAAATGATCTCAAATAAATACATTCCCAGGGCTGTCTCCCTAGATCAGGATCAAGGAGGTGGCGAGCCCTTCATGGGGGCTGGGGCGGACCAGTGATTTCACTCAAGGCAGTGTCATTCCCTTCTCCCTGACCCCAAGTCATTCAGGTGCCCTTCAGGGTTTAACTCTTTGGAAAGTCTTCTTCCTTCCTCCATGTCTTCTGATGTGTGTGACTATCTTGGTACATTTTCTGCTCTTATAACAGAATACCACAGATGAGGTAATTGATGAGAACAGAAATTTATTTTTACATTCTGGAGGCACTAGCACCAGGTTTCTGGTGATGACCTTCTTACTGCTTCCTCCCAAGAAAAGAAAAAACGATATGTCCTTACCTTCCAGAAGAAAACCCCACTCCAACAAGCCCTTTTTATAATAGCACGCATCCATTCATGATGGCAGAGCCCGTAGGACCTAAGTACCTCCCTTTAAGCCCATCTCCCAACACTGTTCCATTGGGGATTAAGTTTTCATTATATGAATTTTGGAGGATACTCTCAGACATCGCAGTGACTAAGGAGAAACTTACTAAACACTAATAAATAAAAGTTTATAAAGATATATATGGTATCTAGCTGGGCATGGCGGCATATCCCTGTAATCCCAGTGGCTCAGGAGGCTGAGGCAGAATGATCACAAGTCCAAAACCAACCTCAGCAACTTAATAAGACCTTGTCCCAAACTAAAATATAAAAAAAGGGCTAGGGATGTGACTCAGTGGTTAAGTGCACCTAGGTTTAATCCCCAGTACAAATATATATATATATATACATATATATATATATATATATATACATATATATATTCATCCAGATAAAGTCTTTAAAAAAAAAAACTCTTGAGTCTGTATTGTTATTGTTCATCAATCCAAATGATTTCTGTCTGCCAACCATTTTGCTGAAAGGTTTCTTTTGTGTCTTTTTGTGTGTTTGTTTGTTTTGATACTGAGAATTGAACCCAGGGGCACTTAACCATTGAGCCACATTCACAGCCCTTTTTTGTATTTTATTTAGAAACAGTCTCACTGAGTTACTTAGAACCTCAGTAAGTTGCTGAGGCTGGCTTTCAACTCATGATCCTCCTGCCTCAGCCTCCTGAGCTGCTGGGATGACCGGATGTGTGTCACCATGCCTGGCTTGGAAGCTTTTATATACACCATCACTCAATATCCACAATAATCCTACAAACTGCAGACTATAATCCCCACTAAGTAAATAGCTAACATATGAGCAAGCAGGAACAAGTTCTTTAACACCTAGTGATTCTAGAGAGAAAAATACATGTTGTTTTACTTAGAAATGTTATTTGGATTTTTACTATTAGAGCAGGGGCTGAAGTCCCTGCATCAACTGATAATTGGCCACAAGCCTCACCCATTCCCCACATAGAACTTCTATCAGAGACACATGGCTGATTAACTCCCAAGCACTTTCCCAGGGTATTGCAGAATCTGGACTCCTGCTACCTCTGCACCCAATACCTTATTTTCTACCTTGGCCCATTTTCTTCCCACTTCTAGAACTTGTTTGTTCATGGTTCTTTCATATCTTAAAATGCCAGCTCCAAAAGACCACAAATTTCTGTGTCTCGTTCACTGGAGTACAACGTCCAGTGCATAGTAAGCACTCAAAATGTTTGTGTGATGAATAACTTCAGGCCTCATATGCCCTGAGTATTCATTCATCAAACATCTGAATGATCTAAAATGGTTCCTTTGCCAAGAGACCTAGCTATTCTGGAGAAGATGGAAACAACTTGTTTTGATCTTACATATTATAGAATTTAAACTCCCATAAGTCTTTTTTTTTTTTTCAGTACTGAGAATTGAAGGTGCTCTACCACTGAGCTACATACCTAGCCATTTCTACTTTTTGAGACATGGTCTTGCTAAGTTGCTTCAGGCCTCACTAAGTTACTGAGACTGGCCTCAAACTTACAACCTTCCTGCCTCAGTCTCCCGATTCACTGGGATTACAGGCATGTGCCACCTTGCCTAGCACCATCTTTGTTCAGCCATGCTATTTCTGTTGGCCTCATTTAGAGTCAACCAAGAGATATGGGAAGTACTCAGTTCAGGTGGCAGATTGTCAATGCCCCAAGGGCTGCCTCAAGATCAAGTACCCTCCTTGACGGTTCAGCGTGTCTGGCATATAACACTGATGAGAGGAACCAACTGAAGCTTCTCCCATGGAAAAGTTCCTATGAATTCTTTTAAAAATGAAAGAAAGTCTGGGGATGTAGCTCAGTGACAGAGCCCATGCCACGCTAGCATGTGTGAGACCCTGGGTTCAATCCTCAGTATCTTAAAAGAAAAATTAATTAATTAATTAAAAATAAAAATGAAAGAAGAGCACCTTTACCAAGGAGGGACGACAGAAAGGACATTCTTCTGGAGTCATCATTATGCTTGTTAGGTCCTGTCCTGGGTGTCTTGGGGAAGGTTTAATGTCTGCTCTGTTGTGCAAAAGCTCCTGCCATGGCTAACTTCATGCTGCTAGTGTGGACCATTAAATGAGGAGTTGGGAAGAGATGGCAACACACCTTAATATACCATTCCCACCAGACAGCTGCAATTGATGTGCATGCCTTCGTGGGTGTACAGAATGTGGTAAAACTAAAAAGAGGTGATAAGTTGGAAGCATTTTTACATTGCTTTTTAAAATAACATTTAGTATTTTATAAGTAATCTCATGTAAATTTTTAGTGATGGCTATGTGATGAAAAATCCTGAAAATGTGAAAGTAGGCTCTTTCAAATGGGTATGACCAGTACCACTTCACTACTGGTCCTGTCTCCTCAATAGCCACAAACCCCGGTTCCCATGCCTGAGAGACCCCAGAGTCTATTTCCTGACCCCTGAGTCTCTAGTCCCCCCTCATGTAAGAAGAACTTTTGGTGCCTACTGCATACTCAGCACTATCCAGAGGCACTGTTCCTAGTTCCCACTCACATGGAACCTCACTCTAGGTGTCCTGCTTCCTAAGTCCCATTCATTGAGACCTCCTTCTCACAACCCTGCTTCCCCAGCTATCCCAAACACTTGGAATTCTTGTGCAGGAAACAAGGTGTTTTTACCTCCCTCTCTGCCTCAGAGGGTGGGTCTCCATCATTTGACAGCCTTGATCCCCTTGAACTGTCCAACTTCCTACTCCTCCCAAGGACTCATCTACTGGGACTGAGCCTTTCTCCATCTTCATGTACTTCCTTTCCTGTGTCCCTTCTTCTCTGAACTCAGGTGTCCTATCACTGCTCATAGCTACAGGAATAACAGGCTCCATGGCCAGCCCTTGCCCAGCCCAGATGATGCTATAAAGGAAGAGAGAGGTGACACTCTGTGGAGGGAGCCTAAGGAAGCAAACATCCAGCCTTCCCATCCTGTGGCCCCAGGTCCCCCCTCCTGGTGCTTCTCTTGAGGTTGAGGACCCATTCTGTGGCGATCCGAAGGGAACTGCAGCCCTTAGATCTCCACCTTGAGACTCTGCTCTCAAGACCCTCATTTGTCTTCTTTAGGCCTTGATCACATCTGGACTCAGCACCCTCCCTTCCAGCCCTACATAGTTATACTGCCTCAAGATGAAGAGAAAAGCATTTTTCCTTCCCTGCTGGTTGTTTTACCTTCTACTTTTAGTCAATGGTGAGTGATTTTGTTGAAAAGAAGGTAATGTTGGGGTGTAAGTAGTGTTTGGGGAAAATGTTACCACCTTTTGGGATGCAAATCTATCCTTTTAGCTCTCCTTTGAGAAGAAGTCAGAATTGTTATTTTTGCTTTGCTTTGTCCCATTCAACAGAGCATCTGTCTTCCGTTCTGTTCCCAGTAACAATTCTGCCCAGAAACCTAACCAATTCTCTTTATAATAAATCAATCCCAAATATAAATGCATTAAAGTTGGAAGGGATCTTAAAGTTAGTGCCTGAGCACCCATAGTAGACGGGAACCCTGTTCAGCATCTCTGGCCTCCAGTTACACATTGTATAAGCCATGTTGTTCCTTCTTAATTCCTTCTAGAATCTATACAATTAGAGCTTTAACTTATTTGTTTTATTCTTCTGAAGAACAGAACAAAAAATTTTCTCCTCAATGGGGCAGCTTTTCATCTCAGCTTCTCACTTTGTTTCTCTCTTGACCCTTACCTTTCCCCTAAACCTAATCAGAAACAATTAACACAAGGTTTTGAGGATCCTAAATTTGCATTCCTTATGTTATCCCAGACAATACCAAAGAAGGAACACATGCAGAGGGTGAGGGACTGAACACCAATATTTTGGAAGACAGGGTCATGGTGATTTGAGGGGGTATAGATATCTGGGAAGACAAGCTCTCAGTTATTACTCAGATGGAGAAATCAGAAGAGGTATAAAATAGTGTACATGAGGTAGAGAGGGAGTCCAGGTCTCATCTTGACTCTGACTGACCAATCAAGGATGCTGAACCCCTTCCTTGAATCCCAGATCTTATTACTTCAAGTTATACCTGGTTGGATTTTGCTAGACCATATGCTAAGAGCATCTGGGATCCTTTAAACTGGTGGCTCCCAAACTTTATTGTGTATGAGAATTATCAAATAGTTAAAAAAAAAAAAGTGCATTACTATTTCCTGCAAAAATTGATTTTCCTCCCTAGAAGAAAACAATGCCATTTGGAGAGTAGCTTAATTGGCACATGTGGCCCCTTCAACTTTCTCTCTTATGTTCTGTATCTGGACGGTATCATGGATAGGTGAAGAAGGAATAACCCAGTCTCTCTGTGACGCCAGGCCACTGCCTCCCCACACCTGGGATATGGAATAACATATGGATTAAGGGATGGCTCAGGGGTCAGACTGCCTTGATATAAATCCATGTATCACTACCTACTAAAAACTTCCTGGAACCAGTTGCTTCCTTTCTATAAGCCTCAATTTCCCCATCTGTAAAGTGTGGATAATAATAATTCCTATCTCCTGGAGGTATTGTGAAGATTTGAGGCACTAATTCATATGGGGGTGGCATTTAATGAACACTTAATAAAAGGCAATTATTACTACTATTGTTATGAGGAGTAATACTAGTAGTTGCAGGACCAAACTAAATTTCCAATGGAACTAACCAGCATTCTTTCTTAATCAGCTGTAGCCACCAATGGTAACACGACAATAGCCACAGAAAGCACTGCAAGCACCCTCCCTGGGTCGTCCACAGCCACCTCCTCTGGAACAACCTCAACTACCTCCTCTGGGTCACCCACATCCCCCTCCTCTGGGTCACCCACAGCCACCTCCTCTGGACAAAACACAGCCCCCTCCTCTGGGTCACCCACAGCCCCCTCCTCTGGGTCATCCACAGCCATCTCCTCTGTGTCACCTACAACCACCTCCTCTGGATCAAACACAACCATCTCCTCTGGGTCAACTCTCCCTGGGATGAATACATCCTCCTCATCATCATCCAGCTCCAGTGGGACTAACACAGTGGTAACAACCTCCAATGTCACCACTGTGAGCACTGCCTCTCCAGGGACCGTGGGAAGCATGATCAGAAACTTGAGTCCCTGGGAAGTTGCCCTAATTGCACTGGCTTCCGTTGCAATGGCTGTGATTCTCTCCATTGGAGTCGCCATCTCTCTTGTGAGTGTCTGAAGTGTGAGAACCCCTTTTCCTGAGGAGGAAGTGCAGGACAGAGAGGAGGAAAGTGGGGCAGAGAGAGCAGAGTCAATGTAGGGCTGATGGGGAATGAGAAATCTGGAGAGAGTTGTATATAAACCTCAGCTTAGAACTAGAAGATGGAAGATAAGAAAAGCCAGGAGATACTGAGAGAACACTGAAGAGGGGAAGAAGGGGCCAAAAAAGGCACTTGGAGGGGGCTGGGCAGGGTGTGGGGGATGGTGGGATTGGAGAGGCAGGAAGAGAAGTCTCATGACTTTGAAGCACTTCCTTTTGTTTTCCAGAAAAGCTCACCATGCATAAGAAATCTCTTCAGCACAGACCTCTACCACCCCCATGGCCCCCACCTTGGTACACGCCCTCAAGGCTATCACGGGGGCCCAAAACATGCCAAGTGCGACTGGAGCTGGTTGTAGAGACCAGTGTCCCCCTGAAACCATGGAGCTTACTGAGACACAGTGTCCCTGAATGTCCCTAATGACAGAAGCATCACCATCCAGAGGGGGAGGGAGGCAGCTGACCAGGAAGACCAAGGCCCAAGCTCTCCTCCTGGCTCTGTTTCAGGCCCCAACAGCCTCCTTTCTCTGGTTTTCCCAGACTGCAAAAGGGAGGCTAGAGCTGTGAACAGATTATTAAATAAATTCATCTGATATTTGTGGGAGCCAGACTCTGTGGGTGTTTATACATCACGATGGACAGGTTCCCTCACATGAGAGACCCCGTTTCCCTGTGTACTCCCAGTTCTCAGATGCCTTGAGTGAACTCCAGAGACCTCACATAGGTCGTCTTTTCTTCCCCACTCCTTCCCATTTCCCAGAGGCCTGTGGGCTGATGGAGGAGCAAAACCAGGAAGGACAGGGGAAGGCAGGTGCTGGGCTTTATGAATGTGGAATTTGTGTCTCACAGTGGGATAGTCTCTGTGTGCTCTTAGAATGTGCAGAGGGGGAAAGTGACCCTGTGCTCTGCAAGGCAGAGAAGGGATTGTCATGGGGCTACTACAGCAGGACCATATTTCTTCTCAGCACTCTGCAGAGGCTTTCAGGGGACTGTGTGGACCCTTTCCTCCCTGAGCAGATGTCCTGGGTCAGGAGAACCACTCCCAATTTCAGCAAGGGCAGGCCCGACTGGCCCTGACAGGCTCCAGGTTCTCAGAAGCCCCTGCCAACCAGGCCTCAGGCAGAGAAACAGTGCTTATCCTGTCATGTGCCAGCACTATGCTTTTGCTAAAGGCTCAGCCATGTTGTCTTCTTGGACAATTAGCTGGTCATACACATGCCTCTGCCCCCTTCTTGCTGCAAATCAACCATTTGCTTGTTTTATCAATTTAATCCTGCCAGTGTCTTCCATCTGGGAGGTTCTCAGGCTGGGTTTTTACCAGAATAAAGCTGATTCTCCAGGTACATTTTACCACAGAGTTAATAGGACAGTTTTTAACAGATGCATAGTGAGAGTATCACTGGGGTGAAATTCCATTGGTAGGAAATTTAAGAATAGGCAAAACTAACCTATGCCTATAAGATCAGACCTGGTCTCCTAAGAGGATGAGAATTTCTAGGAAGGGTGGACTTCCTGGATGATAGAAGTGTTTTATAGTTGGCTAGATAGTTACACAGAAAGAAATCGGTCAAAATTCATTTAAGTGAATGCTTAAGGTCTTTGCGTTTCACTATTTATTTTATGTTAAAATTAAAATCATGTAACAGGTTGTTATTGTTTTTGTTTTTTTATAGTACCAGGGATTGAACCCAGGGGTGCTCTGCCACTGAGCTAAACCCCCAGCCCTTTTAAATTTTTATTTTGAGATAGGGTCTCACTGAGTTGCCCAGGCTGGCCTCAAACTTGAGATATTCCTGCCTTAGCCTCCCAAGTAACTGGGATTACAGACATGCTCCTCCAACCCTGGCTATACAATAGACTTTTTTAAATTTTTATTTTATTTTATATATATATATATATATACATATATATTATTTATTTTTATATGACAGCGGAACACATTACAATTCATATCACACATATAGAGCACATTTTTTCACATCTCTGGTTGTATATAAAGTACATTCATACCAATTCACGTCTTCATACATGTACTTTGGATAATGATATTCATCACATTCCACCAATATTTCTAACCCCCTGCCCCGTCCCTTCCCCTCCACCCCTCTGCCCTATCTAGAGTTCATCTATTCTTCCCATGCTCCCCCTTCCTTCCCCACTATGAATCACATTCCTTATATCAGAGAAAACATTTGGCATTTGTTTTGGGGGGGTATTGGCTAAATTCACCTAGCATTATCTTCTCCAATGCCATCCATTTATCTGCAAATGCCATGATTTTATTCTCTTTTATTGCTGAGTCATATTCCATTGTGTATATATGCCACATTTTTTTTTATCCATTCTTCTACTGAAAGGCATCTAGGTTGGTTCTATAGTTTAACTATTGTGAATTGTACTGCTATAAACATTGATGTGGTTGTGTCCCTGTAGTACGCTGTTTTTAAGTCCTTTGGGTATAGACCGAGGAGAAGGAATACTGAATCAAATGGTGGTTCCCAGTTTTCCAAGGAATCTCCATACTGCTTTTTATTTTTTTTTTAAATATTTTTAGTTGTAGCCAGGTGCAATGGTGCATGCCTGTAATCTCAGCAGCTCCAGAGGATAAGGCAAGAGGATTGCAAGTTCAAAGCCAGCCTCAGCAACTTAGGTCAATGAGACCCTGTCTCTAATAAAATACAAAAAAGGGCTGCGGATGTGGCTCAATGGTTGAGTACCTCTGACTTCAATCTCTGGTACCTCTCCCCTGCCCCCGCAAAATATTTTTAGATGTAGATGGACACAATACCTTTAATTTATTTAGTTATTTTTATATGGTCCTGAGGATGGAATACAGCGCATCACACATGCTAGGCAAGCGCTCTATCACTGAGGCACCGCCCCAGCCCACAAAAGGTTTTTCAAAAAAATATCCTTGAAGGCAGTAACTAGTCTATCAGTTATCTCCTCTTCATCTTTAACAGACCCCAATCCTTTACCTAAAATAATGATCTTCTTCCTTGCTCATTTCTTCATTTGTTCATGCACCATATTTACAGAGCATATAAGAAGGTCCCCAGGAGTTGGGGAGACAAGGATGAACCTGCTGGCCATGGCTGGGTGAAAGAGACCTATTTGTAGACAGATAAGCTGTGGGTCAATGATGAAGTCCAATCAACTAAATTGTCCCAGGAAGAAATGTATAACTTGGCCCAGGGAGTCAGGGCTGGCTCACATAGATATTAACATGTGGATTATGAAGACTTAGTAGCATTTACAAAGAGGCAAAGCCAACAGTTTGTGTAAGCCTGGGCCTGGCATGGTCAGTGAATGGTCAGAAAACTTGTGGGACTACATAGCACCACAGAGAGGCTAGGGTTAACTACAAGGCTTGTGACACCACACCAAGGAGGCTACAGTCCATCCTATCATACCAGGAAGCCAACACAGCCTTGTAAGTTGTAATGGGACAAGATCCAAGCAAGAACACTCCAATTACCAGAGTTGAAAAGGGTAAAGTGGAGCTTGCTGTAGCATGCCTGTAACCCCAACTACATGAGAGGCTAATGCAGGAGGTTCCCAAGTTCTTAGTCTCAGCAATTAGCAAGATTCTGTCAAAAAATAAAAATTAAAAAGGTTTGGGGACTGGGGTTGTGGCTCTGCTGTAGAGCAATTGCCTAGCACGTTGCAAGGCCCTGGGTTCGATTCTGAGCAACACATAAAAGTAAGTAAGTAAATAAATAAATAAATAAAAGTATTCTGTCCAACTACAACTAAAGAGTAAAAAAAAAAAAAAAAATTAAAGTCTGGCGATGTAGCTCAATGGTAGAGTGCCCCTAGGCTCAATCCTCAGAACCAGTTCTAAAGGTGAGGTTGGGTGTTTAGGGCCCCCTCATAGACATTCCTCCTTTTCTGTTAAGAATCAAGGTGCTTATACCCTGGGACATCTAACTCCCCTCCTTGCCAGGCACTGGTCCCCCAAGCAGCCTGGCTGCCCCCTTGGTCACCCTGACCTTACCAACCCTCTCTGACCAAGAGGAACCAAGGCCCTCTCTGACCACTGACACATCCAGCCTGTGGAGAACAGTTTTGATCTAGAGGTGTTAGCAAGTAATATCACTCACAGTGACAAGCTTGATCCCATTGCTGCTCAATTCTAGACTCAGGCAAAGGTCCTACCTGCCCTGAGGCATCTCTCTCCTCCTAGCCCTGCCTCTCTCCTGGATTGGACCCTTCCTCCCTTGGGAGATGCAGAGTCATAGAGTAGGTTGCTCCTCCCTGCAGAAAGGAAAACCCAGGAGCCCTGGATGCCATCAGCAGCCACACCTAGAAATCCCACAGCCACTGTGGGCTGAGGAGGGAAAGACGAAAAATCCAGTTGAGAGAAGGAGGGAAGACAATTTGCCCTGCAAATCAGCCTGTGCAGATTTCCTGAGATGAAGAGAAGAAAATGCTCCATCCCGCTGCTGCTGCTGCTGCAAGGAGAGGGACTAATTTGGGGAAGAATGACACAAATGTTCCCCAGGGCTGGAGAGATGGAGTCAGGATCCCTCAGGATCCCTAGTGAAAGAACCTCTGGGGTCTCAGGCAGAGTGGGTCCTGAGCACAGGTAGCAAGGAGGCAAGGCAAGCTCAGAAGGTGCCAGACCAGACCCTGCTCTTGTTGTGGGCTGATCGCTCAGAAAACACTCTCAGTCTGAATATTGTCCAAATTAGAGAGGTTTTTTTTTTTTTTTTTTAAGCCAGCTGGTGACTGCTTCCCTACAGGACACAAATTGTCTCTGCCAGGAACAGCACTGGGTCCAAGTTATGTGGAATTTATAAGGGGAAAAACCACATCCTCGAAAATGTAGGTACAGGCAAGCAGCAGGATACAAGGGCTGAGAAAGCAATCAGCAGAGCAAAAACAGACAACCACATCCTGGGTTCGAGCACATTTGTAGGCACATGAAGTACAGAAAAACAATTTTTACATCTTAGAAACAGCTTAACATTGTTTATTTTATGACACTTATCATAATCCTATTATCCTACTTATTATTATTTTATAACCTATAATTTATAATCTATATTGATTAAGCTCACACCATACCACTATCTGCCCCAAATCTCCATCCCAGGGAAACAGGAGCCAGAGTCCTGCTCACTCTCTGCCTCACGTCGGTTTTTTTGATTATTTACACTTCAGGGTAGTATACTTCAACTAT
This sequence comes from Marmota marmota marmota, assembly GCF_001458135.2. Taxonomy (NCBI): domain Eukaryota; kingdom Metazoa; phylum Chordata; class Mammalia; order Rodentia; family Sciuridae; genus Marmota; species Marmota marmota. The sequence goes on from NW_025999984.1 coordinate 887,080, forward strand.
CCTTGAAAAACGAAAGCTCTGAGTCCCATTAGAAGACTCTTGAGAATCCACAGCAAGTCAGTTGGAAGGGTTTGGGGCAAAGGGACCCAAAACTTCAAAATTTATGCCAGCATAAACTGCACTCATTCCTGAGATTAAATTCTCCCAGGCCTGAAGCCTGCTAGTGGGGGGGTGTGTTGTGATGCAGGGGATGCATCTTTTCTTATACCCAACTTATACCCAACTCAGTGGTGCCCTCAGCCCCAACCAGCCCATACCCATAACTGCCTCTGACTCCTCTCCTGACCCTGCCCCAAAACACCTGGAATCTCACCCATTTCCATCTTGCCACTTTAGTACCAGATCTGACCCACGAACCATCTTATTCTAAATTATGTACCAAACCATGGCCTTAATGTAATCTCTAATATGAATCACAGTTCCTACCTTGCTTGTTAACCAGAACACCAGGGGCAACTGGACCAGAGGAGACACGTACATGCAGTCAGAATTTCTTAATTGCTAAAACACTGACTGGGCGATAGTGAGGTTAGAGTCAGGGTTACTGTTCTGTGGAAAGAGACCAGACGCAGCAAGGACAGAATCAAAGACTGGGTGAGCAGAGGCTCCAAGGATATGACTTAGCTCTGGATAATCCATATCATAGTGCAAGAAGATTCCTTGTGAAATACGTTTTATGAGAATTAAATCCAAAGTATCAGATGTTTCTTAACTCACATAAATGCAATCACATTAACTGAGCAGATATGTCATTTGGGTGGGTAGAAAGTTATGACAAAGAGTAAGAACAGATAAGACAAGCCATTGAGAGTACAAATTAGATGAGATTATTTTTGAGTAGGAACAAGCCAGAGGATTTTCACCAGGGACCCTGAGATCAGTCATAAAGACTCAAAGACAAGAGAAAATTATACCACAGATGATCCAAGGACAACTGAAGTCTATGTCACTGCAGACTTGTGTCCACAGTCACCAAGGAACTCTGTGTTGTACCTGGCTTCATGGTGGATCCAGGAAAGGGAGGACATCCTGGGAAGGAGGGTATGTAAGGAGAAGGTGGGCACAGGGATGGAGGTAAAAGGTGAAAGAAATAGTCAGGTATGAGGAGGCCAGCAGAGAGAGAGAGAGACAGAGAGAGAGAGATGGAGAGAAAGGAAAGAAACAACTAGCAGAAAAGATGAGGAAGGAAGAGAGGAAGTTGTGAGAGGTTGGCAGAAGGAGGGAAGATGGATGAAAGAGAAGAGAGTGCAGTCAGTGATGAAGCAAACAGAAAGAGAAACAGAGTACAGTGAGAGCTAGAGCAAGGACACACCACTACGTGAAGGTAGATGTAAAAAGCTGTAAGTTATCGAAGACAGAGGCTGGGTATGGTGGCACACGCCTGCAATGCCATCGAGTCACAGGCTGCAGTAGGAGGGATTGCAAGGTCAAGACCACTCTGATCAAACTTAGTGAGACCCTGTCTCCAAATATGTGGGGTGTAGGGCAAACTGGGTGTGTCACTCAAGCGTAAAGCACCCCTGGCTTTATTCCCTAGTGTGAAAAGAAAGAAGGAGAATATGAGGGGACAGAGAATTGGGGGTAAGAGGAAATAAAAACATTTTGATGGTCCACTCATGTCAGAAATTATATTTTTTGTGTTATCACTGCCTACTCTGAAATCCTGCAAAAGATTGTTTTTCAAATCAGAACTGGATAAGTTTTATGTGCATGAATGCTCTGCACCAGAGAGATGGCTTGTAGAAGTTCTCAAAAAGTGAACTCTCGGGCTGGGGTTAACAGGGAAGGGCTGCTCCTCTTTAGCCATCTTAATCTAAGGAGCAAGTGCATGCTGGAGTTTTAACAAGTGGTTAGTTGTGAGATTAATTAACTCATGAAGGTCATTAAAGCCTAGTTAATTCCTGTGGATCATTTATGCCATTGTATGCTGACCTCTGCCCCAAAGGCCACAGCTGTGGATCCCCTTGTGGGTAAAGTGGACAGTGATGCATTATACACTTGCGTGTTCACGTTTAATCCTACCAAAATGACACTTTGAAACTAGAGCCTTCTGAAAGAGGGCTAACAAGAGGAAAATGGGAGTGAAAGCTGCCACAGTACTTGATTCACACATGAGTCACACTTAAGACTTGTCAAAGGGGCTGGAGGTGTGGCTCAGTGATACAGCATCTGCTTAGGATGTGCAAGGTCCAGGGTGCAAGTCCTATCACCCAAATAAAACCAAACAACAAAAATAAAAACAAAAATCTTTTCAGCAGAGGGAAAGCCTTCAGTGGATTTCTGATCACGTGGAGCATGAAGAGAAATCACCAAGCCTTGAAGGATGAAGGATGAAGGTTGAAGGATGCCTTCCTCCCCAAAACCAGACTTCCCACCACTGGCACAGAGCAGAGCTGAGCATCTGCATCTTCTTTATCTCTTGTAGAGACTAAAAACAAGAGATAGCTCAAAAAGCCCAAGGAATAGAAAGTAAGAGGAACACCTGTGTTCCAGAACTTTCTAAATTTTTAAGTTTTAGACTTTTTATCTAGGGAGTTTTTTGAAAGATGAGAATTATCACTAGTTCCATCCCTTCCCCTAATCCCATCAATCAAAATAATTTTCCCCCAAATGACTTCAATGTTTGTGTATATCACACATCTCCAGTGGTAAGTGTCACAGTCTGATGAAGAAACTGAGGCAGGCAGTAGTCATAGAGCTGAAGGCATGGGCTGGACAAATCTCCATAAACCACAAACCAGTAGGCAAAGAGAGGAATGATCTTAAAGCTAACTACTTTCTTTCTTCCTAGAATAAGTGTTTGCTACATCCATTAAAACCATCTAACAAGGTTATGCATGGTCCCCATGCCACAGACTGAGGTACACTATCAAGAGGACCCATACCTCGCTGGATGTGGTGGCATACACCTGTAATTCCAGTAGCTTGGGAGGCTAAGGCAGGAGGATCGTGAGTTCAAAGACAGCCTCAGGAAAAAGTGAGGCAATAAACAATTCAGTGAGACCCTGTCTCTAAATAAAATACAAAATAGGGCTGGGAATGTGGCTCAGTGGTCAAGTGCCCCTGAGTTCAATTCCAATAACCCCCCTCAAAAAAAAAGGGGAACCACACCTGTAATTCCAGAGACTTTGGAGGCTGAGGAAGGAGGATTGCAAGATAGTAAGATCCTCAGCAACTTAGAGAGACCCGTATCAAAATTAAAAATAAGAAGTTCTGGGGCTGGGGATGTGGCTCAAGCGTAGCACACTTGCCTGGCGTGCGTGCGGCCCGGGTTTGATCCTCAGCACCACATACAAACAAAGATGTGTCCGCCGAAAACTAAAAAATGAATATTAAAAAATTCTCTCTCTCTCTCTCTCTCAAAAAAAAAAAAAGAAACAAGTTCTGTGGATATGCCTCAATGGTTAAGCACACCCTGTTCAAATCCAAGTAGCAAAACAAAACAAATACAGACCTCTCTTAGCTTCTGAAGAAGGACCAAGAAGCATAGTGTGTCCTCAGGTTCCAGGGTCAATGATCTCAGCCCTGTGACCACCAGATGAGGAAGAAATCTAGCTTTGGGAATAAGCATTTTAGTGACACTTGGAAGGACACTTGACCTTTCTGAGAATCTCCCAGTTCTGTCTGGCCATTTTTATTTCCTTGGGAAATTTTCCTATATCCATCTACAAAGTTTGGTCATGAAAGCCATCTAAGGTAGAAACATACAACTCAGATATAAGAGACATTCACTGTCTGATAATATACATAAAGTAACTGTTCCTATCTGAGTCACATGTCTGTATTAATTCATTTAACAGAATAGATAAGTGCCTAGCACAAGCCAGACACTCTATGCTTTTCAGTCTGTCTCTCTCAGTCTCTCCGTAAGCTGAAGATGTACCTCTTTGGTCTCAAAGCCCAAGCCCTCCCAACACTCAGACCAAAGAATCACATATACAGGATATAGCCAGCAGGTCACTGAACAAGTATGCATTGAGCATGTACTGTGGACAGACTGTCATAGCAAGTAGCTGAGTCTCATCTCAGTCACAATGTGAAATGAGGAACACAAAATCCAGGACTGACCTCTAACTGTGAGAACACCTCTGTCTCTGTGAGGCACCAAGAAGTGATTTCCTTCATTGGGGAGTCCTGTAAATGATGCTTAAGATGGTAAGAGCTTAGACAAGGTCAGGACCTTGAATATAACAGTTCCATGGGAAGTATAGGACAAAAAGCAAATAAGCAAAGATTTTTGATGTAGCCAGGTGTGGTGGTGTGCATCTATAGTCCAGCTACTCAGAAAGCTGAGGCACAAAGATCACTTGAGCCCACAAGTTGATGAGAGTTGATCATTGTTTGCTTACTCTGCCACTCCTAACAGAATTACCACACTGCTAAGCAATGCGACTGTGGAATTATGGTATGGAGCTCTTTTTCCCCCAAGGACAATATGGCACCTGCTACTCTGCTGTTGGCAGTGTAGATCAGGACAGTATGTAGGCAATGGACCACCCTGTTTTATAGACAGCACAGTGTGGGAATCTAGGAAAAATTGTAAACTCTATACATTTAGTAAGGATGGGATCTTGTTTCTCTGGGTCAAAAAAGGAAAAGTAAATAGTCTCAATGTCACTAAAAATGAACTACTGTACTCCTTCAACCTTCCAAAGGCAGTTTGCTTTTAATTCTCACCCAAAACCACTGTCCTGGAAGTATAGCAGCCTTATACTATTTTCTAAAGATGGTGCAGCTGGAATTACCAAACTAAACTTAATGGTGTGAAAACTGGGATACATTTGAAATAATTTATTTGAGGAAAAAAACAGTGAAGTTTACGTCTTTAAAAGCAACAATTTAAACACAGGTGCAAATAAATTACATTTGCAAAAATTAATAATTTTGTTTCATCCCTTGTATGCCAACCACATAAGTCACCTATGTTCCAGGAAGTAAAGCTACACCTTCGTTTGTTGGATTACACCAACACTCCAACTCTGCTGGATTCCACACAGCTCTAAAGCTGTGTTCCTTTGAAAGTTTAAAGTTCTTTTAAAAGTTTCCTCAAAGCTGATCATTTTACCATGCTATGGAATAAAAAAGCTACTTTTGTGTTGGTAATAGGTAGTATAGATGTTGACAAGAGAAGGCGCTTCCTACATGGAGAACCAATCCAATGCTACACAGCAACCAAGGAAGAAAGTGAGGTAGTACAATGACTAAAACTAACCCCATACAGGATGTAGGTTGGAATTCTAGTTCTACTGAGATTTTTGCTATTCATGGTTTTAGGCCTGCCAAAGCAACACTTTTCAACTTGAAATGTGACCCTGGGTTTGAGTTTGGAATCCATCCTTACAATGAAGCCTACTGCAGCCCTCGTGGACATGTATTAGTACTAGTTGGATTTGGAAACCTGAGGGAACAAATGGAAACATGGAATATTAAAAACTATATATTTTTTTCTAAACTAGTGGTTTCTGATTCTATATGTTTTGTTTGGTGCCCAGATGGGGAGTGTATTTTAACAGCTGCATTTGGTCCCAGGTACATGTTAATGATTGGTACAAGATAAAGCATTACTCTGGCTCTAAATGTGATGTACCATCAAATGCAAAATCATGGCAGGTCTCTTGGCAGCCAGTTTTGGATGGAATATTTTCAGCAAAACCAATAATTTACCAAGCAGTCCCAAGTGAAGTACCCAGTGAGGACCTTTAGGAACCAAAAGTTGCAACAGCTTATAGACCCCCAGCTTTAGGAAATAAACCAATTACTGATTCCAAATTGCATGAAGAGAACCATTTCAGAATATGAAACCAGAAGCAGAAAATAAAAGCCATTACCCCAAACAGCCATTAAAAATCAAAGGAAGCATGATTTAAGAAAGCTACCAAGCGAAAAGCAAGAAGTGACAAGAGGTCAGATTTGACAGTTACTCTTGCCCTCAGAGCATAACATGAAACATCACTCCTCTGTCAACTTCTGGTGACCCTAAAGTAGACACACAAAAAGAAAGAACTTAAAGAAGAAAGTGAAAGCAATCGAAGAACTGAAGGAAAAAGCAGTAGCTGGAAACTAGAAAAAAAGTCTAATTGGAGAAATTTCAAAAAGAAGGTAAGGCACAGGGGAATGAGATGATCCAATTATGTGGATGTATGAATATGGCATAATGAATCTCACTATAATGTATAATTATAATGCACCAACAAAAAAGAAAAAGAATCATAACACACCAATAAAAGAAACAAATAAAAGAAAATTTAAAAAGAGACAACCCTTCTCCAGGAGCTGGAAGATTTGGAATTGGGGATTTAAAGATTTACAGAAAGCAAATTGATTACCAGAATTTAGTACAAACACATCTGCTAAACACATTGGTGCTCATGGAATATCCATGTACCACATTTAATGTTGGTCTATAATTTTAACCATTTACCTAGTCTGTATATGTGTGAAGTCATGTAATAATGTCTATTAAATTAACTTTTACAACCTGCATCCTATATCATGTCAGCATAAAGAAAAGAGATACATGAATTTTTCAGCTAAGTTTGAGAGCTGAGAGGCAGTGTTTTATAGTAGAGGATTCTATTTAATTTGTAAATGAATAAAGTCATTTTAAATTTTTTTTTTTAAATCTGGCATTGAATCAGAAACACAGAATAAATCAAAATATTAGAATCCAGTTTGATTTCCAAAATTTATACATTACTTATTATCATCCAGACATCAATACTACAAGTTGGGTAAGAGTCAAACTGCCTCACAGGTAGGATTCAAAACAGACAAGTACACTCATAATTTTTATATAATATTACAAGTGATGTGATTGACATACAGATACATTGAAGTATCAAGAAACTGAAAAACTCAGTTTCACCACCAGCCAGCTGGGCATCCTGGGAGCAAGTCCCTTAACTTCTCAGAGCCTCTTTTCCAACCTTTAAAATGAAAGAACCGAATTGATTAAATAAATATTAAAGTGACATTTCTCAAAATTGTTAATAAGTCCTTTTAAAGGGAAAGATACATTTTGAGAACTCCAGTGTTGGCTTAAATTATTTTCTTATATTACCAGACTATATTAAAACCAAGAAATGAAATATAAACTGCTGTGCTTATAGTGTTACTATTCTGATAAAGTCAGAAATAACAGCAGCAATTTAATTTGATAAATGACAGTCCTTGCTCCCAACATTAATGTGTATGGATTACTACAGCATATTCACCCGAGTCTCCTCAGCAGCATGATGTCTTCCTTCTTTCTTGGATTTGCTCTTTATGAATTCTCTCAAGACCTTCAGCTGTGAGACTATCTGGTCTTCACCTAATACAGTGCACCATATAACTTTTTAAAAATACGTGTATATAGTACATTAACATTACTATTATCTGAAGTTACCACCACTGGGTAATAGCACACCAGACTTCTTTCTCCAAATATTTAGTACCTGTTAATCAACCTTTTCCCATCTCTTCTTCCTGCCATCACCATTTAAATTTTAAGACAGTCCTTGTTCTACTTTTGTTAGTCTGTGACAGTTGTAAAGACTAATCATCCCTCTTCGCTTTATGTGGATTAGATGTTAGTCATCAGGAAGAACCAGGAAAGGCTTACATTATGGAAATTTCAGATTATCATCTAAAGGAAAACATGTGACAGAAATGCTAGTTGCTATTAAACATCCCCTTTCCTTTCCTTTCATGCTTGAAAAGCTGAGTTTTGTGTGGGACAGCCATGTACGCACCTAAAATTTCCCAGTCTCCCTTGCACCCAGTGTGCTGAGGAGGTGCTATTCTGGCCAGTCATCTCTGGACATAAAAGTGCCCAGGAGAGTACTCACTAGGAGAGAGTGGAGCAAAGGAAAGACATCAGCTGGATCCCCAATGGTGTTACTGAGCCCTCAGCTGCTCCTTCTGGATTGTGTTTTGTGTGTGTGTGTGTGTTTTTTGTGTGTGTGTGTGTGTGTTTTAATTTGGTTTTGGGGTTTTTTCCTCAGGGAGTTTTGCTATGAAGCTTAGGCTGGCCTCTAGCTCCTGGGCTCAAGTGATTCTCCTACCTCCTAGGAGATACCTCCTAGCTGGTCCAGGACTGCAAGCCCACACCACTACACACAAGATGAGTATTGAGTCACAATCATGTTCAACCCCCTGCACTGGAGGTTGAATACCGCTCTATGGTGGTTTTATTTTTTTTTTTAGTTATAGGTGGGCACAATGTTTAATTTATTTAATTTTTATGTGGTGCTGAGGATTGAACCCAGTGCTTCACACATGCTAAGCAAGCACACCACCATTGAACCACAACCCCAGTCCCACTCTGTGATATTTTTATTGTAGTGAAAATAAAAATACCACGGAGAATATGTGGGCTTCAGAGAATACATCCATAGTCCCTTGGGAAAAGACTATTATTATAGTCCCCTCTAGTGCTAAGAGTTTAAGAATGTGTGACTTACACACCGTGGGAATAGAAAAAGAACAACATAAGTTTCTCCCTTGCCCCCATAGGTGGAAAGGCAGAGTTTGGGGACTCAAGATACAACAAGAATATCTGTTTATCACAGGGGAGAAAAGAGTTTCTTTATTAATATACAGTCAGAAAAAGTCAGGTGTGTCTCTATAAAATCCTTCCCCTGCAGTTTGGACTGGGGCTCAAGACTGCTTTGGCAAGCAGAAAGAATTCCAGAGCCTGCTTTGGCTCTCAAGGAGGCAGAACTTCTGCTGTCTCAGCACATACTTGGTTTGTGCAGTAGACAAAGAAATTGCCAGAGCTGTGAATTCTTACTGAGGAAGTCTGTGTAGTTGAGTCTCTGAGTGTTGAAGGCAGCTTTGAGCACTTGTAGAAACCATGAGATCTTTGTAATCAGCATAGCATGTAAATCTCTTAGTCCAGAAATTCTAGCTTGCAAGGAATATCAAAAATTGTTGTTCTCTTTCAATAGAGTTGAATTTGCTCCTGTCAGGTTTGAGGAAAAATCAATCGGAGTTCTTTTTGTTGCTCTGAAGAGTCATACATGAGACAGAGGTACATAGGACACCTTTAACGTCAATAGCAACTAGCCTGTCCTAATTACCCCTCCAAGACCCCATGTCCCTTTGCGTCAGCTCCACCACAGGCATGGTGTGTTTGGTGAGTCAGTGTCCCTTAACTTACCACGTCACCTTCTTCTCTAAAACATGACTACCTCTGCAGAGTGCTGCTGGGAAGGAGGGTATAGCTTCTGCAGTTCAGGCCCCAGACAGATTCTGGGCCTCGCTGGACGGTATTGAAGGTAGAAAAGACAGGAGGATACTGCAGAAACATCCAGAAGGAAAATAAAAAGAAAGAGAGCTCAAAAATAAGGAGCAAATCTCCCTAACCCCTTTTGGGACCTTGTACTACAAGATTTGGTAACTGGCTCCCAAACCATAGCACACTCATACCCATGGACACTCACGATTTACTACATGTTTCTGTGCATACCATCTCTTTAGTGATTGTGTCCATCATATGAGTTCAGTAGCATTTGGCTAATCCGCCTTTTCTCTTTACAAAGTCCAGTGTTTAAAGGACTACTTTAAACTATTATACTAATATAAGGTATAATTGAAGAGCAGTACCAAATCCAAGTGGACCCAATTGGCAAATACCATCACCACACTGTCCAGACTGAGGAAACCAGGCAAGTGCGCCCTGAATAGAATTGTGCCTGAACTGGATTTGTGCCTGTTTGGGTGTGTCACCTCGAACAAAAATGTCTGAAAATGCACACTCTGGTCCAGTCCCCTATCTTTACCAACAAGACAATGTTTTGTGATGCTTTCCAGCAATAGTGATTCAACACCCTCCCTTACTTTTTACCATTGAGTAGGTACTTTTCCTGCAATTTTTCTAAAAGCCGATCCCTCCTTCCAGTCTCTAGCACCATATTTATTTCCTTTATAGACCTGATCACAAACTTTGTAAAGGTTTATTCATATGTCAATTTATCTGCTCACTGTCTATCCTTCAACTGGAACATCAGTTTCTTGAGAACAGAGATTTTGAGAGCAATATATAAAACCAGGTGGGTATTCAATTATCACACGCTTTCAATATCCTAACAGGCAACTTTCCTCCACAGTAATCTAATTTAAAATGGAGCTGTGACTTACCATCCAGGGCATGTCACGGTGTAGTTGGCAGCACTTTTTCTTCCTTAGTGAGACATAAGTAGTGGTTCACTTTACACCCAATGTCATCCTAGATTTGATGAAATACATGTTCTGAAATGAATGAACGCATGCTTTCTTTTGATGCTAACTCTTATGTTTTGATCTTGCTTGGAATCACAATGAAATTAAGATTCCTTTAGAGCTGGGGATGTAGTTCTGTGGTAGGGCCCTTGGGTTTGATTTCCAGTACCATGCACAAACACAAATGCCGGGTTTCTGTTCTCGTGACTAAAAGGCTCAGGGGTCACTCTAGTTAAACTGGGCTAACTGGGCTGCGCAAAATAACCACACAAGAGACACAAATACCTTTTTCTTTGGGGTCACTGTGACGGCTCCTCTGACCTTAAGGGTCCGCAGAAAGAGAGAGAGAGAGCACACGCTGACCCCTTTTATTGAGGAGAAGCTATTCAAATGAGGCAAGGGGTCAGGTTTCAGGGGGCTGAGTCTATCTTCATGATGTCCACTGTCAGTAGGTTGATGACACCTGGGTAGGCCACACCCAAGAGCACAGTAAGAGAAGGGGACACACACAAGGCACTTCCATGGAAAATTCTATCCTAAACAGGGCAAGGGATTATATTACAAAGGAACAGGTGAGCATAGCTTCACCCATGGGGCTGTAGCAAGACACACCCATGCACGAGACACCGACCCTCAAACCCAAGAAGGGTGGGGAAAGCTCTGCCACATTTCTGTGACTGAGCGCCTCAGCACCCAGCCAGGGAGTGTGACTCAGTCACGTGTAAGATTGATCTCCCACACACAAACAGCTTTAAGTGAGTGTTTAATCTGTGCTGGGAATTCATTTAGGAACATAGTCTTTTCCCTGGAGGACAAGAAAATGAACAATTACAGTGCAATGTGCTAAGTGCTATAATAGAGGAATGTGTTGGGATGGAGTCCAGAGAGGTAGCTTGCTTAGCCTATGCAGATGCAGAAAAGCTCCCCAAGGAATGGGGTAATTAACCCAAGGCTTATGGCAAATTTATGGGGTACTTTGAGCTACTTTTACATTCCTGGTCTCTTCACATTAACTCTGTGAGATAGGAAAATCTTAAAAATGCAAAGACTGAGGGGTTGGGGTTGTGGCTTAGCGGTAGAGTGTTTGCCTAGCAAGTGTAAGGCCCTGGGTTCGAGCCTCAGCACTACATATAAATATATAAATAAAATAAAGATAGTGTGTCCAACTAAACTAAAAAATAAATATTTAAAAAAGAAATGCAAAGACTGAGGCTCAGAGAAGTTGAATTGTCCCCAAGTCACATGGCGAAGTGGGCTGGGATGAGAGAGAGAGTTTAAATCATGGCTTCAGTCTCCAGAGTCATTCACGTTTTGCCTCATTTGAGTTGAATCCCAAGTGATGAATAATTGCTCAGCACCCTCTTCACAAAATTGTTCACAGGTGTGAGAAGCTTTATCCATCTATATCTTCTAAGGCTTGTAAAGACAGGCACTGTGATCTTTCCTTTTCACCTGTTTTGGATTTTGAGCCAAGCAAGAAAAACCAGACACAGTCCTTGTTCTTGGGGAGCTCCTGGTCTAGAAATAAGTTTCAGACACAGAAAAAAAAATCCTGGCATCTAAGATAGACAGTGGGAAGTAGCTGGACAATTTTGACACTCCGTGGCATTTATTTGCTTTTGCTAGTGAGTTCTGCTTTGAAAGTATTTCCAACATCTTAGGCCCGACTCTCAAAGAATTTGAAGACTAGACACAATCAGAAATTCTATTTTTAGCTCAGGACCACAATCAGGGTTCAGAGGCAGGGTGATGTTGAGGTTAAGTAATTTTTTCCACCTTGGGGAGTTATTCAGCCTCTCTATTCTCTACCTGAAGAGAGTTGGCACGTGATGATTCATTAAATTACCTGTCAGTTCTTTCCTGAGGACACAAAGATGGCTCTGATGACATAGTGGAGACATATGAACGGCTGCCTGACAGAAGCTAATGCAAGCTTGTGAAATGCCTCAATATTCCACACCTTCTTTGGAAATCATTAAGGAATTCATTGAGCTTTCAGCAGTGATATTTACAACCAGCAATGTAACCAAATGGGAAAACAAGTAACTGAGCTACAAATGCACTGTGGAGCAGAGAAGTTTTCTCTTACTGTTAGGTGCAGGACAGGCTGAACTATGTTGTCTGCAGGGCAGGCTGAAGGAATGTTAGCTGCAGGATGACCCACTGCACTCAAACCCTGCTCTGTCTGGTCCTTTATCACCTGTTGCGTCAAGTCTGAACCCTCAACCCCACTCAAGGCTGAACACTCGACCCTCACGGGTCTGGTGCAACAGAAACCTACATTTGACCCCTGCCCCATCTGCCTGAAGGCAGAAGATGACACCCTTAGCAACTGTTGTATGATCCAATCACTGTACGCCAACAAGGCAGCTTGAAGACCCAGAGACCCCATTAGATTTAGGCTGTAAAAACTCCCTCCTGCCAGGCTCCTCTTTCTTGTTCTTGCTCTCTCTTTCTTCTCTTTCACTCTCCCTCTCACTTTCTTCTCTCCTCTCTCTCTCTCTCTCTCTCTCTCTCTCTGCTCTCCCCCTTCTATTCCCTTTCCCCCCTCTCTTTCTCTCTCTTTTTCTCCTCTTTTGCACTGCTGCAATAAAGATCTCTTGTTTGCTCCAACTGTTGTGGTCACTTTCCTTTCACTTACACTGAGACTATAACAGACCCATTCTTTTTGGTTGTGATTAGTATTCACCTCTTGTATTCAGCTGCTCGAAGCTGATATCCTACTTGTGAGTGGAGTTGAAGTCTAATGCAGGATGGATGAATCACAGACACTGCAAACATTTTAAAAAGCAGAACTCACTAGCAAAGTCAAAAACCATGAATGTCACAACTGATGAAAACTGGCCATTAGAAAAGTCTGGATACAGTAAAATTGTTAAATTGGCATGAAGATTTGATGAGAATGTATGTTCAGGATTCAGAAATAGATAATGGAGGAAAAAAATGCAATGATAGTCAAAGCAACTATGGAAACCGTATCCATGGCAACAAATGGCCTGGTCAGAAGGGAGGCTCAGGGACTGTCTGTATCCTCCTGATGAAATGTGCTCATGAGCTCCCTGGTGGCCATGACTGGGTATGGGCCGCGGGACTAGTGACTCTTTGAGTGACTCTTGGAAATTGATCTTGGGAGTGCCTCAGGGAAAGCTGGCTTGCCCAGCAGTTCATTGTCACACCCCAGCTTGCTCCTTGCTTTGAGCTTGCTGGCTTGAGGCACAACATAGATCCACAAACACCTGCCATTTCTCACTGGCTCTAAAGACTATTCTCTGGAAAACATACCATCATTTTATGCACCACTAAGAAACAAAAATACAGTCAATTAAACTAGGGCATTCGATTGATTTTAAGATCCATCCCTTTTTGAGAGATGTTAAATGTAAAAATAATTATGTTTTAAAATCTACAACATATGACAAGTGATTTTTGGCGAGTTGCTTATTTCTGGAACTCTGTTTCCTTACCCATAAAGTAAATGGCTACACCACCCATCCATTCATTTTGTGCACATTTGTTTAGTGCTAATTCCTAAATAAGTGCTGACTTCAGCACTGAGGGTATTCTAAGGAGTTGGTATAAATTTATGGGGCTTTTATTCTAGTGAATTCTAGTGACTGCGGAATTCCTGATGATCTTTGCCATACTAAAATCCTGAGTCAATAATTCTATGACCCCTAGTGAGTTGTAGAAGAAAAACAGGCACCAGATAAAATATCAGAAAACCCGGGTTCTTATCTAATTCTGCTCTTTAATAGAGTGTTTAATCTCTTTCAGTCTTAGTTTGCTTAGTTTATCTGTTTAAGTAGATATTATTCATTTATTGCCTGTCTTGACTGGTTAAATCAAGAAATGGCATATTTTTCTCCTAGCTCAGTCCTTCTAAGAATATGCAATGATGGTCAAGAGAGCAAAGTAGGGGGTGACACAGTGTCCATGGCAACCCATGGTCTTTCTTTCCTGCCCTCAAATCAACAAAGTTCCAGAATTTTTCTTGTTACCTTCAGATGTTAAGAGCTCTCTCTCTCTCTCCCCCACCCCTCTCTCTTTCTCATACCAGAGATTGAACCCAAGGACATTTTACACTGCGCTAGATCCCCAGCTCCTTTTATTTTTATTTTCAGACAGGTTCTCTCTAAATTGCTGAGGATCTCACTAACGTTAAGACTGGCCTGGAACTTGTATTCTTCCTGCCTCAGTCTTCCCAGTCTCTGGAATTACAGGCGTGCACTAAGGCAGTATCATTTTATGTATATAAACATCTAATTCAGAATAATACCAATTTTTTTTCTATTTTCCAGTATAGGGCTTCTTGTTCCCTAATGGACAGCAGTGCTGTAAGGAGGGAGGATAGGGTCTAACAATGGCCTACAAACCTAATTGTAGAAGACAGGCTGCATATCTGCCCTGAGGTGGGAGGTAGAGGAGAGGAAGCTGAGCTTTTGTCCCTGAGCTTTTCAGGACAAAGGCTGTGTATGTTTCCGGTTAACTAGCTGTGAGCTGGGCTAGAAAACAAGTCTTGTGGGGCTCAGTTAATCCTGTCTGCTATGGCCACCTACAGGTGTGAATAGGCCTAGGCAACTAGAGGCTGAAGTAACAGGCATTCCTAAGGGAAGAAGGAGGGAGGAAGGAGGAAGAAAGGAGAACCTCCTTTGCAGCAGGGGACTGCAGTTGTGTGGTCTTCGACAATGGTCTTGGGGAATGAGGGTCTCAGAAGAATTCATGGGAGCACACAAGCAAGAAGAACCAGCTTTAAGACCTGCCAGTTCCAGAGAATGCAAAGCCCTTTGCATCCCCTGCCATCACAAAACAAAAACAAACAAACAAATTAAAAGCTTCCTTGCTGGGCACAGTGAAGGACTTCTGTAATCCCAGCTACTGACCACAAGTTCATGGCCAAACAAAAGAAAAAGCAGAGAGGTCGGTACTGTTGCCGCCAAACCCAAATTGGGCTGGAGTGTGGCTTTGTAGTAGAACATATTCACAGCATGCACAAGGTCCTGGGTTCAATCCGCAGCACTGCAAAAGAAACCAGACTGGGGGGGTGGGGGTGGGGGAAGCACACAAGTTCACAGCCTAGGCAACTTGGCAAGATTCTATCTCAAGATAAAATAAAAAGGGCTGGGGATGCAGGTCAGTGGTCGAGTGCTTGCCTAGCATATACCAGGCCCTATCCCCAGTAATATAAAAATAAAAACCCTCTTGCAACTAGACCAGGCAAGAAAAAATTCTCCTGCTACTCCCCACCCCTAGCCCTGGAACTCTCCAGTTCTTCCCTTTCTGCTCCCTTGGAGGGCTAGAAACCACCATCGACTAGATGGGAAAAGGGGAAAAGAAGCACAAGGTAAAGAGGAGGAACTGTGCATTTTGTCACACATTTTTTAATATCCTGTCACTTTTTACTTAATGTAAGTTGGTATAGCTGCTTTATTTATGTTAGGTTCCCAAGAATGGATGAAATTCCCATAAACTCAATCTATCTGACTTTCATTTCCGACATAGGTTTGGAAATAGTTCCTAAGTCCTGCTCTCAAGTTGCAATTAAATTTTTACTTTAAAGTGATCTCAACCACTTAATATACAAATATTTAAACAAACATATAAAATGACATTAACTATAACACTATACTGTGGTAAAGAATTTATGACAAATATACAAGAAACTGATTTTTGGAATTGAAGTAGAATAGAAGAAATAAAAATTCTTTTAAAAGTAGACAAGAAACACAAAGGAAGGATAAAGAAATAAAATTTTATTTCATTGTTTAAATTTCTTTATTAATTTTAGTACTGGGGCTTGAAGCCAGGGACACTTTAACACTGAGCTACGGGCTGGGGATGTGGCTCAAGCGGTAGCGCGCTCGCCTGGAATGTGTGTGGCCTGGGTTCGATCCTCAGCACCACATACAAACAAAGATGTTGTGTCCGCCGAAAACTAAAAGATAAATAAATATTAAAAATTCTCTCTCTCTTAAAAAAACAAAACAACAACAACAAAAAAAAACACTGAGCTACATCCCAGTTTTTGTTTTTGTTTTCCCTAAACTGCTGAGACTGGCCTTGAACTTACAATCCTCCTGCCACAGCCTCCCAACTCACTAAGATTATAGGCGTGTGCCACAGCACACTGAGGAAATAAAATTTAAATTAAAAAATTCCGCATACCTTGCCGAGCCCATTAGGTCCTTGCAGATTATATTTTCTGTTGCTGATTGAGATTTGTTACCTTTTCTTAGGAACTCAGTTGGGCAGGCAACAGGTCTGCACTACCCCATGTAAACAAAGACTCTCAGGCTGTGGGGCATGTGAACAGGAGATCGCCCACTCTCTGCACAGGGATGCTCTGCAGGAGCGCTATAGAAACACGTAATCCAGGCATAACACCATTTTGGGATCTAGGCAACTCATGAACCAGCAATGAACTGAGTCACTAGCTGTATCACAAAACGTTTCTATAAGAAGACAGACCCATTCCTAAACTCATGTTCAAATAAATAGGCTCATTTGCATTCCTTGCTATTGATGATCTTAAAAGGCCTGTTTTTATAGTACCACCAAAAACTATATTTGTTTTTTATATTGCTGTCAAAAACAAGACTATACTAAACAACAAACATTGGGGTGGATCTGATAGCCATCTTAAGATCTATAGCATGCCTATAATCCCAGAGGCTTCCAGGCTGAAATAGGAGTATCAGAGTTCAAAACCAGCCTCAGCAATGGTGAGGTGCTAAGAAACTCAGTGAGACCCTGTCTCTAAATAAAATACAAAATAGGGCTGGGGATGTGGCTCAGTGATTGATTGCCCCAAAATTCAATCCCTGGTACCCCCCCGACCCCCACAAAAAAAGAGAACTATAAAAACTGTTTTTTTTTCTCAATATGTTTCTCCTGTTTATTTTTTTTTAATATTTATTTTTTAGTTTTTGGCAGACACAACATCTTTGTTTGTATGTGGTGCTGAGGATTGAACCCGGGCCACACGCATGCCAGGCGAGCGCACTACCACTTGAGCCACATCCCCAGCCCCTGTTTCTCCTGTTTAAAAAAAAAATTGTATCCATTATTCTTATTTGATTTCAAAGCAATGACAACTAGTCACCAGACCTCAGAAGTCTTCTGAGGATTGCAACCAATTTCTCAGGAAACCCTGAAAAATGTATATATTCAATTTTCTATCAACTGAGTTGAAATATACCAAATTAATTGTAGAGTCTGCCTAAAACAATTGTTTTAATTTCCATAATAATTAATGTAGTTTACCCTATTTAGTTATCCAAATCATGCATCTCTTAAAATCCTTTCTGGTTAAAGTTGTTACATTTGATCTTAGCCAAAAGGCTGAGAAGCAATCTGGTTAAAGAAAGCAAATGAAAGAGAAGACAAAAAGAAAAAGAAAAGGAGACAGACCTCAATGGATCAGCAATGCTTTATAGAGCAGCAGAGGGGCACATTTTCAAGAGGGTTACATGGCGAAAGGCTACAACAAAGGTCTGAATTTTATAGTGTTTAGAGGGCCAGGTCTTGGGAGGAGTTGGTCAGTTACTTTTGGTGGGCTTCCTTTCCATGGGCAGGGGGATTTTGGCAGATAATGGAGTTTGAGACAGGTCAGGTTCCTGAGCTCGCCTTTTTCCTGAGGGTTTTGTAAGTCTCCATTTCCTTCTGTTAAAGTTAACAAAAGTGTATCACCAGTCTACTCTGTTCTGCAGTATTGTCATACATCTAGTTCATGTAAAAGCATGTTTGAATTGTTCAGAGAATAGTTATTAGGATATATATACATTTTTTTGGTTGGTTTGTTTTTGTGTGTGTGGTACTGGGGATGGAACCCATGAATGATTTACTACTGAGACGTATCCTCAGCCCTTTTTATTTTTATTTTGAAACAGAGTCTCATTAAGTTGCTTAGAGCCTCACTAATTTGCTGAGGCTGGCTTTGAATTTGCAATCTTCCTGCCTTGACCTTCCGAGTAGAAGGGATTACAATAAGCATGTACCATTTCACTCAGCCAGAGAGTAGTTTTAAAGGGAAATTAGATACTTTTAAAAAGTAATATCTCAATTTTTATGAAGCTGTGGTAAACAAGCACTCACATACAGTACAGTGGGTGCCATCTTTTTGGAAATATCCTGATAATAAGTAACAAGAGCTTTTATGTACAGGAATGTTCATGGTAGTGTCTCTTATAAACATGAAGTGGTTCACAAGTCCAACAAAAGGGTATATCCTATGGTGCTATATTAGACAGAAACTTTAAATTATTTTATGAAGAATTTTTAAGGATAAACTATTATTTATGACATGAAATTAAATAAAGGTACATGCCCAATTTTTTAAAAATCAAGACTTACCAATATTTATTTTTCTCCCCCCACTTTTTTATTAATGTACTATAATTATACACAACAGTGGGATTTGTTATGCTGTATCTGTACATGCACAGAACATAATTTCATCAATCTCATTTCCCAGTACCTTCCCTTTCCTTCCCCTCCTCCCTCCCCCATCTATACTATAGACAGTATAATTTGGTAGATTTCATTCCCCCACCCTTGTACTACCACATGCCCTTCCCTCCTCCCTTCCTCTTTCCTATACTCTATTGGTCTTCCTGCTATCTTCCTGATACCCCCCCACCCCTGCGCACCCCAACCCTAGCTTCTGCATATGAGAGAAAATATTCAACCCTTGACTTTTTTGAGTCTGGCTTATTTTACTTAATATGATGTTCTTCAATTCCTTCCATTTTCCCACAGATTTTTTCTTTCTTTATGACTGAGTAAAACTCCATGGTGTGTGTGTTGTGTTTGTGTGTGTGTGTGTGTGTGTGAGAGAGAGAGAGAGAGAGAGAGAGAGAGAGAGAGAGAGACAGAGAGAGAGAGATCATCTTTATCCATAGTAATGTTTATTTTATGTTATTGGGGCTAGTAATGATTTTTAATTTTTAATATTACATGTGTTATCCTTTAAGTTTCCAAATCCAAAGTGTGTGTGTGTGTGTGTGTGTAATCTTTTTTTAACAGAAGGAGAAACATATTGAGCAAAAAAGTATTTTATAGTTATTAAGATTGCTATCAGGTCCACCCCAGTGTTTGTTCTGCACTTGTATTTGGCAGCAATATAAAAACAGACAGCTTTTTCTGGTAATATAAAGAAACACAGGTTTTTTTTTTAACATCAATAGCAAGGAATGCAAATTAGCCTCTTTATTTGAACTTGGATTTGCTTCAGATGATTAGTCAGAGGCCAACAAAAATAAAATACAACTGTAAAGTCCTTCTTGTTCCTAAAAGGTCTATCATAGGACGACAGGCAGGTCAGAGTGCGTGGCCACTGGAAAGGAACTTGTTGGCAATGCACTGAGGCAGACTCTGAAGCAGAGGCCTGGGTGCCACCTGGGGAGAGGGCAAGCCAGAGAAAATGGAGGGGAAGAACAAGGAAGCCTTCATAGCATCTGCTGCACATGATGCCATCAGCCCAGGCTGGGTATCTAGAATGCACCATGTGCACGGTGCACAGGAAGAACTCCAGTGGGTCTTCTAGCCTTTGTGTGGCTGGTTGAACGCAGCCCTCTCTGCCCCCACCAGAAATCCCACACAAACACATAAAGGGCTTGAAAAAGTGAAGAACCTACAAAGGACAAAAACAAATAAATACAGAATGAATGAATGAATGAATGAATAAAAGGAAACTCTATAACCTAAATAAGTAGATAGATAAGTGAATGGAGCAGGATCTGGACAGCAAATGGACAACTGTTTAGCAGATAAAAGCAACTTGAAGTGAAGTCTCCTGTGGGAGAATCCTAACAGCAGGTTGATTTCACACAGTTGGACCCCAGTAAGGAATGGAGACACTGTAATATTGTGCCCAATAAAGCCAGTGACTCAAAGCCAGTGTCTTGGGTGAGAGAATAAAGAGCTTTGTCAATAGTAAGTGGGCTTAGGGCTGGGGATGTGGCTCAAGCGGTAGCGCGCTCGCCTGGCATGCGTGTGGCCTGTGTTCGATCCTCAGCACCACATACAAACAAACATGTTGTGTCCGCTGAAAACTAAAAAAATAAATATTAAATTCTCTCTCTCTCTCTCTCTCTCTCTCTCTCTCTCTTTAAAAAAAAAATAATAATAAGTGGGCTTGGATGATGGTGGGTCCAGCACCTTTAGCAACCATCTTGGGGGACTCTTGCTCCTGTGGCCTGAACTGGATGCTGTCCCAGCCACTCCATTTGAAGAGAGACTAGGCCAAGTCTAGGTCAAGTCGACCCTGCAACCCTGCATGGAACCTTTACACGTGGTTCCAGTCACCCATTGGACACTTGCAGGCCCACGGATGAGCCCCTGGATGGCAGATAATTTCACTGGGCCAAAACCTGTCCACAGTAGGCAAGCATCAAACACTCCTTCAGAGCCAGGAGCCGCGGCCTGCCTGTAACCCCAGCAGCTCGGGAAGCTGAGACAGGAGCATCATGAATTCAAAGCCAGCCTTAGCAACTTAGTTGGTTCCTAAGCAACTTAGCGAGCTCCTATCTTAAAATAAAAAATTAATAGGGCCGGGGGTGGGGCTCAGTGGTTGAGCTCCTGGGTTCAAACCCTGATATAAACAAACAAACAAAAACCCTCCTCTGGGGTGAAGGGGAGGCACGGGAGGGGGTCGGGAAGCCAGAGCTCAGGCACTGCATGCAAGACCTAGGACACACAGTGTCCGTGTCAGGTCCAGTTCACTGACAGGACGCAAGCGGAACCCGCTGATGTCCCCACCCGTGACCAGAAACAACAGCAGCGGCAGCAAGAATCGCAAACCGCCGCCCTTGGTACCAGCTAGAGAAATTCTTTTCTCCACCAACGTCCCTCTAGTGCCCTCTACCGACAAAACTTTGTACTGTGCTCACTAGAAGGGGTACCGCTTCCAGCTCCATTAACACGGAGCAATTAACAGGGTGAATTTATGGTGGAGAGGCAATCAATTTGTTGCCTTTGTGATGAAAGACAATGACAAGAAAGATCGGAATGGCAAACACAGGAATTAAGAAACTGATGAAATGGAGACAATGCATATAATAAACCCACTGCAATTAATGTTTCATAAAAATAAGGGAAAGAGTTTTCTGCCTGGAAAAACTACAAGAGGACTTAAAAATGAATACTTAAGAAAATTTTAAAAATCGTGTATTGAAAAATATAATTTCAAGGGCAAAAAGCTCCATGGAAGGGTTAGAATTTAAAGTTGAAGAAGCAAGAGATAAATGTTGGTGGTATAGAAAATATATAAAAATAAGGTAGTTAATCTGGATGAATAATAGTATTTCTAGAAAGGACAAAAGAAATTATTGAGGAAAATTATGCAAGAAAATCTCCCAAATGTTCAAGACATAAAATTCCACATTGAGATGAACCTCAAGTATCTAGAAAAATGTCTGGTAAAAGGAATAAAGTCCAAGGCAGATTATTATGAATTTTAAAAATACTAGGTCAGCTGGGTATCATAGTGCACACCTGCAATCACAGGGACTCTGGAGGGAAGGGCAGAAGGATTGCAAGTTTGAGGCCAGGCTTGGCAATTTAGCAAGACCCTGTTTCAAAATTAAAAATAAAAAGGGCTGGAGATGTAACTCAATGGTGGAATGCACCTGGGTTCAATCCCCAGTACCACAAAATAAATAAATGATAAAAAATAAAAATACTGCCACACACAAAAAGGAAAATCCAAAAATTGAGCCCCCCTCCCCAAAAGTGGGGGATAAGTCACATACAAAGGATAAGGACTCAAAAGTTTGTATTTTTTGAGTGTGTTGGGGGACTGTTGTTTTTTTTTTGTTGTTGTTTGTTTGTTTGTTTGTACTAGGGATTGAACCCAGGGGTGCCTCACCCCTGAGCTACATCCCAACACTTCTTATTTTGAGACAGGGTCTTGCTAAGTACTTAGGGCCTCACTAAGTTGCTAAGGCTATCCTCAAACTTCCAATTTGAAGGCTCAGTCCCCAGCTTGTGGCAGTGGAACCTTCGAAGCTGGGACTTAATGGAAGGAAGTTGGGTCATTGGAGGCATGCCCCTGAAGGAGATATTGGGATCCTGGCTCCTCTTCTTCCTCTCTTTGTTTACTGGCCATCACAAAATGAACAGACCTCTTCCACCCAACATGTATTCCTGCCATGATGTACTACTGTATTGCCACAGGCCAAAAAAAAAAAAAAAAACAGGGCCAAGTAACCACAGACTAAAACTTCTGAAATTGTGAGCCAAAATAAATCTTTCCTCCTTTTAAGTTGATTATCTCCTGTATTTTGTCAACCTAACAGAAAACTGATTAATGCAGATGGTGTAGGGCTTTTTGACATCATCACTGGAAGCTAGAAGATAGTGAAGGAATGCTTTCAAAAGTTAGAAGGTCTAGAAATGAAATTCAAAGGTAGAGTGCTTGCGGAGCATGTGTGAGGCCCTGGGTTCAATTCCCAGTACCACCGAAAAGAAAAAAAAAGGTCAAAATTTAATTTTGATGTAAAATCTGCAACTTGGAATTCTATCTTTAGTTAAAACCATTTTATGTAATGGTTTCACGAAGGATAAGTGTAATGATAATATAGACATTTCAGAAAAATCTCAGACATTTCTCTTCCTTTCTCCTTTCTTGAGGAGGTTAGTAGAGTGTGTGTTCCATCAAAATAAAGAGTTAGGTCAAGAGAAATGGATATGGGATCCTCCCAAGTGGGAGGCGAATGAAAGCCCCACTATGACACTGAAGGGAACCCAAGGAGGCAGCTCTGCAGAGCAAGAGATCAACAGGTTCAGACTGAAACAGGAGTTTGGAGCCCAAACCCCAGGGACTAAGGGAATTCCTCACCTGGCTTCAGAAAGATGTCTCCAAGAAAAAGATGAGATTGATTAATTATCATGCATTTTTTTTAAAATTTTTTAATATTTATTTTTTAGTTTTCGGCGGACACAACATCTTTGTTTGTATGTGGTGCTGAGGATCGAACCCGGGCCACACGCATGCCAGGCGAGCGCGCTACCGCTTGAGCCACATCCCCAGCCCAATTATCATGCATTTTAATGGAGAGAAAAACTATGCCTCTGAGGATAATTTGGTGGCAAATTATTGATAAATTCATAGACAAGCAATCAAAGGAAAACCTAGCAGATGTGTGTTGTTCTGGACATTATTCTGTAAGACTTACCATCAGCCCTTCTAAAGATTTCAGGAGCCCCTAATAACCTTTATAAAATTCCTTCCTGTTTAATAAACCTAGAATAATCTCTATTTCAGGTACTTAACACTAACTTAGAGATACAAATTGTTAAGAAATAGGAAAATAAAGAGCAAACGATGGCTGGGGCTCCAGCTCAGGAGTAGAGTGCTAGCTTTATGCATGCATGAGGCCTTAGCTTTTTGCTGAAGGTCTTGTAGAATTTGTGGACTCTTAATATTACATGCATGTATAAATTTGGTTAAAAATTTAAAATAGTCAAAACTTCATTTAGGAGGTAATATACATTTAAGCACTAAGACACACATTGAGTTTTAAAAACAAAAACAGCTGTTTACAGTGGCACATGCGTATGATCCCAGCAACTCAGAGGCTCAGGTAGGAGGATTGCAAGTTTCAGGCCAGCTTCAGTCAGCAACTTAGGGAGATCCTGTCTCAAATTAAAAAGGGTTAAGAATGTAGCTCAGTGGCTAAGCACCCCTGCATTCAATCTCAGCACCAGGAAAACAAAACAAAAAACTCCATATCCATGAGACTGGCTCTCTAACAGTGGCATCAGGATTTTCCTACATCCTGGAAGATTTATAAAAACATGATAGGGACCCACTTATAAATTTGAAAACCTGTGTTTTCTACCAATGCGTTGCAGATTTTCTTTACTTACCTCTTTACTCTTGTATCCCGGGACTGAGCACAGTGCAGCCCACAAAGCACCTCACATTTCAGACAATCACAGCAGATTGGGGCCCTACATTCTCCATCATCCCATCTCTCCTCCTGCTTGATTTTTCCTACTCTTATAGAAACTCAAGGCTTCATGGGCCCTCTGTCAATGAAACTGCTATGATCACAAATGAGCCTGTTCCCTTGAGCCAGCAAGATCCAGTATATGGTCAGTACACTAGCCTCAATCCTGGCCAGAGCCCAACAGGAAGGCATCTGCTCTTGAGGATAGAGACTCTAATGACTTGATTCTAATTCCCAGAGGTCTGTGCATATGTCCTCCTCAATTTCATTTTTTAGACTCTGCTAGATATTAGTCAAGTATTCAGAGATAACGAGGATTCTAAATCCCAAAGCCTTCATCAGCCAGCTGCAGTGGCCCTGCTGGGGTCCTGAGGGAGACATGTGTGGCAGACACTCCAGGCGAAGTCATTCCTAATGACTGGTGCCCTGGGAGTTACTTGGAGCCTTGTAATGGTCCAGATAGTGGCAGTTCAAAACTGATAGGACAGCTCCATAGTAAAAATTCTGTAACCCAGGCTGCTTCCAGCTTTCCACTCTGGTTATCCATAGGACACAGCACTTATTCTCATGATCCAGAGGGCAGGAAGTGTGACTCCTTGGAAGAGCACTTACCTAGTATCAGGAAGCCCTGGGTTCAATCCCCAGCCCCAACACAGGATGCTACAGCGCCATCTGGGGGTAAGACATATGCCAGCCTGGACTGCCAAACAGGTGCTCTGATTTGTCCTGCGATTTCTTTGCAGAAATGCAGTAGACTTCATTCTAAAACCTGCTTTGGGCACACTCCCAGGCCTTGCTAACATCTCCTGGTCTCACTGTAAAGAAGGAAGTGAGTCCTACTGCACCCTGAGATCCTCCCTGTAATATCCTCCTATGAAAGGTAACAGGTGGAATTAGAGTGGAAATAGACAACACAAGCCAAGCACAGTGGTGAACACTTGTAATCCCAGCTACATGGGAGGCTGAGGCAAGAGGATCTCAAGTTCAGGGCCAGAATCACCAATTTAGTGAGATCTCATCTCAAAATAAAAAATAAAAAGGACTAGTGTTGTAACTCAGTAGTAGAGTGCACCTGAGTTCAGTCCTCAGTACTGCAAAAAAGAAAGAAAGAAAAAATAGACAAGACAAAGACAGACATAAGTGTATTCAAAAGTCAAGTTATGTTCTAGTTTTGTCTTCCATAAGGAATGTGTGTGTGTGTGTGCACGTGTGTGCATGCAGTACATTCGACATGCTCAGCAATGTCAGGAGACAGGACTTAAGGATATTTTCTTGAAATAATCCAAAAACCTCCCTCCTCTTCCTACCAAAATACAATCTGTTCCCACAACTTTCCTAATGTATTACTAGGCTATTATTGAGCCTGGATTTTCCATCTATAACTCTTTAAGAGGGATGAGATAGAACATAAAGTGAGAAAATAACATTGTTCCAAAATTGGCAAATGTTAATTGTTGAAGCTGAATGGTAGGTATAAGTTCATCAGACTACTTTCTTTATTTTCATATGTTTGAAATTTTCCACAATAAAATTTATAGTGTACCAGAAGGTCACAGGTGCTAATAATAAAGATAAAATTTCTGTTGCCCTTAGTGGGAGAGAATATGGAGAGTGGAGAATGCGTAAAACTTTAGACTTTCTAAATGATTCAGTTCCGGTGCTTTGATTCAGGGAGTTAAAGGTGGAGGGAATGAGGGCTGGCTCTTTAAAGGATGCTACAGCGCCATCTGGGGGTAAGAACACCCAAAAACCCTTAGGTAGGAAGATGCTATATAAAGCTACTGTGACCAGCTGATATCATTATGCCAGTTCTTTCAGTGATCTAATAAGTCAATAAAATAGAAAATGATTCAAAAAATAAAATTTGGAAGTTAAATTAATTAAAAGTACACTAAACAAAAATGTTTATGGTTAGTACAACAAGCTATCATTCTGCCATTAAATGAAATAATGTTCTGATATGTTATGACACAGATGAACCTTGTTAAAGTTATGCTAAATGAAATAAGCCAGACACCAAAAGAAAGCTTTTGCAGGATTTCACTTAAAATAAAGAAAATTGTATAATGAATCTCTATGTAAATGTTCAAAGTAGGGAATCCAGAGGCAGAAAGTAGATTAATGGCATGAGGGACTGGGGGTAGGGGAAGTGGAGTGTCATCATTTAATGGGTACAGAGTTTCTGTTTGGAGTAGTAGACAATTTTGGAAATAGTGATGATGGTTTCACAACTTGTAAAATGTTATTAATGCCACATAATTATACATGCAAGATGGTTAAAATGGCAAATTTTGTCAGGTGTAGTGATGCATGCCTGTAAACCCAGTACTTGGGAGGCTAAGGCAGGAGAATTGCAAGTTCAAGGCCAGCCTGGACAATTTAGTGAGACCTTGTCCCAAAATAAAATGTAGAAAGCGTTGAGGGTGTAGCTCCATGGGAGAGCACTTCTAGAATGTGTGATGCCATCAAAACCCAGTACTGGGGGGACAAAAAAAGAAGAGGAAAAGAAAGGTAAATTTTATATTATACTGCATATATATATTGAAAGGATAAAGAAATTGAAATGTAAAGGATAAGGTTTGTTTCAAGACCTGTAAAGTTTTTAAGTTCTGTTAAGTTGCATTTGGAACCTGAAATTCATGTGGCAGTTAAAACAACTCCTGGAGAGACCAGTAAATGTATGTTGAAATCTCCCCTGACTATCTGGTTGTTCTGTAAAAACAACCCACCCTCCCAGAAAGAAACTGTGCAGTCCAGCACGTATACACCTCAGGGCTTAAACCAATCAGTTTAAATATATACCCATCTTAGTACTGACCAATCACCCCCACCCGACCTGTTCCCACCAGTGAATGTGCTAATCATGTTTTAGAGTTGTTATTTGATTTTCCCACGGTATGTAATGATTTGCTAAAGGATGCTATGATGTATGTAAAGTCCCTGCCCCCTCCAAAGAATGTATATAAGCTCTGCTCAAGTTGTTCCCGGGGCTCTTTGCTCTTTGCTCCTCCGAAGTGAGCTCTGAGCCCCAGCATGCTGGACCCCCAATAAACCCTTTGCTGTTGCATGAGACAGTCTCCTGGTGGTCTTTTCCTCCAACGTTCACCCGACCTTTACTATATATATATATATATATATATATATATATATATATATATATATTACCACAACATGTCTTTTTTCTTTTTAATTTTTATTACAACATATTTTAATGAACTTGGCTACTAAACAGTTAAAAAGAAAGTTAAAATAAGGGAAAAGCATATCAAATACAATATAAAACTTACTGCCCTTAAAAGTACAAGAACAAAATGGACACAGTGAAATATTGAAACTAGTAGGTGGAAATAATAAAGTAATCTAAGAAATGCAAAATAATACAAATGAATAAAGACTAGGAGGAGGGGAGAAAGTATTTTATATTTGAAGTTAAAATTGGCCCCAATTTTAAAACTGTGGACCCATATGGAGAAATAAACATGAGATCCTTCAGCAGGGGTTCCCTGAAAAGTCACCTCAACAGCCACCTCTTACCCTGCCTAAGAGCATCTCACCTACAGGGTCACAGCCCTCTAAGAAGGTGTCAGAGAAAAAAAATAAAGTTCTCAGGGCTGGACTTTTTGGCGATTGCTTATAATCCCAGCAACTTGGGAGGTCAAAGCAGGAAGATTGCAAATTGGAGACCAGCCTGGGCAGTTTAGAGAGACCATATCTCAAAATAAAAGGTGGAAATGTAGATCTGTGATAGAACCCCCCTGGGTTCAATCCCTAGTACCAAAAAATAAATACATAATAAAGGCCCCAGGACCCTGGGCCAGATCAACTACAACACCCCAAGTGCTGAGAGTAGACAGAAAGGAAAGGAGAGTAAGAAGAATGAGAGGAGGAAGAAGCCAAGGAAAGAGAAGTAGCAAAGGAGTGGTAAAGAGAATGAGGAAAAGCAGGAGAAATGCTGACAAGACAAGAAGGAGCCACTCATACAGTGAATCCCGGTTGTGCAGCTCCTTGGATGGTTCCCAGGCTCTCAAAAGCCTTATCTAGAGATGAAAAAGAAAAAAGCTCAGAATCAGCAGCTGTTGCTGTAGCTGCTTCTTGGGTTTGGGAGGAGAAAGCTCATTTGGAGAGGAAGTTTGGAGGCAGTGAGACCTCAGGAGGTCTGAATGGGGGAGAAAAGGAAGCAATAGATGCTGTTTTGTGCTTATCCTACTGATAATCTTCACAGTGCTCAGTGTTGTCACTGTGGTTGGCCTGTCCCAGCCCTCCAGATCTCCAGTCCCCTACAGGGCTCTGGTGGAGCCTCCCCATCCCCCGCTGAGTGAGCAAAGGAGCCCAGATGCCTGTGCCTGCAGGAGGGGCCAGCCAGCTGGGTGCATCTCTCCAGGCAGGTGTTATTATCTTAACCGAGAAATCAGATGAGGTCCTGACTCTGCACAGGTGGAAGATAAGTTATTTGTTTCTCTTCTGCCTGAAGGAGAAAGCTGAATGGCCCTTTCACTGGGAGGGAGGTCCTGAGGAAGCCCTTAAGGGGAGGTGGACCTCATCTCATGTTGTTGTTGACATCTCCTGCAGAAAGGAATTTAAGGACAGATCATAGTGATACACAAGTCAACTTTATTAAAAGAAAGGAAGAAGCACACACTAACAGAATGGAATGTGAGTGGGCATTAGAGAGAAACTCGATGGCTTGATCTTGGCATAGATGTGTAAAACCTATATATTTTTTTTTGTTTTGTAGTACTGGAGACTGAACCCAGGGGTGTTCTACCACTGAGCTACATCCCCAACCCGTTTTATTTTTTGAGACAGGTTCTTGCTAAGTTGCACAGATTGACCTCAAACTTGGGACCCTCAGCCTCTTGAGTCACAGGCCTGATGCCACTGCATCCTAGCTAAAATCTATAGTTTTATAGACATGATCTAAGTTGGTATTTTTGATCTTCCTTTCTGTTAGTCACTTGACATGTTAATCATTACCTATTAGGGTTTTTGTTTGTTTTGTTGTTGAAAATCTGTTAACTTCTCTATCTGGATTTCATCCCCTGCTTTTTAAACAGAACTATATTTGTTTAACATTGAGAGTTATTGTGGGTTTTTTTTTTTTTTTGAAGTCTGGCTGGTGTATGCATAGAGTAATCAGATCCTAAAAATAGAGATTTCAGATAAATCCTGTTGACCAAAGCATTTTTTGGCTTGTTTTTCTTTAAGTCAGGTCAGGAAAGAGTTATTTATGAGATCTCTAGATAAGATCTGATGATTGATTTAATAGAGCTGTTTGTGAGTATAGGAGGTGGAACTGACATTTAAATCCGGAGTTAAAATCATGGCCTCTCTTGATTTGTCCCATATGTCTCCTTTCTACCTATCCTCTGTCTTCTCTCCTACCTCACCTTCCAGGGGTTTTCCGTTTGCAGTCTCTCTTTTGTTTGTTCAGGTGGAAGATGTCACTGCTGGAAAAGATCTGGCACTCAAATCTCAGGACACCGGAAGAAATTGGGGTTTTCATTAGAAAGACAGTAGGGGGTGGATTTAGGCATCATTGTGAGCCAGAGTCATAGAAAGCCATGACCACAGGAGACCTGAAGCTGAACTGGACCTGGAAAGGAGGGACCAGGTGAAGGAGGTGGCCCATGGCTGCTGTTTAGAACTCTGGGGCTCTCATCCCTCCAGCCGCAGCGCCAATGTCGGTGGTGATGCCCACGCGCCCCGCGCTGCGGTCTCCCGCGTGCCAAGGTCGCCCAGTCTGCCCCCTAGTGAAGGACCGCGGGGCGGCGGGAGGGTGGGCTCCCCTTTCCCTTCCTCACTGGAGCCTGGCAAGGATAATTAATGACTTTGGCCTTGACAATGCCAGGAATGGCAATAATTGTAGTAGCTGTGCTAAATGATTTGCTTGAGTCATCTTACTTAATCCCCACAAAGAGGGAGGTGTTATTATTTTATTTTACAAATGAAGAAACTGAGTCTCTGAGCGTTTCTTTGACCTGCTGCAGGTCAACAGCTTTAAGTGGATCCACCCAATAAACTGCTCATATTCCGAGTCCTGCTGAGTTGGTGTTTAGTTCCTTTCCTTTCCTCTCCCCTGGAAAGCATTTGCTTCGTATAAAAGGGGACAAGGGAGTTAGCTGTAGGGTATATTGCTCAGACAGTTCCCTTTGAGGGGCAGGGGGTGCTGGAGCTGGAATCCAGGGCCTCAGGTATGCTAGGCAAGCACTGGAATACTGAGCTACACCCCCAGCCCAAAACAGCTCCCTTCTGAACAATCCAGAAAAGAAACAGACTCAAGATTATTGCTGGATCCCCAGTTTTAGAACCAGTTGGTTCCTAAGATAGAATACTCTTATTGGCTCACCAGGTTGTCTACCTCCTGGTGACAAGATACCTGGAAGGAAAGGCTGACTGCTGATCCAGATGTTGTCTGGTGACCAAGAAGTTAAAGTCAGAAGAAGTAAACATTTTGGGAACATTTCATTTAAGGCTAGTAAAACTCACTTGCAATAGAACATTGTATTTATTTATACCAGCCTTGTTTTAAACAATATAAAATAGCCTAAACACAATGCAAGGGCGGGGGACTAAGGCAAATGAAAAGTTAGAAAAATCAGATAAAAATCAGTGAAAGTATGAACATCATGCTGGGAGGGGATCACAAATTTGTCACTGAACTCTCTAGCAGCCAATTCAAAGAGGGAAATGCAACCATCACATGGCTCCCAACATACACAAGGCAAAAAGAGACCAGTCACAGAGGAAGCACAGCTATTCCTTCTTCTGAGATTAGAAAGCAGTTTTCATCTAATACCTTTGGATTAGAAGTGGTGTAGTAACACGACAACATCTCAACCATATTCTAACATAAATACAAGTTTCATAGAATTCATTTGTTGCTTCTATGTCTCTGTGACAGTTGTTGGCACTGGGGTCAGTTAGAATCAGGCAAAGAGAACAATGTGATCTGACACTGTGTGCCCCTGCTGTTGTTCAGGCTTCATCCAGGCAGGGATTCTAGCATAATCATGAAATAGGGGACACATATAGTGTTCCCTCAAAGTAACATAAGAAGTCCCTCCCTGTACCCATCTTTTGATATGCAGAGCATTACTGTGAGTTCAGCACTTGACCTTGTAGCCAATGTGGGCTGCTGATTAAAAGTAGGTTCCAATAGAATACTATACTCAAATGTGCCTATCTCTCCTTCAGGAGCAATGACTAAGCGGCTCACAGTTCTTGTCCTGTGGGCTCTCCTTTCTTAGATTCCATAAAAACCAGCCTCTTCTGTACCCACATTCTTTCTTCAGAACAGGCCCAGTGCCATAGATTAGATTTTTATTTTCTTATAATCTGTTCATGCATGCTTCCTGGGATTATCCTTTGATTGGATTTATTTGCTTCCCAATTTCCTTGGCACCCTTAGCAATTCCTTCCCCAGATGGTACCTCTCATTCACAGTGTACAGATTTCCTGCAATTTTCATTTATAGCGATTAGCTTCCATCTAATCTCCCAGGAAACACTTGCTAGTTGTGTGACTAGGCAAGTTACTCAACATTTCTGAGCCCTGTTTTCCATCATTTATAAAGTTGAGCATTCCTGCCTAGGAAGGTTGCTTGCCATTAAATAGTAACAGCAGCAAAAGTTTATTGAGTTCTTATGATGACAGACAATAAACTAAGCGTTTAACATGCAAATATTTGGTGGAGTCATCTCCATAACTCTATCACATGGGAACTCTGACTAGGCCCATTTTACAGATAAGAAAACTAAGGCTTAGAGTGCTTAGTGCCTGGCCCATTAGGCACAGTAGTTGTAATAATAATAATAATAATAACTATTATTATTATTATTATTACTATTTTGGTACCAGGGATTGAACCCAGGCACACTTAGCCACCGAGCCATATCCCCAGCCCTAACTATAATTATTTAATGTCATGAGAAAGACACCAGGAGCATGCAGGGGTCGTTAGGGCTGGGGAAACACTTGAACAATGAATTATCTGCAGATGGATGGACTTGTTTGGTTGTTTTGTTTCCATTGGAACCTAGCACTGGATATGGTCCTTGAAAAAGTACAAAGTGAAAAAGATGAAAAGTTTTACCACCAAAGAGTAACCACTGAATAGCATCTTGACCTTCCTGCCTCTCCCTCCTGTACTAGGGACCCAGCAGAGCTTTACCACTGAGCTACATCCCTAACCCTTTCTAAAACCTTTTTACTTTAAGACAGAGTCTTGCTAAGTTGCCCAGACTGACCTGGAACTTGTGATCCTCCTAAATACCTAGGATTACAGGCTTGCCCTGTAGCACCTGGCAAGAATATACTTTTAAAAAGAGATCAACTTAGAGTATATACTATTTTATTTTTCTGGGTAACATTTTCCCCACTAATTCGTACTGGAAGGATTACTTTGTATATGATTGTTTCAGCCTTTCTGGTAGTTTAAAACATGAACCTTTAGTTCTCATCTAATTAGTGATTAATTTTTTAAACAAAGCTATTTAGTTACATTTTTATTGAACATAAAAAATGGGTTGTATCTTTAGTCTTTCCCCTGAACCAAACACACTTTCACTTTTTTCCTTCTTCTATTTTGCTTTAGAGCATACCCTCCTAGGATTCCCCAGGTTTGGGAAAATCCAGAACTGGAATCTGGTGAATGAATGGACCATTTAATATTAGAGAAAGTGAAGGTGGGTGATAATAGGTGCAAGATACAGAATGGCCCAGGGTTCAAGGCCCAAGTTCAAGTGTGGGCAGGGACCTTGGAACATTGATGCATTCATTCATTGGTTCTGCAAACATTCCCTGAGTCCCAGCAGTAATGTCTACCTAGACTGAGGATGAGAAGTAAAGGGAGCCAGCTGCTTAGAATGGCAAGCTCCAGACTCTGCCAACAGTCAATACCTGAGCAGGGGAGTGGTGTGACAGCTGACTTAAAGGATGGGCTTGAGGTCACAGAGCCTGTGGGTATGAGGTCAATTAGGAGATTGCACTAACCACCCAGGCAGGAGGGCCAGGAGGATCCCCACGTGAGAACAAAGGGCATAAACAGGAAACAAATTTAACAATCAAACAAAAGCACCTCCTTAACAATTAAACAAAAGCATCTCCCTCTTGCATATATCTCTGCCAGGCCCTGCAGAAACATCTGAGGAGTCATTTCCTCTCCTGGTGACTTGCCTGACTGCAGACAGTCCTGATGAGCTGAAGGCCTCCACTCACTATCAGTGCACTAAACCACCCATTACCCATCTACTGAAGCTCCGAGATCACCCGAATCTATTTCTTAGCTCACCCACACTTACTCTGCCCCCTCCAATCCCTTCACCACCAGGAGAATCTTCTCCCTTCCCCTCCCTTCCCCTCCTCTCCCCTTCCCTTCCCTCTTTTCTTTGTTTCTGTTTTTCTTTTCTATAGTACTAGGGATTGAACCCAGGGATGCTTTGCCACTGAGCTACATCCCCAGCCCTTTTTATTTTTAATTTTGAACTATGGTCTGGCTAAATTGCCCTGCTGGCCTCGAACTTGCAATCCTTCTGCCTCAGACCCTGAGAGCCACTGGGATTACAGGTGCGCACCACCACATCTGGCTCAGAAAACCATTTTACAAGGCAAACATGATCCTATTACTTTCCTGCTTGAAACTTGGAATTCTCGTGGTTCTTCAGATAAGGCTCAATGTCCAAATCCCTGAGAGGGCCCATGGGCCCTGCAGGATCTGGCCAGTCCCTCCCCTTGGGCTGCTATTAGGCTCCCTTCAGTTATTTAAATGTTCCAGATTCTGTCCCTCGGAGGTCTCACATGTTTCTTACCACTGTCCCCCACCCCCTCCTATACCCAAAGCTTTCTCCCTCAATATTCTTTATATAAACATGGGGCCTCAGTAGTCCAATGCATCTCATTCCCTCTGGCCACAGAGCCTAGAGATAAGAAGTACACTATATAAATGAATGAATAATATGACCTGCTTTCAAGAAAATATCTTAAAGCAGCTGGACAAGGTGGTGCATGCCTGTAGTCTGAGGCAGGAGGATTGCAAATTCCAGGCCAGTTTGGGCAATTTAGCAAGACCCTGTCTCATAAAAAGAACTGGTGGTATAGCTCCGTGGTAGAACACCCCTGGATTCAATCCCCAGTGCCACAAAAACAAAGAAAGAAAATTCTTAAAGCCATTTGCTCTTAGTTGCAGATGACTAGAAACTACTTAGGTGATTCCTAGAGATATGTCAGTCCAAGATGATGTTCACTGAAGAATGTGTATCAGTTTGCTAAGGATGCTGTAACATAGTACCATCACCTAAGTGGTTTAAGCAACAGAAATGTATTGTCTTGTAGTTCTGGAGTCTGCAATTTGAATTCAAGGGATCAATAGGGTTGGTTCCTTCTGAGGACCATGAGATAATATGTTCCAGACTTCTGTCTTGGCTTCTCATGGCTTCAGGCCTTCTGACTTGTAGATAGTGTCACCCTGTGTCTTTATATCAGCTTCCCTCTCTGTGTATTCCTGGTGTCCAGATTACATCAGTCATATTGGGTTAGGACTCACCCTAATGACTATATTTTAATTTAAGTACTTTTTTGAACATCCTATTTCCAAATAAAAGTTACATTCTGAGGTATTGGGGATAAAGATTTCAATATATCATTTTTGGGGGGATGCAGCAGGACACATCTTAAGTGACTGTAACTTACATGGGTCCTAGCTAGGTAAGAATAACAGATGGGAAATCACTAAGCACTTCATGGTGACACTTATGCTCTAATAAAAGTAGGATGTGATAATATCTTTTAAATTAGCCAACAATGTCAATTGCCTAACTTAGGTGTAGGTATCATGCCCAGGGTCTCACACATACTACTTGCATGCTCTACCACTGAGCTATGTCCCCAGCCCCAAAGAGAAAGTGTTTTTACCACCAACTCTCATGTGGACCCCCAGCACCCAGCCTTTGTTTTCAGATACTATTCTCCACCTAAAGGAATGAGAGCCCCTTAGAATGCAGGGCCTAGACAGTAGCTGAGACAGTGTATCAGGGAAGGGAAGAACTAGGATCTGACATTTCCAGAAAGCAGTGACATCTTCAAGAATGCCAAGGATGGTACCACATGCCTTTAGTCCCAGCTGCTCAGATGGAAAGTTCAAGGCCAACCTTGGCAATTTAGCAAGACTGTCTCAAAATAAAGAGACTCTGAGTGTGTAGCTCAATGGTAGAGCATCCCTGGGTTCCATCCTAACACTGAAAAAGGAAGGAAGGAAGGATTAAGAAATAAAGAAAGAAAGAGTGAGTCAAGGAAAGTGTTAAAAAGGAGCCAACTTAAAGGAGCTCCCATTGTTTAGGAGATGACCGAGCATAAGAAGGTGCTGAGGGAGAGAAATGACAATTATGGTTGGTTGAAGTAAATTGAGACTATGGAAGGCCCTGAGATCATTATGATTCTCAAAAAATTCAAGTTTATATAAAGGGCACAAAAGATGGCTGTAACAGGAAATAATAGTTGTTTTTTTTTCATTGATTTGAATAAAAAGGGAACTGTTCATTTTGATTGTTCTATTAATTATGTGTCCATTCAGAAGGCAGAGGTAGGTGCTTATTTTCATCTATGTAAGCTGAAAGGAAACTCACAGGGAATGGTGAGAAAGCCAAGCAGCCCCACTATATGCATAAACTTTAGCAGCAATAAGCCCATCTGGCGCTGGGTGTGGTGGCACAGGCCTGCAATCCCAGCAGCTGGAGAGGCTGAGGCAGCCTCAGCAATTTAGTGAGGCCCTGAGCAGTTTAGTGAGGCCCTGTCTCAAAATAAAATATAAAAAAGAGTGGGGATGTGGCTCAATGGTTTAGTGCCCCTGCGTTCAATCCCTGGTGCAGAAATAAAAATAAAAAATCTGGCAAGAGGCAATGTAGGAAGCAAGAACACAAGAGAAGGCAGTATCAGTATAAGCACCAAAAAATCCCTAAAGAGGAGAGCTAACCACATCAACTCAATTCCTCATTCCCCTCAAAATTAAATATCTAGACTGCTTTTATGGTTTGGATATGATGTGTCTCCCCAAAATTCCTGTCTTAATATTCAGAGGAGAAATTATTAGATCATGACAGCTGTAACCTAATTATTCCATCCTAGTTTGAATGGACTGAGTGGTAACTGTAGGCAGGTAGAGCATGGTGGGAGGAGGTGGGTCCCTGGGGGTGCACTTTGGGGATTAAATCTTGTCCCCCGGTTCCTCCTTCTTTCCTATTCCTGGTTGCCATGAGCAGGGAGCAGCATTCCTCCATCAAGCGTTTCTGCATGATCTGGCCTCACCTCGGGCTCAGAGCAATGGAGCCAGCCAAACTTTTCCTCCCCTAAATTGTTCCTGTCAGGTATTTTGGTCAAAGTGATGTAAACGTGACTAATACAACTAACTTAATAATCATAAAAGGAATTATATGCTGAATGTTCACACCTGTAATACCAGCAATTTGGGAGATTGAGGTAGAAGGATTGGAAGTTCAAAGCCAGCCTTAGCAACTTAGCAAGGCCTTAAACAGCTTAGTGAGACCCTCTCTCAAAATAAAAATAAAAAGGGTTGAAAAATGGCTCAGTGGTTAAGTGATTTTGGGTTCAATCTCTGGTACCACAATAATAATAATAATAATAATAATAATAATAATTACAAAAAGGAATGCACAAAATTTAATAATGCTATAGATCACATCAACATATCATAATGCAAGGAAAATGGATTATGTAATGTAAACCAACACATATTTTATTTTATTTATTTTTTATTAGTTGTTCAAGACAATACAATGATCTTGACATATCATACATTTGATTCAAATAGGGTATGAATTCTCATTTTTCCACGTGTACAGATTGCAGGATCACATTGGTTATACATCCATGCCAACACATATTTTAAAGCTACTTTATATTAGCAGGAGAAAATAGATTACAAATTAGGCACAGTGGTGCATGCCTATAATCCCAGCAGCTCAGGAGGCTGAGGCAGGAGGATTATACATTCAAGGCCAGCCTCAGCAATTTAGTGAGGCTCTGAGCAACAAAGGGGCGGAGGTGGATGGAGATGGGGATCAGTGGTTAAACACCCCTGGGTTCAATCCCTAGTACCAAAAAAAAAAAAAAAAAAAAAAAGCAAATAGGTTGCAAAATTCTAATATTATGAAAGATGAGCACCTTTAAAGAGCTTCATTCCCCGAGGGGATACAATTTTGCACGCATTAGGCTATTATAAAAAGATAATAACAAGTGTTAACAAGAAAGTAGAAAAATTGCAACCCACATACACAGCTGGCTGAGTGGTAATTCACTCCTGGGTTCAATCCCCAGGATTGAAAAAGGGTTGGGGGGGTGGGCATGGGGGCAGTGAACATGGAGTTGCCATATGACTCAGCAATTCCACCCCTATGTAAATATCTCAGAAAAACAACAATACACGTCTACCCAAGAACTTGTACACAGATATTCATAAAAACATTATTCACAATAGCCCACAAATAGAAACAGCCTAAAATAGCCATCAGTTGATGATTGGAAAATAAGACGTGATCTATCTATATAATGGAATAAAAAGGAAAAATGTTTGTTTTAATTAATTAATTAATTATTGTGGTGCTGGGGGTTTAACCTAGGGCCTCATGCTAGCCAAGCACTCTATTACTAAGTTACACCCAGCCCCCTTAAAAAGGCATTTGACAATAAAAAAAGAGATGAAGTATTGCTATATGCTGCAACATAGGTGAACCTGGAAAACTGTGCTAAGTGAAAGAAGCAATCATGAAAGACCACACATACATTAGGCCATTTACATGAAAAGTCCCAAATAGACAAGTTCATAGAGACAGAAAGCAGATTAGTAGTTACCTAGGGTTTGGGGTAGGTGGAGCTGAAGAGGAAGGGGGAGGAAGAAGAGGGGGAAATGGGGAGTGAATGCTGTTACATGAGGCTTCCTTTGGGTTGATGAAAATGTTCTAAAATTGATTATGATGATGGTTGCACAAGTCTGTGAATATGTTAAAAAACACTGATTTATGCTCTTTACATGGGACCTGATGGTCCTATTCTCCTCCCAACATCCTGGACTGCATGTCTAGGGCAACACCCTGTTACACAATAGATACTCCTGAGGACTTGTAGGAATGTGGGTTAGCAAAGGTATCTCAGGGGTCTTTGCACAAGTCCCTTGAGAGCAAAGGGAGAATGTTGACCTACAAAGGAGAGGGAAGCACACTGAAAACACCCTCCAGGTTGACTAGTAAGAGAAACAGAGGTAAGTGCCCGGTCTAGGGAGAGAGACAAAAGCAGGTGGCCTTTGAGTGACATGAAAGATGAGTGAAGGCTGAGCACAGTGGCACATGCCTGTAATCCCAGTGGCTTGGGAGGCTGAGGCAGGAGGCTCATGAATTCAAAGCCAGCCTCAGCAGCTTAGTGAGGCCTTAAGCAACTTAGTGAAACCCTGTCTCTAAATAAATATAAAAAGGGCTAGAGATGTGACTCAGTGATTAAGTGCCCCCAAGTTCAATCCCTAGTACCAGAATAAAAAAGGGGGATGAAATGTGAGCCAGCATGGTGGTGCATGTCTATAATCCCAGCAACTCAGGAGGCTGAGGCAGGAAGATCATAAGTCCAAGGCCAACCTCAGCAACTTAGCAAGACCTTGTCTCAAAAAAAAAAAAAAAATTTAAAGGATCAGGGATGTAGCTCCTCTGGGTTCAATCCCCAGTAACCAAAACAGGAAATGGATTTGTTGAAGGAAGGACTCCAAGTGGCAATTAAGCTGTGGGAGCTATAGAATCTTATTTTCACCTGCTCTGTGCAGTTTTCCCACCCATTCCTGCAGTGTTCAAATAGTGCCTTAGCCTACCTCAACCCCTTACTGACTGTGTGACTTTGGGTAAGTTACCTAAGCCTCAGTTATCCTACCTGTAAAATGGAAATGAGAGTAAGTACATCCTAAAGTTTAGGAAAAAAAAAAAGAATTATTTTTTTATTTTTTTGCACTGGGAATTAAATCCAGGGCACTTTGCCACTGAATTACATCCCCAATCCTTTCTATTTTATTTTATTTATTTTTTTATTTTAAGACAGGGTCTTGCTAAATTGTTTAGGGCCTTGCTAAATTGCTAAGGCTGACCTTGAATTTGTAATCCTTCTACTGTCTTCCAAATTGCTGGGATTGCAGGCTAATGTTGTTAAGATTGAAATAATCTTGCAACACATCTAGTTCATGGTAAATGTAGGATGATGGGAGCTATTATTATTACCACCCAGAGTGTCACATCTGACAGGCAAGCCATGCCACAAGGGGTTGCGCCAGACTGTGACAGATGATAGGAGGGTGAGTGCTTCCTTTGGGCTCTTTCTTTTGGGCCTCCGAATGACACATCTTATGCCCAGATCAGTGGGGTGAAATGCAGATTTATGACCCTATGGATCATAAATCCATACTTACCCTGTCACCTACAAGGAAGGTAATAAGGAGGGGAGCTGGGCGTGGCCCTGAATTTGCAGTGTGCTGTCTGGAAGCTCTTAGTGTTAACCCAGGTGAGATGGAGCTGCCATGGTCCTGAGTTCCTGGATCCCACAATTGACAAAAAACACAACTACGACCCTGTGGCTGAGCTCACTGAGAAGTATGACCAGGAGCTCAAGAAGACTCAACTCACCAAAGCTGTCCCAGTGAGGAAACAAGCTCCGTATTTGCAGGCTCAGTGATCAGTACTGTTTGCAGACCCAGTAACTAGTAAGTTCACCAATGTGATGATGAAAACAGAAAATGAAGTACATGACACAGACCCTAGAAGCTATAAGAAGGAAGCTTCTAGAGAAGCACCATGCTGCTGTGCAGAGGAACAGGCAACCATCAAATTCAACCCCTCCATAATCTTCCTCTGAAAAGCTCTGAGCCTGTGATGGGGTTGGTACCCATCCTCAAAGGCCACATTTCCACCAGGTCCCTGTGTCCCTAGATGACTTACATTGCTACTCCCTGCTATGTAGTGGATGATAACTGAGGACTGAGAAAATAACCACCAGAAGATGCGGAGGCCAGAGGAAATTGTCACACAAACTCCTAGAGGCTTTCGGCAACCAGGGACCTGGAATCAAGAGGAAATGCGGCATGCGCAAGATGGCGGAGGCCAACTGCTCCCTGGCCCACTACCATGGGTGGCAGGAGAGTAGAAGTTCCAGGAGGAGCTCAGGGGCCTCTGCCATAGGAAGCCACATGAACCACTGTCACATTGAAAAATCCCTTAGGGTTAAGGGCATAGTTCCTTTTTAAGGGCAGGCAGACCTCACAAAAGTGATGAGCAGCATGTTTATTGCCCATTAATCTTTCTTTCTGTGGGGCTAGAACTGGCTGTTCCTGCCACATCTCCTTATAAAGAGATGACATATCAACAGGAATTTACTCCAAGAAACTTAGTACCCAGTCTTTTCTTCCCTCAGCTTGGTGTGGGCCTTTAGGTAATATGAAAAGAAACAGTTTTAGTATCAGAAAAAAAAAATTATTAGAAAAATCTCACCATAACTGGGCACAGTGTTGCACTCTTATAATCCCCAGCTACTGAGGAGGCTGAGGCAGAAGGATCCCAAATTCAAGGCCAGACTCAGAAACTTAATGAGGCCCTCAGCAATTTAAGAAGACTCTGTCTCAAAATAAAAAATTAAAAGGATTGGGGGTGTATCTCAATGGTAAAGGGCCTCTGGGCTCAATCTCAAGTACCTAAGAAAAGAAAAGAAATGAAAAAAAGAAGGAAAATTCTCACCCTGAACTGTTGTAGCATGTGATACAGAACTACATTCATTACATCTGTCTGGAGGGAAAAAAAAAATCTGAATGGCCAAAGGTGGTTTGTTTAAGGAATAAAATATTTAAATGAGAAGGAAGCTTCTTGATCTTGGACTCCTTCTCCTGAGTGTGATTCCCTGTGGGGAGTATCACACTGACCCCTCCCAAACTCAACCACAGAGTTAATTGCAGCCATGTCACTATCCCACTGTGGCCTAAGAACTATCCTACATGGTATTGCCAGGGCAGCCTCACTGAGACAATGTGCAGCATTATCATCAATCCCCCTTGCTTGCTCAGAGATTTTCAGTCTCTAATGCACTTTGTCACCATCTTTTTTTTTTAGTTGTAGGCAGACACAATACCTTTTATTTTATTTATGTGGTGCTGAGGATCGAACCCAGGATGTCACACATGTGAGACAAGTGCTCTACTACTGAGCCTCAGCCCCAGCCCAACTCTGTCACTATCTTAATTAAACTTCATAACAACCCTGTGAAGTAGGCTGTACATCTCCCTTCATCCCATTTCACAGATGAGAAAACTAAGGTCTACAGAGGTAAAAGATTCTCCTAAACTGGCATGGCAAGAAAGGTTGTAAGGCAGGAGGGGAAATGTGATCTTCCAGCTTCTGGACAAGGGCTCTTTCTTCTATAGCTTCCTTCCTCTTGGATAGGAGAAATGATTCTTGCTGTTTCAGCCACCATTTCCACCAATAACCACAATAAAAATGTAATAATCAGCTGAGCATGAAGGCACATGCCTGTAATAGTGGCTTGGGAGGCTGAGGCAAGAGGATAGCAAGTTGGAAGCCAGCCTGGGCAATTTAGTCTCTGTCTCAAAAGACTGGGAATGTAGCCCAGTGGTAAAGTGCCCCTAGGTTCAATGCCCAATACCAAAATAAAAAATTAAAATTAAGATCAGTACACCAGCAGCAGTCTCCATTGCAACATTGGCATCTTTATTACATGGCAAATTACCAACCCCCTCCCTTTAAGCAACAACTAACCTTAAGCCAAAGACCACTCTGATGGAACTGGCCAGAGCTACCCAAGACCCTCCTCTGTTGCAGACCCAGCTTTCCTAAGCCATCAGTGCCGAACTTCACCCCCTCAGCTCAGTGTTGCCTGCATGCAAGCCCTGCCCACCTTTCTGGGCCTCAGTATCTCCCCTGCACGTGGGGCCCTGCAGGACCTGGAGGAGTTCTTAGGAGGACTAGCTGGAAGGGTGTGTGTAAAAACACTTTGTCCAGAATCTAGCACAGATAATAAAAGTTAGTTGGTATTTCTGTTAATTGCATATTGTACTTGAACATTCCCTGGACAGATAATAAGAAAAATTAGCTTGAAGTCACTGCCTGTGTCACTTGTAAAATTTCTCTCTTAGTTTCTCCATCACTAAAAATAATCCTATAATACCTTCATCATGAATAGAAGGTTAAATGGTGAAATGTGCAGAGTATGGTATGAGTTGAGAAAGGTTTACATGAGATACAAGAGGAAATATCAGTGAGGCTGTGGGAAGGCCACAGCAGGAGTGCAGATCAGGCTCTGTGTGCAGTCATGTGGCTCAGGAAGCCAGTAGAAGAAGAAAGAAAATGACAGAGGCTTAGTGCATTAGCTTTCTGTTACTATAACAAATACTTGAAATAACTTATAAAGAGAAAAGGTTTCTTTTGGCTGTCAATTTAGATTCCAGTCCATGATCAGCTGACCCTGTTTTTTTTTTTTTTTTTTTTTGTGTGTGTGTGTGTGTGGCCTGTGGCAAGGCATCACATCATGGCGGGAGCACTTGGCAGAGCAAAACCACCCACTTCATGGTAAGCCAGGAGCAAAGAAAATGAGGAAGGGACCAGGATCCCACAGTCCCCTTCGAGGGCACACCTCCAATGACCTAAATACTTCCCACTTTAGGCACCAACCCCTAAAGTTTCCGCCACTTCCAAATAGTGCCACCCTGGGGACCAAGTTTTTAACGTATGAGCTTTTAAAGGACATTCCAGGTCCAAACTAGAGCACTTGTAGAGAGATGGGGAGGAGGTTCACCCTCTCCTTCAGTGTTGCTGAGCACCTGCCCTGGTCCAGACACTGTTCCTGGTGCCAGGCATGCAGCAGTGAAAAATAGACAAAGTCCCTGTCCACTGGTGCTTACACTAATGAGTCTGGGGAACAAAGTAGGGGATTTCTGATACAGAATTTAAAAGTGCAAATAGGAGTGATTATAGTAAAGGGGCAACCAAAAAGAGGGACAGGGAAAAAATGTGCCTGAGAGAATGATCTTGGGCCTGATAACAGCTCTTCATCCTTGCCCTAGAACCAGGAGAAAACGAGACAGTCCAAGTAGGGAAAGTAATTGGGCAAGGAGGTGGAGGTGATGGAGAAGAGGTTGATGAAGGAAAAGGTGGGCTGATGGGGGAGGGTCCCTAAAAGGAATTCCCAATGCACCTTCTCACTCAGGCAGGTGGCTCTCTAGGGCTCTGGCGTTGGTCCTCCTGTTGCCTGTTCTCCCACATACTGTCTAGTCTCCTGGACCTGGGGTGCTCCCGGGCTGTATGGAGCACACATACCTGCACACTGAGAGCGGGGTAGACAGTGTGGGGAAAAGAGAATCTAGAGACCCAGTCAGCTCGGTGCCCCTCCTGCTAAATTCT
This sequence comes from Marmota marmota marmota, assembly GCF_001458135.2. Classification (NCBI taxonomy): domain Eukaryota; kingdom Metazoa; phylum Chordata; class Mammalia; order Rodentia; family Sciuridae; genus Marmota; species Marmota marmota. Next base: position 930,671 of record NW_025999984.1, read on the forward strand.
TTCTGCACTTTTGTAGATTAACTCTCCACTATCCTCACACCAACTCCTGTTCAAGGATGCTGAGCTCCTGGGAAAACCAGAGGGAGGCTGGAGAAATATCAGCGTGACCACAGAAACTATGTCATCCCGTGGGAACAAAAGTATCAGATGTTCCTGTAGGCAGGATTGTTGGCTCCAAGTTTCTCTCCCTTTCTGCTCCCTTTTCTCTTTTTCTTTATCAAGGGCTACTATGCACTCAACAAATGTTCAAAGTCTGTGGTGTGGTTCTCCGGGGCACAATGCACTAAGTGATGCATATAAGGGAGGAGATCCATGTATCTCCACTTCCAAGAAGTGTGACTTTCTGGGGAATAAAAGATAAGCATAGACAGGTGACCTCTGGTTCTCTGTGTCCCTGTGAATAGAAGGGTATTATCCCACCTGGCCCTGGTGCTCACTTCCTGGTCCTTCTCCCTCCCTCCTATAGCAGGTGTCCTCTCATTGAGTCCTGCTACCTCTCCTCCCCTTTTCAGACTCCAGCTGTGGTGTTCCAAGAGAAGCCAGGAGGATGAAGAACTCTTGGAGGACACTGAGTATTGACAAATAAATATTCCCCTAGCTGGTGCCTGGATATTGATTAATATCTCCCCATGGCTCCCAGGACACCAATTAATATTCCCCCAACTGCTACTTGGGAATTGATTATGGATACCCCAGATTCTAGGAGGCTGTGCTATGGTCCTTGTTCCCCATCCAGTCCCAGGACCTCCCCCTCCCCAGGACACACCAGGATTCAGAGTCCCCCAGGGGAGGCCAAGCAGAAGCCTATGGATGAGACGCCAGAGAGACCATTCTGAAACCAGTCCTCCCACCCAGACAAGGTGAGACCATGAGGCTCCACCCACATACACCTGGGCTTTGATATTTCACAAAGATGGGGATGACAAGAGAGGGTCAGTTCACAGGGAAACTTAGAGAAACATGGGGATGGCTAGAAAACTGGGATGGACCAAATGCACTTCAGTTTATACCCAGAAACAAAGACACCGACAAATAGCAAATTCAAGAGTTGCTTATATTTTATTGGAGATTAGCGTAGAGCAGTAAGGGAGGAGGTAAAAATGGGGATAATGTTGGAAAGTGCTGATGGAACCTGATTCAACTTGTATCATGAGGGGCTGGAGCTCCACTCCCTCCTCTGACTCGGGGTTCCTCTCACCATCTCTACTCCCACTGCTCATCAGGGTTCTGAGGATTAGGGAAACCAGCTGGGGTGTTCCAAGAGAGGCCAGGAGGATGAAGAACTCCTGGAGGAAACCGATTATTGATACCTGGGCGCAAATGAATATTCCCCCAGCTGGTACCTGGATACCGATTAATATTCCCCCAGATGCTTCCAGGATACCGATTAATATTCCCCCAGATGCTACCTGGGAATTGATTATGGATACCCCAGGTTCCAGGAGGGCGTGCTATGGGCCTTGTTCCCCATCCAGTCCCAGGACCTCCGCCTCCCCAGGACACACCAGGATTCAGGGTCCCCCAGGGGAGGCCAGGAAGAAGCCTATGGATGAGAGACCAGAAAGGGTGCTGGGAAAGAGCTTGTCTCTGGGCTCCCAGCAGGTTAGAACGTGGCAGCTGTCCTGACTTTGAGTCCTGCTGGAGAAGTGAAGTCTCAGATGAGGGCTCTTCCTGGTGAGCAGAGGATGCCACAGACAAAGGACGGCCACCCAGTGGGACAGCACCAGCACTGGAAAGGTAAGGCAGTCCTTCAGGTGGCATCTCTCCCAGCTGGTCCTCATTTGCAGCATCCATCACCTGCCAAGGATCCTCAGAGGGCCAGAACCCCAGAGGAGGCCCCCAGGATGGAGGCCACCTCCGCACCCCAGATCCTCCTGCAGGTTGGGAGCCATCTGGTGGAGGAATATTGGGCTTGAGAGGAACTCCCTCTAAGTCATTAGACTCAGAGTTTGGTTTCGGCTGAGGATGTCCGTAGTTGGTGGGACCAGTGAAGGAAGGTTGTCCCAGCAGAGGCAAGTTTGTCCCCAAGTGTGGAGAAACTTTCTCCTCCATGGCACCAATGCTCCGGGCAAAGAAGCCTGAGGGAAGGGAAGACAAGCAGTCAATGGACTCATTTTGATACCAAACATCCTCCTTTTCCTGATTCTCTTCACTAAAAGTCCCTTCACTTCCCCAACACCAATTCTTATCTCTTCAGGGACCCAAATCTGTACCCTCTGTGTATATCCTGCTGCCTTTACCCTCCCTGTCATTCCAGCTCTGGAGGGGCCCATGTCCCCTCCTGCCCAAGGACCAGGCATGGACTTCATACCTGGGAGATGCAGACAGACCAGGAGCAGGCCCAGAGGAGCCCGACTCCCTGCCACACGGGCCAGCATCCTGCTCGTCTCCAGCATCTCCTTCAGTCCAAGACAGCACCTTTATCCTGTTAGTGGGGTGAGGGACAGAAGAAACAGGCTGGGCCAGTGGTTTTAGAGACAATAGATCTCACGGTCCACCCTCATTCTTGATTCAGTCTGTGGCAACAGGTGTCACTTGAATGTCCCAGAGAAAGCTGGGTGTTTCTATGCCTGGCTCCTTTCCTTAAACTCCCTGCCTCTTCTTGATCCAGGTGTTCTGGCCCACAGCTCATTCTTGGTTGCCAGATCTGCCTTTCCCTAGTCCCTACATCAGGCCCACTAGGACCTTCACCCTTAGGGGTCCCAACATCCTCATTGCTTCCATCAGTAATAGAAAAACTTGGTTCTTCTCTCTCTTTGTGATCCAGATCATTCTCACCCAGCACTCTCCTTCATGCATGCCCATATCTCCATCTTGAACCCCACCCACAGGGGATTCTGGGGCACGGAGTGGCCCCGCATCTGAGGAACTGCTTCTACACATATCTCCTTCCCTATATCTAGGGAAATAGAACTAGTTCCCATCCATGAGATGATAGTGTATTAATTTCCTGTTGCTGCTGTAACAAAGTACCACAAACTTAGTGTTACAGTTTTGGAAGTCAAATGTATTATGTTACAGTTTTGGAAGTCAAAAGTCCAAAATGAGTCTCAATCAAAGTGTGGTAGTATGCATCTGTAATACTAGCAAATGGGAAGTCTGAGACAGGAAATTAGAGGCCAGCCTGGGCAAATTAGTGAGACCCTATGCAACTTAGTTTCAAAATGAAAGGGCTGGATGGAAATATAGCTCAATGATAAAGCCCCTCTGGTTTCAATCCCCAGTTTAAAAAAAAAAAAGTCTCCAGGTTAAAAATCAAGGTGTCATCAGGATTTTAGAGAACAATCTAATCTGTTAACTCTCCTTTTCCAGTTTCTAGGACTACCTGCATTCCTTGGCTGGTGATTCCAAACATGGTCTATCTTTCCCAAACACCAGGTTCTTCTCACACTGTATCAAGTGTCTTCCTTTTGCCTCCCATATGCACTTTTTAAAACCTGTGATTATGTTGGATCCACCCAAATAATCCAGGATAATCCCCTTAAATCAAGGTAGAATGACTAACAACCTTAACTCCATCCACAACCTTATTTTTCTTTGCCATGTAATATGACATATTCATGGGTTCCAATGATGAGAACATGGACATCTTTGGTGGTATTGGGGGTGTTGGGCATATGGTCAGATATGTTCATAAAATGTATGAAATACTGAGAAAGAGCAGCTGTTTCCAAGGAATAATAGAGCTGGACATTTAAATGCTATTGTCAAATGGCCATGACTTGCAGCAGAGTGGTGGGAGAATAGGGTCTGTTAACTCTTTGTCTATTTTTAAATATTGGTATGTTTTACATATGGTTTGAATGTGTCCCCCCCACAGATTTGTATACTGAAGCATGGTCCCTAGTGTGGCAGTATTGAGAAGTGGTAAACTTTTTAGAGGCGAGGCCTAATGGAAAGCAATTAGGTCATTGGGATGATCAATGTTGGACTCTTGGAGTGAATTAGTTCCCACTAATTCACTAATGGGTGTTTTAAAAAAAAAGAGTGAGCCAGACCATGGAATTTTCTGGCATCCTGTCTTGCCATGTGATCTCTCCCTCTCACATGCAATTCTGACATGTTGGGACATAGTCAAGGGGGGGGGGTCCTCACCAGAGCCTAGCAGTTGCTAGTTCCATGCTCTTGAACCTAGTTAAATGAACCTCTATTCACTGTACATTACTTAGAGTCAAGTATTTTGTTATGGCACAGAAAGTTGGCTGTGAAATACAAATATTTTAAAAATGTTTAAATAAAAAGTTAAGGGCTGGTCTATAGCTCAGTGGCAGAAATACACTGAGCCCTGGATTCAATCATCAGGAACACACACACACACACACACACACACACACACAAATGCCTTTGTTCTCTTCATTTCTTCTGGGAACCCAACCCCCGCACACATACACACACATTAGATAGGCTCCTGGTTGCTTGAGGAAAAATGTGAGCTGTTACACAATTTTATTGATCTGGTCTCATCCTCTGACCCTGTGGGCTAGGTACTGGAAGAGTGACAGAACTCTATAGTACAGGGAGCACAGTACCCCTTTTGGGAAACATCCAGCAATTTTACAAAACTTTTAACCTGGTCCACTTCAGAAACTAGAGTCGCCGTATCACAGGGCCTATCTCCCCTACTTTTCCCATCTAGAGAACTTCTGAGAGCTTTTTTTCCTGCCATTGACTGAAGTTTGGGGACCAGGTGCTGAACCAAGGGTGACTCTACAGTAATGACAGAAATAGGACTGTTTGGAGCCCTACTTTGTCTCCAATCAACCCTGAAATTTGGTTCAGCTGCCCTAGGTCATTTCTAGTCAATGTAACATATTGCTGCTGGTTCTGAACTTGGAACTTCAGCAGTTCTAAATTCAGTACAAGCCTACTCCACTTTGAAAGGAGGGGAAAGGTTAGATCCTAGGATGGGGTGGATTTCTTTGCAGCAAAGCAAGGGCTCTGAGAAGTGGCCAATGAGGCCTTTCTATCAGGACACATAGTGCCCCCTGCCCTCCTTGGAATGTAAGAGCATCCTCAACCTCAGCTTCTCCTCTGCCATCTAAGGATGTAGATTACATGACCCTGTCCATACTCTCTACTTTTTCTTCTCTTTTCCATGAAGGCCACCTTCCCTTCTGCACTTGAGCACTCTAACCTCTTAACCGACCACAGCTCTCACTCTGGATCCACAGCAGAAGCAGCAAGTGTATGGAAGCAGAGAGGACACTGTTGGCTCTGGTCTGCATGGTCTGCATCTTGTTAAGTGAGTCAACATGCTTGGCTGCACTTCCTGCCAGCCTCCCATCTTGTCTCACTCTCTCCGCCCCCAGCTCCCAGAACAACCAGGCTCTTATTCATTCACAAGGAATCTGGTCTGAGTTGTTGTATCTAAGCCTTCCCAGAGTTCCAGGTGTTCCAGAAACCCAGGAAGTCATCGACGCTGGGGACTCCCAGAGAGGATGGCGTCTAGAAGGTGAGGCACACTAATGGTAGAGGAGACAGAACTTGGGTGGAGAGGGGAAGGAAATAATGAGGATTTTATATAAGGGAGAAAAGGACTCCAGTGTGAATGGGGAGTAGAGAGAGACTGGATCTCCTGGAGCCAAGAGAGAGGGGGAAAGTGGATGGAAGGGTCTGGGAAACCAGGCAACTTCTGCTTTCAGTTCAACGAATATTTATTGTTTTCCTTCTTTGTGGGAGTAGCTGTAAGGCATAAAAGAAATACTGGGCCAACTTATGAATGGAAACAGGGACATGGAGACCTCTAGAGGCACAGGAGGTTCACCACCCATGTCCTAGGAGGAGACCCAGGACTCTAAGAAGGCAAAAATTCTGCATCGAGTTCACACAGTTTATTGAGCCATGTCCAGGATCCAGAGAAAGCAGGGAGATGGCTCCATTCTCAGCAGGTGCCCTGGTGTCTCACACAGGGCAGCATCTCAGCATTGAGAGAAGCGACAGCCAGGGAGAGGGCTGGCTTTTTGATGCAAGGGTGTGTTGGAAACAGCATCCAGTGGTATAGAGGTTTGGTTGAGCAGATGGTGAAGACAGGTCAGTGAAACATGGTCATTATCTTCGGGTAACAATTTGGACTTTGCTTTATCTGGCAAAGGAAGGAATGACTTGTCCAGGCATCAGAGATCAGGGGTTTCCTAGTCAAGAACCTGAGTAGGTGGGTTTTGTTAATGGACTATCTCAAAGAAATACCCAAGGAAAATTTAAGGGGTGGTGTTCTGGTAGAAATGGCACTGCAGTAGAATGGGATCTAAGATATCGGAGAGAATGGGGAAAGGGATTTGGAGTCTACCATTTGGGCTAGTGAGTGATAGGAGGAGAAGAAAGAAGAGGTAATAAGGGAGAGTTTGCAACACTGGAATACTGGAGGAGGCAGAGCAGCTCTTTTAGGAGAGGATATGAGCTAACCCCATGTCTGGGCCCCTGGATGTCTCCCAGCTGGGAGATGGTATGTGTATATGTGTGTGCCCGTGCATGCATGTACAAAAAGCTGACTTATGGACTGTCAAGTGACTCTCCCTGGGGTAGGAAAACTTCAGGGTCAGCTAGCTGGGGCCCTAGAGGCTTCACTTGGGTCAGGATGTCCCGGATAGAGCGGCAAGGGATCCTTCCAGGGCTGCTGAGGCCACAGGGCTTGGCACCAGCAGAGGGATCAGGCTGAGGAGAGCCATCGGGACCCCCACTCAATGTCGAGGAGGAAACAGAAATGCAAGGTTGACCAGAAGAGCTGGACTTGATGCTGCAGGGCTGAAGGATGATTTTGCCACTGGATAGGGAGCTGGAGCTGGAGCTGGAGCTGGAGCTGGAGCTGGAGCTGCCTCCTAAGGAGCCAGTGCCTGGTGGGGAGCAGGGACCCTGGGAGACACCACTGCAGGGGTGGTAGGATGAACCGGAATTGCTGGATATACTAGAACTGATATGCACTCCAGAACCAGAAGGGGAGCAGGGTCCCTTAGGTCCTGTGAAGCCGACTCCACAGGGCTGGACCCCACCAGAGCCCACAGGCTGGAATGCAATGGCTGAGGAAGCTCCTGACTGGTGTATGTTGGAACTAGATGAGCTGTGGCTGGGGATGATGGGATTGCTGGAAAAGTATTTTCCCTCTGAGATGGGGGGCCCAGCTGCAAAGGACGGGGACCCTGGAGACCCCTTGACAGGGTTATCTTTGGTGAAGTAGCCCACAGGGTAGATTTTACCCTTGCTATAGGTCATGCCTGGGACCAGATAGCTGTCAGAGGAGCCACCTACCACCTCATAGCCACCATAGGATTGCTGTACAGATGTGATGGGGGGGCAGGGCTTGCCTGGGAGGCCACCATTGCTACAGGGGCTACCTTGAATCACTCCAGGGCCACCAGAGCCATGCTGCTCCACCACCACTACTACGGGCCTCTGCCCCCCTGACACAGAGTGGGAACTGGAGATGTAGGGGCCAGAATGTGAGACAATGGGTCCCCCACTGCAGGGAGAGTCAGGGACATCTGAGCTACAGGGACGCAGGTTGGAGCTGCTGCTTTGACTACTGCTGCTGGACATCTGAGAGGTTTGGGAAAAGGAAGAGCTTCCTCCAGACATATGAGACTTATCATTGACCGGTAGAGCAGAGCCATCCCCTGTTCCTTTGGGATATCCTGATCCTGGTTTAAATAATGCAGATCCTGCAGAACCACCCTGGTAGAAACTGGATCCACTGGAGCCACCACTGAAGCCACCACTGGAACCACCACTGGAGATACTAGAACTGCTGGAGCCACCACTGGAGCCACCACTGGAGCCACCAGAACTGGAAATGGAGTTGCTGAAGCTGCTGGAGCCACTTTGGCTACTGAAGCTGCTGGAGCCACCCTTTCCAGTGAGACATGGGTTGTTCGGAGAAGTGATTCGTGTGGGGTCCTTACAGGGGTCTGAAAGGGTCCCGATGCTCTTAGCCAAAGTTCCTGGGGAGGAAAGTAGCCGTCAGTAAGGGCCAGAGAGGAGCCTGGCTTTCTCTCTTACCTTTTAGACCAATCCCAAGTCCTCCTCCATGCTGATTTCTCCAGAGTGGAGCCTATGAGATTTTTTTTTTTTTTTGAGGGTGGGGATACTGGGGATTGAACTCGGGGGCACTCGACCACTGAGCCACATCCCCAGCCCTATTTTGTATTTTATTTAGAGACAGGGTCTCACTGAATTGCTTAGTGCCTTGCTAAATTGCTGAGGCTGGCTTTGAACTCGTGCTCCTCCTGCCTCAGCCTCCCACGAGGCTGGGATGACAGGTGAGCCCTATGAGATTTTGACAGCAGAAGAAAAGGGAGGGAGAAGTGGTTGTTGTCTCTAAAGGATATCAGGGTGGCAGAATAAGGGCAGTTTCATTGTTCTGGGAGCGTGGTGTTGGGTGGGGAAGAGGTTCAACATTTACTAGAGAAGTAGCCAGCCTCCAAAGGGGGAGGCATTGGAGGAGTAGGCAGCAGAGAGTGAAGAATGTGAACAGACAGGTCCAGGAACAACTAGGTCAAAAGGAAGACAGTGGCGAGGCTGAAACTCTGAGAGGTAGGGAAATCTGGAGGAGAAAAATCCCTGGGACCAAACAGAAAGAAAAGATAGAAGGCGAAACAATAGAAGGCCGAAAATGGAAGAGAAAATACAAAAATATATATATATATATATAATGGGAAAAGAGACACCCAGTGGCAGAGGGACCAACACAAAGAAGAGGGTAACACTTGGTCACCAGCTGCCTCCTAGAGAACAGGCTGAGGGGAGGATGGAAATCCTGATTCCTGTCTCAGTGCTGACCATGCCAGTGAAGCTGGGTGGGGGCCCGGATGTGGGGGCACTCACCTGTTGCTTCAGAACCTGCTGGTACCAGTGTGACAGGACACCGTGCCCTAAGCCACCCCTGCTCTCACTGGCCCAGCCTAGGGACACCAGCATGAAACCCTCCTTGGAGGCACGTGACCATTATCAGCTTTCCCTGCTCCCCACCCAGCCTTCGCACATGTGCACCTGCTGTCCCCACCCAGCCCTGTATCTGACTCCTGCTGCCTTTATTTGCCTCAACTGTGGAATCACTTCTTCTTTAACCATTCCTCTGCTCCTAACCCCCAGGCTCAGCTTACCCCAGTTTGTCTTCACCGCTCTCTATTACCTAAATGTCTTCTGCCCACCTTTGTCCTTTTGGGTCCTAGATGGCATGGACAGAGCCCACACTAGCAGATCACTAAACTTCTCTGAGTTTCACACACACGGGAGGCCAAATCTGTCCTGCTTTCCTTACAGCATTACTATGAGACTGAGTGAGATCACCTACTTTCAAAAACAGAAAGCCTTAGACATTATGATTCATTATTTATTGCTACTCATCCTTGAGCTCTCCACCAACAACCAGACCTCTAGTCTGCAGCATCCCTAGTCTCTCCTCAAAAAGAAATCCTCTGCATGAACCTCCATGCACCAACTCTGCCACTGCCCCTCACTCCACGTGAAATCATCTAGCACTCCCGCCTCCTCCATTGCTCCCCCAGACGATGTGCACCCTGCTCTCCACCTGCCCACCCAACCAAGGGGGGAAGGTCACAGAAAAGCCTCAAGGGCCATAAACACCTGGTGGTCAACAGTACAGGCCCAAAAACTACCCAGCCTGGGGTTTGAATCCTGGCTGAACTGCTTCTAACCATGATCCTGAGCCAGTTTCCTAACCTCTGGGAGCCTTGTAAAAAGAGAACCATAAATATTCTCTTATTGTTTTTGTTATAATCAAAAATGCTACTATATTTGAAGTGCTAGAACAATGTCTGACACATTAAAAATAATTCCAAAACAGAACTTTGGGGCACATATCTGTGATCCCAGCAGCTTGGGGATCCCAAGTTCAAAGCCAGCTCATCAGTTTAGTGAGGCCCTGAGCAATTTAGCAAGACCCTGTCTCAAAATAAAAAATAAAAAGGGCTGGGGATGTGGCTCAGTCATTAAGCACCCCTGGGTTCAATCTGCAGTACGGAAAAACAGAAACGAAAACCTCCAAAAATGGTAGCAATTCTTTTTACTACAAAATATCCAATCTTCACCTACTAGTGTTCCATAATGACAACCACAACATTGATACAGCCCTCTAGAGCTTCCAAAACACCTGTCACACACATTAGCTAATTTGAGACACAAGGGAAAATTAGTACTAGGTGTTATTTTAAACCCCACCTTAGAGTGTCAGAAACCAAGGCAAGTTTAAGAAACTTGCCTGAGGTAACAAAGTAATGAGGAGCAGCCCCTAGACTCAAAGGTCAGATTCCAAAGCCCCTGCCTTTCTCCCTCACTGGATTCTCTCCTAGACCCTCCTCAGGCACTGAATTCCCCCAGCCTTCCCTGCCCCTGGGTCTGTGTTCCTTCTCTCCCACCCTACCCTCCCACCCCCAGGGCCCCCAGCCTCCTACCTGGCAGGAGGAGACCAGCCAGCAACAATGCCATCATCCCTTGCCCTCCCACACGCCCCATCTTGGGTGCCCGAGAGGAGCCCATCTCGGACGGCGTGGCCTTCTGACTGACAGCAACTCGTGGACACCCAGGGCCTTTATGTTAGGGCTGGACATTCTCTGGGCAGGAGTCACTATGGGGAGGGGAGGAGGGGCGGAAGGGGTGGGTGCCTGGGGGCAGTTGGTGTGGCCCGAGGAGCTGAAGTAATCAGCCAGGGCATCTGCCTACTCAGCAACAGCGGTGGCTACAGTGTGGGGGACCCATGGCCACTGGGCCCCAGATCCTGCAGCCCGACCGGCCTGCCCTGGATCCTCATTGCTTAACCTGGAACCAGGTGCTCTGCCCTATGGCCACCCACTCTGGTGCTGCCACTCTCACCCTGGGACCCAGTCTCCGGTTCCTTCACTCGCTGCCTCCCAGGGTTGGCCTGTCCAACTGCCATCCTCCCATCTTCCCTCCCCTCGAAGATGTGGGCATTTCAGCTTTCCCTTTGGTGCCTGGGAAGTACCCCACCCCTGCTCCAGCCCCCACCTCACCCTGCTGCATGGTTCTGGCCCCACTGGGTTCCCATCCACAGCCCTAGGTCTGCCCATTTCCTTGGGCTCCTGTTACTCAGCTTCTACATCCCTTCTTCAGATATGAAGATCTGCCCCCACACCTCTGTCTTTTGCTGCTGCTGTTGCTCAAGCGCCTGCTTGCCACTTACCCATTATGTGTCTATCAGTGAGTGAACCTTTTCCCTCTCAGAAATTGAACATCCACATTCTGAAAGCCAGCTCATTGGCATCTCCCTTCTGGGGGGTCCCAAGGACAGTATGAGGGGCACTGGGTGTCAGAACTCAGCCTGGGAAGAGGCCTGGGCTGGGGACCCCTGTCATAGCTGGGCCTCAGTTACTCACAAGCCACTCATAGCCTCTCCCCCAAGGTGGTGACCTAGACTTCTCAGGGTGAGCAAGAGGCTAATAAGGCTAATTGGAAAGGTGGTGGCCTGGCAGCCCATTAGCTGGCTCTCTGGCCTGAATGAGTGAACAGGAAGCAGTAGCTAGCCATGTCTTAGTGGGATAAAGGAGGCCCAGGTAGTCTCCTGAGTTCCTGAAAGACAGAAGGCAAAGAGCCCTGGGATCTGCTGGGAGGTGGTGGTTTCTCCTCCACTGCATCTCCCTCCCTCCTGCTCTGGTCCTGGCCCCACCCTGACCAATTTCTCACCGGTGTTGCCGACAGTAGAGAGTAGGGGAGTATCAGTATCAAAGGGAGGTGCCCAGGAGGCTGTCCTCCTACCCAGTCTCCTCAAACAGCCACCAGCCCCGTGAAGTCCTCCTCCCCTCACCTGAACCCATTTCTAGAACTTCTTGTCTCCTCACAAAGGTAGCTCTGTCCTTGGAGCCCTTTGGTTGGTCTATCCTGTTCTCTCTGCCTCCTGACCTGCCTTGGATTTGTGGCCAGCATGGTGATGGAGATGTCCTGTATCTGTGCTGTCTGATGCTATAGCCACTAGGCACGTGGGACTACTGAACTCTTGGAATTCACTGAGGAATTTCACTTAACTCTAATTAATGCCTGCCTTGGACGGTTTTTGTAAAGATCATATAGGAAATTATCAGAAAGAATGATACAAGGGCACAGTCCCCCTGGCATGGGTACTCAGGAAATGGAGCCCCACTGCTGCTCCTGCCTGCATCCTCCCTTTGGGGGAAAACAAATAGTAGAAGGGTTTACCCACAGCCCAGGCTCTCTCTAGCGCATCCCCCACTGGGAGACTCTCCTCTGCTCCCTTCCCACCTTGGGTAGAAAACCTGAGGCCCGGGCTGTTTAAAATGATGTTGCTCTCTCGGGACATCAGCGCCCCTCCCTAGACTCTCAGGCCCCATCTAGGATCTAGGGAAGGGGAAAGGGTGTGGAGCAGGGACAGGAGTGGCAGGGAGAAGAGGGGAAAGGAGCCTTATGGAGGAGAGCAGCTGGGCTGTCCCCAAGTGGGTGGGGAGAAGGCAGGAGAATGCAGGGACTCTGGGTTGTTCTTTTCCAGCACATGCCTCCCCTGAGCAGCCAGAGTCTTGTTTTCTTCTTCACATTCCTCCTGGCTGCTGTCAGCCTTTGGCCAGGACAGTCGGGCTGGAGGAGGCTGTCTCTCTCGGCCTCCAGGCAAGTCTCCAACCACCCACATGGGCATTCCTCCGTGGGCTGCTCCCCTCCTGTTCTATTTCCACTCTTCCTCTCATCCTGCCACCCTGGGCTGCCCAGGTCCCCAACTGTCCTTCCTACATCTGGGCCCTGAAGCTCCAGTCAGCCCTCCCTGAAGTCCCATCAGCTCCCCTGTGCAGTGGTCCCTGTCCCCCATCCATGGTTTCACTTTTCAGTTGATTTTGGTGGGTAAATATAAAATTCCAGAAATAAACAAGTCATAAGTTTTAAATAACTTTCATCATAAAATATAGTTATAATTGTTCTATTTTATTGTTGTTAATCTTCCTGTGCTTAATGTATAAATTAATCTTTATCATAGATACGTATAGACAGGAAAAATCATAGTATAGTACACATAGGGTCAGGTACTAGCCACTGTTTCAGTCGTCACTGGGGGTCTTGGACTGTGTCCCTTGCAGTTAGGGGGTGTAGCTCTATTTTATTCTGCTGTGTTCTTTGTCCTCACCATTAGCCTTTCTCTCAGCTCAGGCAGGGAAACCCTGAAGTTAACGGGCTAAGGAAGGAAGGGAAGGGACATTGGTTGAGTGCCCACATAGGGCAGGGTCATCCTATGGGGAGCTGGTCAGTCTGGGGATGTCCATAGTAGTACAAGCAGTTCAGCTGGATTCCACAGTGAGACTGTACTGACTCCAGCAGAAGGACCAGAGCAGAGGGAGGACTGGGTGAGAAAGCGTGGGTGGAACGAGCAACCCCCTCCCCCAGAAGGAAAATCAAGTTCAAAGTGGTGCCTTCTGCAGACAAGAGATGGGAGTCCCTGCCTTGCATCTGTGAGGAAGAAGGTGGCTATCCACTCCAGTCTCCTCTCTGCCAGGAACTGGCTCACCACACCTGTGCTTTGGAAGTTCAGTGAAGAGGAAGATGGATTATTCCTTGCCCTGAAGGAGCTGCAGACCAGCTGTCGACATGCAGCACAGAGAGAAGCCTTGAGCGGAAAAGGCAGGTCCTTGGCTTTGAGTAGGTGGCAGATTTTTCCTGGGCCTTGAGGAGTGATGAGAAGAGCAGGAAGCTCAGACCTAGGGCCTGGTGGTGGGTCTGTCCGTGGGGTGTACTGAGAACAAGTGGATGACCGGGCACATGCACAGGAACAGTAGGGTGGACGGATAACCAGCCTGTTAGCACCAGGATTCCTAGTGACCTTTAACACCAGGCAAAAGAAACTTGGATTTTATAGGAAATGGAGTAAATATAGAGGACACAGGGAACCAAAGGCTTTTGAATAGACTTGTATGGTCAAAGAGGAAGCCAGGGGAGGAGAGCCCCATTGACTGACTGCCCAACCTGGTACTGGATCTTTATTGTCACGTTGAATCTTCACTACGGTCCCTTGGGGTAAACGCTTCTCTCCCTTTTTCCCAAAGGAGGAAACTGAGTTTAAACAATATGTCTGAGCCAGCTGCTAAAAAGCAAAAAAAATGTCTGGAAAAGACTCCAACCCAAGTCTGCGGGGCCTCTAAGCCCACCGAGATCCTTCGACTCTGCACCCCAGCGCTGTGCCTCACACTATGGCAGTGCTTCACAGACAGGCTTCAGAGCTTCCTCACACCCTGTAAGCATGTGTGTGAAATTCCTCATGCATCTCTTTTTCTAGAGAGAAGGTTCCTGCTTCTCTCCAAGTCTCAGAAGTTAAGGACCTTTAAGCCAGGGAGTAAGGGGCACACGAGGTCCCTCACACGCAGCTTTCCACCCTTCCATTTCACCAGTGGGTCTAAATGTCAGGGCAGAAGTTCTAGAACAAGGATTCCATGGAGGGAAACTTTGTAGACCTGGGAGAGGCTGGGGAAAAGGAAATGGAGTAGACAAAGATGAGGGAAAGCTTGAAAACAGATATAATTTGTGACAGTAGAGGTGGACAGAGGACACCCAGAGTCCCTCGGAAGCCCAGGACCCAGGCTCCTCCCTGCCTCTGCTCCTCTCGGCTCAGGCAGAAGGCCTTTCCCCCTCCTCCCCTCTCTTTCTCCATCACCCTTGTCACCTGGTGGACTCATCTCCAGTCACAACACCCACCTCTCCCTCGAGTGGGAGCTGACACTCTTGGCCCACTCCCGCTGGGAATGTCCTCTGAGTTGTTTTTCCTGTAGTAGGGACGGGTGGCCCTGAGTCATCTACACGCTTCACTTGGCTACTCTCGTGACCAAAAGGGCAGAGAAGGAGAGGACTCATCTGCATGTGGAGTTCCTGCTGGTCTGTGCAGGATGGGGCAGACCCCACCTGTGCTGCCCCATGTGACCAGGGGAACCGCTCCCCTCAGTCCTGTCTCTTAATTCTCTGCCTCCCTCTGGGGAGCACCCCACTGCCCTCTGTAGGAGTGGACCATGGTAGATGGGCAAGGGTGAACCAGTTCGCGCTCTCCCTGGCCCTGACTCCCACATCCTCTTTTCAAATAGATTCCACGGCATGTAATTTAGACTTCAAAATGTGGCAGAAATCATTTCTCTTCACCCGGAGGGTTTCAGGACAGTGAGCACAGCACTCTTGTGTTTCTTGAGCTCCCTGATCTTAGCTGTGAAAGGTATACTTGATGATTTTTTGGAATGAAAGAATGAATAAATGTGTCCAGGCTAACTTCCCTCTTTCCACCTTACTCAGGAAAAAGTTTCCCTCCTTTCTGGCTTCCTTGTCCTCTCCCCTTCCAAACACATTCACCATGTGCAAAGACCCCAAAGGTACTGGGGTGGGGGTGGGATACACTATGGCAGTGGCGAGGCCTCCAGGAGAGCCCTGTGTGGGAAGCAGGGAGACTGATATGTGTACCTGGCTCTAAAACAGAGCCATTCACCAACTCCCTGTGTTCTCTCTGTCTGTCCAGCCCTCATTCCTCATGAGTGACTAACTCCCCTGAACCACTCTTCTCTCTACAGGATTTTTTTTTTTTTTTAAGACGCAACAAACTTCCATTAACAAATAGCAGCATTCACATGGCTGTGATGAGGAAGTGCAGGGATTTTCCCTTGGACAAGGCATTCATCTTGTGCTGGGGGTGGGGTAGGACAGTGCTGGGTATTTTAACAATTCCCTAGGGGGTTCTGCTAGGGGTCCCCACCCAGATAACATGTTGCCCCTGGCTAAGAATCACTGCTCAGGGGAGCAGCCTAACCCCTCAATCCTTCTCCCTCAGAATATCCAGTGGTATGGCTCTTCTCTGCTCA
Organism: Marmota marmota marmota; assembly: GCF_001458135.2. NCBI lineage: Eukaryota > Metazoa > Chordata > Mammalia > Rodentia > Sciuridae > Marmota > Marmota marmota. The sequence goes on from NW_025999984.1 coordinate 946,462, forward strand.
ATCCTTCCTTCCTTTTTCCCTGCCTGTCTCCCTCTCTGTCCCTCTTACCTCCAGAACTGCCCTCCTGAGTTTGGCCTAGTCAGCCTCCCTTTTCCATACCCCACCCCTGTTCCCATCCTCTTGGCAGGACCCAGGGCCCATGGGAGTGAGGACTGGGATCAGACTCAGGTGCATCTTCAGGCTTAACTCCTGAAAGAGGAGGAATTGACAAGTGAGGATCCTGCCCATCAGGCTATCTGCACCCCCATCTTTTTAAAAAATATTTTGTAGTTGTAAATAGATCTTTTATTTTATTTATTTATTTATATGTGGTGCTGAGGATCGAACCCAGGGCCTCACACATGCCAGGCAAGTGTTCTACCACTGAGCCAAAACCCCAGCCCCTGCACCCTCCATCTTATCCCTTCACCCCTCCTTCCCCAAAGCAGCAGGGAGTCAGCTGAGGGTCAGTCATGCTCCCCGAGCTCAAGACTTCATGGCCCTGTTTAAGTGACATCTAATTTGGCCACCACCCCTCTCATCCTGTGAGGAGATGCAGATAGAGGCTGTGATTAGCTCTCAGAGTAACAAAATATTTTTCCCTTCTCTGTTCTGTGGAGCCAGCATCAGGGAAACCAGTGCTCCTTGTCTGCTCATCGTGTGCATCTATTAAATAGTCCTTCTTTCCACTTACTAATGCTTTTTATTGTTATTGGTCACCCGGAATTACAGATCCAGTTCCCTTCCCCATGGAGGAGAAACTTGCAGGAGAAGAGGCCCTGGGCACAGCCTGACTGTGGTCTTATGGTCTAGGGAGAGGTTGGGGGACTTGTACCAGGAGAGGGACTTTTAGGCTGGGTGTGGCCCTCAGAGCCCCGGGGACAGGACCTCTGTGGTGTCTTCTAACCTGTCTGAGCACCTCTGGCCAAGGGTTCCTCATGAACAGCTTCTCCAATTGGCTTCTCCCATTCCCAGTTCCCCTGGTACATGATACACCACTCAGCACACAGAGGTGACCAGTAAGCATGGACTCCTATTGGAGTGGCTGATCCCAGGACTACACCATCTGCACCAGAGAACAGCTCTGATTCCTGGACAAAGTGAGACATTTAGTTCATTATCAATATTTTAGTGCACAGGATTTATCTAGAGTCTCTCAATGACCCTAGAAGATAGGAGTTATTATCTGTCCTTTGGACAAATAAGTTAAGGGAATTAAGCATGATGCCTACTACCAGTAGTTGGGGGTTTTGCATCCTGATGCTGCATTCTACATACTATACCAAGCTGTTTCTTTGCCTCTTCTCCCCAGATATTCCCATAAGCCTGGTTTGCTTAGTTATTTCACTCAGTTCTTGTTATCTGTCATTTCCTTAGGTAGATCCTCCGTGACTTTTTCATTTTTTTAACTTTTTTTTTATATTGACAATTGAATCCAGGAGTGTTTTACCACTAAGCTATACCACTGGTCCTTTTTATTTTATTTTATTTTGAGACAGGGCTCCCTAATTTGTTGAGAGCCTCCCTAAAGTACTGAGGTTGGCCTTGAACTTGCCATCCCCCAGTCTCAGTCTTTCGACTCACTGGGATTACAGGTATGCACCACTGCTCCCTGTCCTCCATGATTTTTCTACTTTAAAGTGTGTCCCAGCCCCACACACAAAGCATCATTCTCCTTCCTCTGCCTTACTGTGCTTTATAGTATTTATCACTACACAACCTCGTATTACAGATACCCTGTATGCCTATTGAGCCTTCACTTCCCCCACTGGGAGGTAAGTCCTGTGAGCATAGTATCCCCATTCCTTTGCCTCATAGCTGTTTCCACACCCCTAAAGCACCTGCTTTTGAAGGAACTCAATAAATAATATATGAAGACTGGGGATATAGCTCAGTTGGTAGAGTGCTTGCCTTGCAAGGCCCTGAGTTTGATCCCCAATACCACAAATAAATAATATATGAGAGAAAGAATCAGTAGTGATTGTTGGACCACTGGCCAAGCAATCTGAGGGCTGCATTTTACTGGGGGCTCCTGAGCCTCCCTCACCTCACCTTAGGTGTCTGGCTGGCTTTGAGGGGTCACTTGGTGACTAAGAGGATTCTTGTGTGTGCTGACAATGGCCAGGAGCGCATGATATTAATAAGACCAACGGGCAAGGAGGGAGAGCGAAGAGAAACACCTGAGAGGAGCCTCTAGGCTGCCCTCTGGTGGCAGACTGAGAAACACCCACGCAAAGAAACCAGGGTTCTCAGCATTGCGCAAGTTTAGAAATAATTAAAGGAATTCCCTAGAATTACATCCCAAGACCACACGGATAATATATGACAGAGTAAGGACAAGAGCCTGCATCACAGTCTGATGCTCTCACCACACAGAGATTAGGCTACAAAAAGGAAAACTGGGGCAATTGTTGACTACCTTTGAGGATTTCAGGCTGAATTTGTTTTAATTCAACAAGTTTTTAGAACTAATGCCAGGCACCTGGAGGGCACTTAATTAAAAATTAGAAGCCATGGGGCAGGGAATGTAGCTCAGTGGTAGAGTAGTTGCTTAGTATGCACAAAGCCCTGGGTTCCATCCCCAATGCAACACACACACACACACACACACACACACACACACGAAAGAGAGAGAGAGAGAGAGAGAGAGAGAGAGAGAGAGAGAGAGAGAGAGGAATCAGGAGCCAGCTATGGTAATGCACACCTGCCATCTGAGTCTTAGCTACTTGGGAAGCTAAGGAGAGAGGATCACTTGATCCTGTGAGTTCAGGAGCATTCTGGGAAACATAGCAAGACCCCATCTCAATATAATAAAATAAAATAAGAGGAGGTGAGACTGGGAGTGTGACTCAGTGCTTAAGGGCCTGGGTTTCATTCCCAGCATCCTGGAGAAAAAAAAGAGAGAAAGAAAATAATGTACATCAAGAGAGCTTAAATTTATACCAAAACAAATCTTTTTTGGTCAAATGAATTCCAAACATAAAACTGGCAGAGGACTGGGGACTTCTCTCCTGGGCTCTTGCCTCAGATGTGCCCTCTTTTATCCCATCTTATTGCCATGATAGACATGCTTGTTTCCTCCCTAGACCCAGAGCTCCTTGAGGGCAGGGAGGACTGAAACTGCCTCCTGGGATTGTCACTGTGACCCAGCATCCCACACAGCAGAAGCTCAATAAATGCTGGATGTATGGACAAATGAGGAAACAAATGGGTGGTTTGGAGTTTCCCTGTCTGGAGATCTTCAAAGCAGGGCAGACAACCATCTCCTCTGTCTAGTCCAAAGACATGATTCTCCTGCCCAAAGGCTGAGGGCTGTGCCCGATGCTTTCTCGGGGTAACTTGGCTTCTGTAATTAGACTATACCAGGACACTAGTTCTAGATTCTTTTCTTTCACTGGCAAGCATTTATTGACTATCTGCCGTGTTCAAAGTACTATGCTATTGTTCTGTAGATCTGTGATCCTATTCTATTATTTAATTCCATGACTCCTTGTTGACATAAGATGTGACACTGTCCCCACTGCATTCACTCCCAGGTGAGGTCAGCCAAGGCAGACAAAGAGCAATTGGCATTGCCTAACCTGATGGATAAGGTGACACAATGGGTCTCCCTGTGTTAATACTCCATACCATCCAGTCTCAGTCTCCCCAGCTAATAAACATGGCATGTTTGAGTGCCAATACCCACTGCTATTAATAGGTATTAAAATCCCCAATGACCTCATGCTTCCTCCTTCTCTCTCCCTTTCAACCCACCTGTGGTATCAAATTGAGAATTGATTTGAAGCCAGGCAGTCTGACTTTGGCATCTGTAATATGTTAGTACTTAGTGAAGTTTCTTATTTTTCTATTATCTTTTATTTTTTTATTTTTTAATTTTTTGATGGTAGGAGGTGATGATTTAACAGAAGGGCACTTTAGCCAGGCACTGTGGTGCATGCCTGTAATCCCATCGGTTCGGGAGCCTGAGACAGGAGGATAGCAAGTTCAAAGCAGCCTCAGCAACTTAGCAAGGCTCTAAGCAACTCAGGGAGACTGTCTCTAAATCAAATACAAAAAGCATTGGAGTTGTGGCTCAGTGGTTAAGTGTCCCTGGGTTCAATCCTTGGTACCAAAAAGAAAAGAGGACACTTTACCACAGAGCTTCATTCCTAATCCTATTTGTTGTTATTGTTGTGTTTGTTTGTTTTTGTTTTGTTTTATTTATTTGTGGGTTTTTTTGGTTTTTTTGAGACAGGGTCTCAATAAATTACTGAGACTGACCTCAAACATGCCATCATCCTGCCTCAGCCTCCTGAGTTCCTGGGGTTACAGGGTTGTATCACTGTGCCTGTCTAGCATAGTTTCCTAATCTGTGAAATAAGGCTAAGAATTTGTTTTATTGAACATCTTCTGGACCAGAGACTAGGAGGAAAGTAAGGGATACAAAAACTGCTCCCAGTCCCTGTTCTCTGGGAGTTCATACTTTACAAGGAGAGAAAGAAATGGAAACCAACATAATGTTGAAGAATTAAATAAAATAGCAGGATGTTGCTAGGGATGGTGGCCCACACCTATAATCCTAGTAATTTGGAAGGCTGGGGAAGGAGGATCTCAAGTTCCAGGCCAGCCTGGGAAACTAAGTGAGACCCTGTCTCAAAATTTAAAAAAAGACTGGGTACAGTAGTGTATGCTTGTAATCCCAGTAACTCAAGAGTCTGAGGTAGAAGGATCACAAGTTTAAGACCAGCCTCAGCAATTTAGGGAGACCCTTCTCAAAATATAAAAAAATAAAAGGAGCTAGGAATGTATCTCAGTGGCAAAATGCCCCTGGGTTCAATCCCCAGTTATGAAGGAAAAAAAAAAGTAGGTAGCAGAATGTTAAGAACTACAGATGTAGCTGTGTACAGTGGCACATGCCTGTAATCCCAGCAGTTTGGGAGGCTGAGGCAGGAGGTTCATGAGCTCAAAGCCAGGCTCAGCAAAAGTGAAGTGCTAAGCAACTCAGTGAGACCCTGTCTGTAAATAAAATACAACATAGATCTGGGGATGTGGCTCAGTAATCAAGTACCCCTTATTTCAATCCCTGATAATCTTCCACCCCCCTCAAAAAAAAAGGTACGTTAAAAAGTGATGAGAGCCGGGCTAGACATGATGGCACATGCAGCTCAGGAGGCTGAGGCAGGAGGATCCCAAGTTCAATTAGCAACTGAGCAAGACCCTGTTTCAAAATGGAAAATAAAGTGGTCTGGGGATGTGGTTCAGTGGTTGAGCGCTATTGGGTTTAATTCTTGGTACAAAAAAAAAGAAAGAAAGAAAGAAAAGAAAAGAAAGTGATGGAGCTAGGGCAAGCCTGATGCCTGTAATCCCAGCAAATCAGGAGGCCGAGGCAAGAGGATGGCAAGAGGAGGCCAGCCTGGCCAATTTAACAGAGACCCTATTTCAAAACAAAAATTAAAAAGGGCTGGGGATGTAGCCCGACAGTAAGAGCTCTTCTGGGTTCAATCCACAGTACGGTGTGTATGGGGACTGGAGGGGTGGGGGAGGTTTGAAAGTGGGACCTGGAAGGGAAGGAGGCCAAGCAAATGAGTAAAACCATTGGAAGTCTCAGGGAGGGCAACTTTGGTACAGGGGATTGAAGTATTGATGCCTTTATATTGTCAGTTATTCATATGTCCCCAGGAGTGGGAGTGGGTGTGGTTGTGTGGGAGGATGTGGAGGGAAAACTTCCAGCAGGAGGCACCAGGCAAAGTTCCCTGCAACCCAGCCAGAGGCATGGGTAGGGCTACTGAAAATGATACAGCACACTGGGAATCAGTCACTAGGCACTGAAATGGTGGAGTCTACAAGAGAAGAAATGTACCAACACAACTGTCTCTGCTCCCAAGAGGCTCATGGCCTGAGAGGGGAAGACACGTGAATAAAATCATTGCCTGTGTGTGTGTGTGGACCCTGGTGCAGTAAAGCCTTCCCAGAGGGGGAACAACTGGTTGGGGAAAGGGCTGGGGGAGGAAGTCCTGCTCTTCCAAATAGAGGGAAGGCACTTGCACAGGCAGAGGCCTGCAATTGCCTGGCCACCCAGGCTCCTGGGTTCTTCTGCCGCTTGCTTAGCCTGCTATCCCAGAGCTGCCCTGTGAGCACCAGCTGGCAGCTTCCTCCTGCCACAGCCTGCCTTTCCTCCAGGTCCTGCAGGGGAAGTACTTATAGGAGCCTCCTCTGACTATTCCTACCACGGTGGTGACTCTAAACTCATAGTGTTTACTGCCAAAGCCACTACTTTGGTTCTTATTCACATACTTAGTTATAACTCAGCGGTAGAGTGTTCACCTAGCACGCGGGAGGTGATGGGTTAGCTCCTCAGCATCACACACACACACAAAAAAATAAATTTAATTTATTTTATTTAATAATTTAAATTTATTTAATTTAATTTAATAAAGGTGTTGTGTCCAACTACAACTAAAAAAAATTAAAATAAATAAATGAATCCTGTCTCTCTTGGCTTCATTTTAAACTTCCTTGAGAAGAAAGTACAAATTTTTATTGTTTATATTCTTATAATCTCCCATGGCTCCAGGAATTGGAGGACATATTAAGGGTATAAGATAATAAGTGAATGGGTAAATTTGATCTATTTGGGGGACTACTGAATCCTACTAGGGTCTGGGGCAGGTGGCACACTCCTGTACTCCTAGAGACTGGGAAGGCTGAGGCAAGAGAATCTCAAGTTAGAGGCCAGCCTGTTAGTGAGATTTGTCTCAAAGTAAAAAACAGAAAGGACTAGGGATGTAGTTGGGTGGTAGAAAATCTCTGGGTTCAGTCCAGAGTAATCATCCCCCACCCGATGTCAAAAAAAAAAAATCCTCCCAGGCTTACCCTTATAATTATTTTATGTTATAAAATTATTACTAAACCCTAAGCTTATTTTTTATTTTTTTATTTGGGTCATCTGTAGGTTTCAATGGGAGTTACCACATAAGCAAACGGGATACTAAGGGGTAAGTTTAAGGTCATGTACCTCAATTTCTTTTAACCCCTCCTCAACCCTCACCCTGGTCAGCCACTTGATTAACACTAGAGTTAAGAATTTGGGATCTCTGAACCCCTGCCTTTTAAAGTAACTGTTTCATAAAAGAATTTTGAAGAACTATGTACTCCTTACACATTTTTAAGACAACATCTAACAGTTTACATATGAAGCTAAATTTCAAAGGATATACTACTTTCCAGGGATTTGAAAGTACTTACCTGTGAAAAATCACTTCACTCTTTTAAATGTAGCAGATGGAATATAATACCATAGACTTTCATATCTATTTAAGAAATATATGAACAAGCCCTTGTAGTGGCACCCCCTTTCTCTACAAAAAAAAATCTTAACTGGGCTTCTCCACAAATCTTTACCATGGTTGATTTTAGGAGTGTCAGCAAAAGAGTCTCTACAAAAATGTTCAATGTAGTTAAACTTCCTATTTTCCTGTTGCTCTATTTCACTTGGCCATTGGCCAGGAAGAAATCAGCACTTCAGGTGCTGAATGCCCCTTTACTTGTTTTTCACAAACTTGTATCCAGTATAGTAGTTTGTAGAAGTGTGTTTGCAAATTAAAGATGTAATTTAAAAAAAGGACAAATCCTATAACAAGGCCTCTGGCCTTGAGCTGGAGCTTCACAGAGATGTCTACATTTCTATGATAAGACAAGTTACCAATTGGGCTCCGTGGTAACAGCTAACAGGGGAAGGAAAGAAAGGGGAGAAGAAACTCTCCCCTTCTTAGGTGTTGTCCTTGAAGGGTTAACTTGCCCAGAACAGTGAAAGAAAGAGCTGCTTTTATGTGAACTTCCACAGATTGTGAACTTCTGAACCCCTCCCTTTACATGCTGGGTATAAAATTCTGAAACTACCTGAACTCGGGGTTCAGGGAATTGATTAATTATAGTAAAAGCTGTGCCCTCTGAACCTGGCTGCAGCCAAATAAAACTGTTTCCTGCTGTCTTTGGTGCCTTGCCTCGTCTGTCCCTACAATACTCTTTAACCAAATAGAAATTTGCCTTGTTCCTTTTTCTCTTTAGTTCCTTTTCCAGTCTCCTTTTCCTATAGAATCTCCCCTAATAAAATTTATTTTTTATTGTAGATCTCTTTTATATTTTGTTGTATACCTTTTTTACTAAGTCTTTTATTATATATCTCTGACAAAATGTGCATATAAATTGAAATTTATTTCTTACAATCATAAGACTCTGTTAAATGGTTCTTCTTCACTGGGTTATTGTAAGACAATTGGTCAAAATAACAAACATAGCAATATTTAGACATTAAAAAGTAAACTTTTATTGAAAATGCTTCTCTTAATGAGATGAAAAGGGCTGATTTACATTTCCCATTGGCTTCTTTTTTTCTTTTTTTGGTGATGCTGGGGATTGAACCCAGGACCTTATACATGTGAGGCAAGCACTCTACCAACTGAGCTATATCCCCAGCCCCCCATAGACCCTAATTTGGCAGCTCCAGGAAGAGTACCCTGTTAGGCTCAGGGTGAGCAAGCGACTTACTTATATACATCTGGAAACTGATTCCCTTAAAACTGCCCATATGCACTGGATGTGGTGGTGCACACTGTAATCCCAGTGGCTCGGGAGGTTGAGGCAGGAGGATGGCAAGTTCAAAGCCAGCCTCAACAAAAGCGAGGTGCTAAGCAACTCAGTGAGACCCTCTCTCTAAATAAAATACAAAATAGGGCTGGGGATGAGGCTCAGTGGTTGAGTGCCCCTGAGTTCAATCCCTGTACCCAAAACAACAACAAAAATACTGCCCACACACCCCTGGGAAAGTTTGCATGTACTGCCAGAGGCATGCAAACTATGAGTCATTAAAGAAAGACCTAACTTCCTTTCTCACTCTTCAATACAGGGGTCCCATAAATAAAGGAACTTGGGTCTGAACACCATTGTGATTCTGCTAGATGCATTTTCAAGGCAGAGTCCTACACCTTTTTGCATGACATGTAGGAAAGATAGGAAACTCAGATTACTTCCAGACCTCTGCAAATTGAGGGCTGTGAGAAGGGCATCTGAATATTCAAAAACATAATCAATGGTAAAGAAGTGGCCTAGATTCAGAAATAAGAAAACATGGTTTTTATTTTTCTATTTCAGGGAAGCGCCATCCTTGTCTACTGATGGGTCCCAGTCATATACCACCAGGTAGCAGCAGAGAGCACAGTCTGCTGACCTGGCCCAAGAAATCCCAGGTCCCAGGGATGAGGAAGAGAAGGTGGAAGGTAGGGGCAGCGAGAGAACTAGGTGAGGTAGGAGTGTGTGCTTATGCTGTCAAAGAAAAAGAGGGAAAATATGGGGACTAAATAGGGATACCAAGAGGTGACAAAACATCGATGATTCCTTCTGAAATCAGAATAAGTTGAGGAAATGAGGAGTTAGACAAAATTGGGGAAATTTTAAGGGGAAACAAAAGGGTAGAGATGGGCTTGGGAGTACTCTGCCTGGAGGCCCAAGTCACCTGGGGATCCCTGTTATCTGTACTCTTCCCGGGGAGGGTCAAGGTCTGTCTCATCCCGAGGGCCATGGTCTACCTCAGGGGCAGGTGGCCATGGGTTTTCTGGGGGCTGGGGTCCTGCTGGCCAGGGGTCATCAGGCCGGGGAGGTTGAGGAGGATCAGTGCTGGGTGGCTCAGGGGGCCAGACACTAGTTTCAGGCAGGTCTCTCCAGGGACGGGTAGGGCTTGGAGGTGTAGGGTCCTCAAAGAGAGGGGGTGCCCCTGGCCAGGGGTCACCAGGTATCGGAGGGCCCCGAGGCAATGGTGGGGAGCTCTCCTCCTCTCTGCCCTCTGTGGGTGGGGTAGAAGGTTGGTCCTTGCTGCCTGAGATTCCTGTAGAAGAGGAAGGAGAAAGGTAAGGGGTGAAGAGGAGCAGTTACCCCCCAACCCCAGCTACAGACCAGGAGACAGAACCTCTTTGGGATGGACAGTCTGAGCTGTCCAGCTAAACCTCAAAGTAATTTTCAAAGCACTCTCCATACATTTATCACAGTCTTAAAATGACATGAAAATTGATTTTGAGCCATTAATTTGCCCAATGTTAAGGGCCTGACACCTCCCCCAAATAATCTTCATTCTATGCCCACACCTAGCTAGCATGGGCCCCACTGTATCCCAAAGTGGTCTACACTTTGGCCACATGTGGTATCCACATCCCACCTCCACAATGATCCCACCATTCCTAACACATTCCTTCCTCAGCCAACATATCTGAACTCTGAAACAGCCACATGGTCCCACCTGAAAGAGCAAAACATTGATTCTGAACCAAAATGCTCTGAACTATACCCTTCATATAAATTTTCAGAATCCCTTCCACCTTTGTGTGCCTGATTCACCCCTTTCCTTTTTAGTGGTTATGTTCACTAAGGGTTGGTCATCTTGGCCATCCCCATTACCCCTGATATTCCTGGCCTGCTCCCAGCTCACCTCCAGTAAACAGGCAAAGGACCAGGATCCCCAGTAGCTTCCAGTTGATCATCATGGCTGTCTACTGGCCCCCAAAAGTGGGGTGCTCTGAGTCTGGGTGTCTGGGAATCCCAAGAGGCTTTATAGGGGAAGATGGAGAGGAGGAGGCCAGTCTATAGGGAGGGGCCAGCCCAGTGACACAAGGAATCCCATCAGAATCAAACTGGTCAAACCCGTTGGGAAGGCCCTGGCTAACATGAAGCCTGACTATGGCGTCTCTCATTTTAGTCCCCTAGCCCAAGACCTAATCACTGGCTCTCACTATCATTGACCCAGATGATCACCCCACCCTTGTTTTTACACCTGCTCCATCCACACTCTGCAGAAATCTATACCCACCTGTCATCTTCATAATCACAGGGACCTCCACCCTTTCATCCCTGGTAGCTATCAGAAGCCAAAGAATGGGAGCAAGCTCTGCTTGGGGAAGCACCATAATTATAAGGCTGTGAAGCAGGACGCTTGAGCTGACGTGGGGGGAGCCTTTGAAACCTGGGATGCAGCTGATGCAGTGTCCACTAACATGCCTGCCTCAGCCCCCTTACCCTTCATTTTAAGGGCTTCCTTCCTCAGGACCAGGCATGCTGCTTTCTGGCATGTGCCTGCTTAAATGGGACCTCCCAGTGACAGCCAAAGAATTCCATGTGGGAGGCATCTGGGGTGACAATGAAGAGGAAAGACACACGAGGATATCCTGCTTCCCTTTCCCTACCCAGAACTGGTGGCATTAGTCTCCAGCCAGAGGTTCAGGAAGAAGCTGCCCCTCCTGTAATCCTGGCCTCTTCCTCCTTCCTCAGGAACTCTTTGCTCCAGCTTTTTCTGTCCCCATTTTCAGGTCTCAGTTCAAAAATGCATCTTCTTACAACATGCTAATTGAGCTGGGCATGGGGGCACATGCCTGTACTTCCAACTACTCTAAAGGCTGAGGTAGGAGAATTACAAGTTGAGGGTAACTTCAACAACTTAGAGAAACCCTGTCTCAAAAATATAAAAAGGGCTGGGGGAGCTGAGGGTATAGCTCAGTGGCAGAGCACTTGCCTAGCATGTGGGAGGCACTAGGTTCGATCCTTAGCACCACATTAAAATAAACAAAGGCATTCTGTCCAATTATATATTTTTTTTTTAAATAACTAAAATAAAAAGGACTGGGGATGTGGCTCAGTATTAGAATTCTCTCTGGGGATTCAATCCCCAGTACTACAAAAAAAAAAAAAAAAAAAAAAAGTAAATTGAAACTGAAGCCCCTAGAGCTTTCTATTGACTTTGAATAAATTTTAAATTACTTGCCAATATTGGCCTCTTCCCCAACATCCTCTGTCTGGGTCCCCTTAATCTCTCCTGGCCTCAACACAAAGTTCCTTGCCTTTCCTGGCCCCTCACCTAAAGCTGCCCCTCCCAGAGTCCCCTTCTATCATATATCTGTATCTTACTTTCTCTTCCTAGCTCTCCTTTGAAGCACTCATTTATTCTGAGGTCCTTGTCTATTTGTCTCTCCCATTAGAACATAGGCACCTGGGTGCAAAGGCCTTGCCTGGATCTAAGATTCTTGTTGAATGAATGAATGTTTATCTTTCTCTCTCCTGGCATTTATCACATTCCAGAGGAAAAGAGTTTTAAAATAAAAAGTGAGAATAAAAGAAAACAGGAGCTTCTCAAAAGCTTCTAAAACAGGATAGAAAAGATGTTTGGAAAGAGGTACCACTTTTCACAGCCTCAGGAAGAATTCCCCAAGATAACACTTCCAGACAGTAGTTCAAGTGGAGTCATCTTTATTTAGTGCAGGAGAATTTAGACTTAGAGGAAGTTGGTGTCTGTGAGGCTGGAAGGGGAAGTAGACTGGGCTGGCCCCCACCCATTCTCCAGGATCTTTCTGGGGATTCAGCCCTTGGGCAGGCTTCATCTCCAGCTCTCAGCTGTAGCTGCTCAGATGTGGACTGGAGCAGAATTCTGGTTGTCTCCTTGACAAATAACTTCCTCCTTGGAAATGGCCTCACTCAGGCCCTGTAGACTATCAAGCAGGACAGAGAGGGACTCTGGGAAAAAAAGACACCCAAGTATAGACGCTGGTACTAGATATGATGGTATGAGGGACAAGTTTCTTGGGTCAAAGGTGGGTGTGGATGGAAGAGGCCAAGGCATACACACACAAAAGGGTCTGGAGTAGATGCCAGGAGTGCCCCCATTTGTCGCTTTATGATTAGTCCATTACCTTTTGTGGGCCCCCTGGAGGACAGAGCTGCTGCCGGTGGTATTGAGGATCCGGGAGGCCTGGGGCTGGACTCCACAGATTTCTCCTTATCCAGTATAGAGGGAAGAACTGCCAACAGTCGCTGCTGCTTGTAATGGGAGAGGAGACCCGCCTGCTGCAAGGTGGCCTGGGAAGGAGAGGGTTAAACGCCACCTAGCCCGGGGAAAGCTTCCCTCCTTTTTCCACTCCTTTACCTATCAACCAGTAAACCATGGGCCCTGGTCTCTTCAGTCTCCTACCAGCATGATGTTCTTGTCCCTCTCCAGGTCTTGCACTCGCTGGGTCAGCCGCTGCCCCTCCTCCTTCCGGGCCTCATCCTGCAGACGCCTGAGCTCCTGGTTCCGCTCCTTTTCTCTAGTGGCTTTACGTTGGATCTGGCGCAGAGACACCTCTGTGGAGAAGCCAGGGTGGAGAGGGAGGGTGTGGGTTATCCTAGAGGTGGCCAGGCACCATGAAAACAAAACTGGAATGCCAGGGCAGGTGCCCATATGGGAAGTTACTCTACTCTGTGGATCCCAGTGTCTCTTCCATTCAGCTGGAGAGGTGGGATGATGCTCCAGGTTCCTGTGTATCTGTGAACCCAAGTACCTCTCCCATCCCCCAATCCACCCAGGAGTTCCTTAGGGGAGAACTGAACATGGGCTAGATATTAGATTTTGTGCAATTAGTACTCATATTCTTATAGTATGATCATAGTATTGCAGTTACACAGAATTTCCTATTTGTGGGTGATTTGGCTGAACAATCATGTTTGCAATCTACTTTAAATAATCAAAAATGTATATATAAATATGTGCATGTATACACAAGAGCAAATGTGGCAAATGTTAACTGCCATCTCTAGTTAGAGAAGATACATTCAATAAAGTTCTTTTTTTGGGGGGGTGGATACTAAGGATTGAACTTACACTCTACCACTGAACTACATCTCCGGTTTTGGGTGTGCGTGTGTGGTGTTTGGTACAGGAGGCTGAACCCAAAGGCCCTCTACCACTGAGCCACCACCCTAGCCCTTATTTTATTTTGAGAAAAGGTTTTAGTAAACTGCTGAGGCTGGCCTGGAATTTGCAATCCTCCTGCCTCAGCCTCTCAAGTCACTGGAATTACAGATGTGTACCCCCATGCCAGGTACCCAAGTACTTTTTAATTTTGAGACAGGGTCTCCTGAGTTGCTGGGATTAGAGGATACACCACTGCACTCAGTGTGTGCTGTTTCTTGACATGACACTAAACTTCATAGTATGTCCACAGGTAATGTGCCATTCCTATCCCTTCATTTGTGGCATGCCTCAACAACAAGTTTTAGTGGGGAATAATAACTTTCTGTCTCAACAATTCCTTCTTTCTAGAAGGCCTACATCTATCCTGGCACATCTCACCAGCCTTGGCCTGCTCCTTCCGAGCCTCGTTCAGTCTCCTCTCTGTGTCTGAGAGCTGTTCCCGAAGTCGAGTCTCCACCTCAGCCACCTTCTCTTGCAAAGCTGGGATGAAGGTGCAATGAGTGTCAGAAGGAACCACCCCAGACCACAAAGGGGTGCACACTTCCCCTCCCCCACACCTTGCCCATAGATCTTCTGCTGCTGAGTCAGCTCCTTTCGGAGACTGGCAGCCTCTTCAGTGCTCTCCTGCTGGCCCTGGCGAGCTGCTTCCAACTGTAGTCCTAGGCTGGCCAGAGACTCCTGGGTTTGCTGTAGTTCCTGCTCCAGCTGCTGGGCCACCTTGCTCAGCTGCTGCCGCTCTGCTTCCCCTTAGAAGAATATGCTCACTCAGACCTCTTCTTGTGCATGTGCTCTAGATGTCAAGTCTTCCCTCTTCTTCATCAACGTCCCCCATCTATTTATCCATCCATCTACATGTACCTTGCTCCCGGGCCCGGCCCACTTCCTGCTGGATGACATGGGCACTCAGCTGCAGTTCTGAATCCAGGCGATTCCGTTCTTCCCGCAGCTGCTCCAACTCAAGGTTTAAATCTATGTCAGGTGGGGGTGGAGGTGGGGGAGGGGGTGGAGGTGGAGGGCAGCTAAGACAGAAGAGAAACAAAGTCAGCTGTTGGCTAAGGAATTTAGAGCCCCTATCCCTCCTCAGTCCTCATTGTTTGGGATTCCAGCAGCCAACACCCTAAAGCTTCACCTCCGCATAACACCCCCTCCACCTTAAAGTGCCCAGACTTTACCTCTCCAGGCGCAGCTGGGCCAGAATCAGTTTTCGAGCCATCAGGCCTGGGAAGAGGCAAAAAGAGATGAGTACACAGAGGAAAAAAGGACAGACAGGGGAGTAAGGGAGAAAGAAATGCTGGGGCTGGCAAGAAGGAAACAGGAGGATGGATGTGGGATCAGAAAGAGCTGGGCCAGGAAGATGATGGACAAAGTAAGCAGGACGCACTCACAGTTTCTCTACCCACCCTGAATGGTGTGGACCTTGCGGACAGCATAGCTAAGTCGGTTGCTGAGGCTGGGAAGCCGGGCTATAGCCTGTTCCACCTTAGTCAGAGTGTTCTGGAAGCAGATCTGAGAGCTGGAGAAGGTACAGGTCACTAACCCTCCACCCTCACCTCAACCCCCAAAGACCTGCAGGGTCTTGTACAGACAACACTGTTATACAAGTGAGAAAAGCAGAGAAGGGGAATATGAGAGAGGAAAAGAGAAGCTGAAGCCACTGGGAAGGGTAAGACCTTAGTGCCCAGCCACTGTGCCCCATAATGGAACCACCGCGTAAATCATATCTAAATTCCTTAGCCAACAGAAGCAGAGAAACTGAATGCTTAAGGCCTTTAGTAACTGTCAGATAAAATAATCCAACTGCTAATAAAACATAAATATTCACCAAGTCATTCCTGGTAGCAAATGCTACCAATAAGCTACTTCTACAGCACTTTTTTTTTTTTTTTTTTGGTACTGGAGACGGGACCCAGGAGTGCTTTACCACTGAGCTACCTCCCAGACCTTTTTCTTTTTTTATTTTCAGACAAAGTCTTGCTAAATTGCTTAGGACCTCATAAATTGCTGAGGCTAGAGTTGAACCTGTGATTCTTCTGCCTCAGCTCCTGAGTTGCTGGGATTTCAGGAGGGTGCCACTGCATTCAACTCCTCAGTACTTTTAAATTTTTATTTATTTATTTACTTATTATTATTTTAAGTTATAGACGGACACAATACTTTTATTTATTTTTATGTGATGCCAGGGATTGAACCCAGTGCCTCATGCAGGCTAAGGCAAATGTTCTACCGCTGAGCCTGGCCCAACTTTTTTAAAATTTTATTTTGAGACAGAGCTAAGTTACCTAGACTGCCCTCAAACTTGTGATCTTCCTGCCTCAACCTCCCAATTGTTGGGATTATAGGCGTGTGCTTCTGTGCCTATCCTGATCAGTGTTTTTAATTACACCCCTGTAAAAAAATAAAAATGACAACATTCATGAGGTCCTATCTCATCTTGACCTATAGCCCGTAACTCAGGAAAGTGTTCAGTAACCATTCTATAGGGGACAGCACAGCTGGTACCATGAGGCTGGATGATCTCCAGTTGAACTAGACTTTATTACCCACAGCCATTGCTCCAGAAATTTCATTGTTTGGTACTGTATGCATCACACTCACAGTATATGAACTTGAGTGCATTTTTCTAAGGACAAGGCTCATAGTTTCCATCAGTTTTCTAATGGGCCAGTTCTCTTGGCCATAGCCCAAGAAGACATCAAATGACCATATAGATTTTTCAAGTAACTACAAAGTTTATTTCTCAGAACCTATTTTTTGATTACTATTATGCAACAGAGACCAGTTACCCTCAGGCACAAGCCCAAGAATGGAGATTCCCTGATACCAATGAAGGGCAAGTCCATATGCTTTATCAGGGGGCTAAACCAGAGCCACGACCAACATGGCTCAGGAAAACTGAGAAGTGAAAAGAGCCCCCAAAGAGGGACCAACACTGGAACCTTCTTAGGAGAGTATGAGTTCCCCCTAGCAGAAAAACTAATGATGACTTGACAAAGCTGGCAGCAGAGCAAAGACTACTCTCATCTGAAAACTATTTGAGAAGGTGGTTCCAAGACCTACAGTGGCTCTTATTAAAACCATTTTCTGGTAGTTTCCGGTCATCTAAAGAGTTGCTAACAAATCTGGCAACAACCCACCCGGACTGCTTTAAGCCTGGAGGGCTCTTCAGTAATAAATCATTAACAAAAATCATTTTTGTGATCTTATGAGACCAAAGTAAAAATCTGTCCTTGACATATCTCTCTTCTCCTATAAGTGGAAGATTGTTGCAATGGACTGCATCTGGACAGTGGCTCCTCAGAACTAGTCTATTTCTGTGCAAGTTTAAAACTCTGCATCTTTTTTTAGTGGGAGATGGGGATTGAACCCAGGGTCTCACACATGGTAGGCAAGCATTCTACCACTGAGCCACACTTTGTATAGACTACCTACTTCAGTTATTGCACAGATGAAAACTAGGGAGAGGCTGTTACCATTGCAAAGCAATTCCTTAGAGGTCTCATTAAAGATTATGTAACAATTATCAGGGATTAAAAAACCAAGAATTTGGTAAGAAACATAAGCCTGCAATTTATTTAGGACCCTGATATACATTTTAGATGGACATCCAGTAAGCAAGTAGGAGACAGATTTAAACAAAATATTTTCTAACCAGCTAATAAGCACAATGGCACATGCCTGTAATCCCAGGGACTTGGGAGGATTATAAAAAACAAGGCCAGCCTGGGAAACTTAGTGAAACCTTATCTCAAAATTAAAAAAAAAAAATTAAAAAAAAAAAAAAAGTGCTGGGGATATAGCTCAGTGATAGAATGCCTCTGAGTTCAATTTCTAATACTGCAAGTTAACATACTAATAAAAATTATTTCAACCAAACAGGGCTTGCCAGGCATATGTGAGGCCCTGGGTTTGATCCCCAGTACTGCAAAAGAAAAAAAAAGGAAAAAGTAGATCATATATTTCCATACCCATCCCTGAACAATTATAAAGGTGGAGATCCTCCCAGCTGCTCGAGCAGGTACTACACTAAACTAAATCATTAGGCAGCAGTGCCTCACCTCCCACCCAACATAAAGTGGAAGTTCACAACAGAGCCTGTAGTACCTGCCAAATGCTGAGATGTGGCAACACCCCAAGAGAAATCAACACAGAAGATTTCAGAGGAATAAAGGCCTTCAGCCCTGTATCTTCCAGCTGCCAGATTTTTAGACTCTCTCACATGATGCTTTTCAATTCCAAAGGTGCCCCCAAAGCTGGGGAAGCAGCTGGAGAAGCAGCTGGAGAAGCAGAAATGCTCCTCCACCTGCCCCTCCATCCCAGATACCTGCCGACAGCACCAGCCACAAGCTTCAACTGCTCCTCAGCCGAGGCTGCCTGCTGTTGACACCGCCGCCTGGCCTCCTGAGCACGGCTCAGCTCCAGCTGCAGGGCCTAGAGAGGATGAAGTAAAGGAAAGGGTCCCTTCCTGGGGCCCAGTCCACAGACTGAAGCCCTCCCTTTGTCTCTGCCTGTCTCACACACTAACCTTGGCACCCGTCCGCTCCACCTCCACCTCTGCAGTTTTGTCCTGCAGGGCGCGCTGCAGGATGGCCTGCTCCTGGCTCTGGGCTGTCACTTTTTCCTGGAGCTCAGCCATCTGGGGGAGAAGAGGGCAGGGCAGTCTAGATCCAAAGCTGTGGGGGCCACTGGAGACAAAGGGATAGGGGGCAGAAGTCTTTGAAGGAATGCCATATAGAGAAACAAGTGGCTAGGGTTTTCCTGAGAATAGAGTCTGAGTCCAGTAGACCTTCCAGAAGCATGTTTCATGTACTCTCGTTCTTTGAAGAATACCCCCTGATCCATCTACAAACACCCACCATCTCTGACCATGAGACCAACTCAAAGATGCTGTCATCTTGTCAGAGAAGCCACCCCTGACCAAACTACCTAAAGCAGACCCACTATGGTTTCTTTGTTACATCATCTTTAAAATGTTTCTTTTCAGCACATATACTTGCTTGATGTTACCTGGCTGTTTACTTGTTGAATCTCAATTCTAGAACATAAACTCTGAGATCAGAGTTGTCTTGTCTGCTTTGTTCAGGTTGCATGTGGTAACCACTCAATAAATATCTGTTGAATAATTGCCATCCCTGTGCAAGGAGCTGGGAGGAATGCAGGGAGAAACAGCCACTGACCTGTCCCTTCAGCTGCTTCACACAGTCTCTGTGCTCCAGCTCCTGGGCTTTAAGCTGCACCATGAGTGCAAACACCTTCTCCCGCCAACGGTTTAGTAGAGACTGGCACTTCTTAGTGAACTCAGGTTCCAGTAAATCTGAAGGTTGAACCTGAAGATGGGGAACAAGTGTGGGCTCCTGGAGCAACAGAGGAAGGAGGTACCATCTTTGGCTTTTCTCTGTTCTGCCTAAGCAACAGAGGCCATGGGCTGCCCAGGAGGGCCCTACCTTCCTGAGCAGCTCCTCCTCCTGCAGGGTGAGCATGTGCATGAGGCTCTGCACACGCACCTGCATCAGTTCCACGGTTGCATGCAGGCCATCTCGGTCCTCCTCCAAGTTCTGTGAGGGAGGAAGAGTAGAGTGTCTTAGGGCTCCATGCCTGCTCCAAGGCACCAGCCAGTTTGGGCCCAGCAACATCACTGCCTACCCTTTTAGGTACTATACTCTCCTCCAAGGGTGACCACATCCCCTACCCTGATTCCTGGTGTCTCCCTCCAGACCCACACCCTGTATTCTCCCACCTGCACAGTGTCCAGAAGCTCCTGTCGCTCTGTTTCCCATGCCTGGCTAGGGGTCTCGAAAGGGCCTTGTTCCCCTACATATTTCCTCAGATTCTCAACCAGGGTCACTTGAGCTGTCAAATCTTCTTGTGTCTTGCTAGGATTAGCAAGGGTAGAAAAAAGGCAGTCATTAAGGGAGCACTGTGAAGAATCCCACATCACCAACCTCTGGGCCCCCTCAACTGTCCCTGTCAATTTACCTGAGCTCCTTCCGCAGCAGCTCAGCCTCCTTCTGGGCCACAGTCAGCTCCTTAACTTCCATTGCCCTCCTGGTTTCCAGACTATTCAGAGACTTCTCCAAGCCCTCAGCCTTGTTGGTCAAACTAAAAAGAGCCTCCTGGTGAGCCTGTGTCAAGGAGGATAGCTGTGGAGAGAAGAGTGGGCTCAGCTCAATCTTATATCAGGGTATTCCAAACTATTCCTGTGTTGGCCTTGTCTCTCCACTCCCACTGTCTGTGACCTCAAAGAAAGACAGATCACTTAAGTTGTCAGTTTCATCCATGAGGACAAAAACTCATAGGCAATTTGGTTATCAAGTCTCCAGCTCCTATCTCAGGGATGGAAAAGAGAAGTATTGGGTTTCCCGACAAGAATTACCTCCCCATTTCCATTCCTCTATAGGGGCCACACCCACCTTCCTCACAGTCTCCCACCACACCGGAATCAAGGTACCTACTTCCTTCTGGTGAGAGGCCACTTGAGTCCTGAGAAACAAACAATCTGAATAAGATCAAAACACCTAGATTCTCTGTCTTTCCAAGCTGCCTGCTTCACTCCTTTGCCAAAGACCTCATGGCTTAACTGCTCTTGGGGATCTCTTCTGATAATGACTCTTTGTTAGGAAGTTCCTACCCAGCTACCCTGTTATGAGTCTGAACCCATCCTGCCCCTACATTCACCTGCTCTTGGTGCAGCCTCTGAACTTCCTCCAGCTCCTGCTGGCTCTCCTCTTCTAGTTTCTTACGTACAATCTCAGCCCCAGTTAAGGCAGCACGCAGGCCCTCAGCCTCAGCTCGGCCAGCCTTCTCTGCCCGTGCCAAAGCCTCCAGTTCCATGGCCTGGGCCTCCAGCCTCATCTTTTGTTGCAGTGAGGTCTCCCGCAGGACCTGGACTTCATCCTCTAGCTGCCGCAACTCTTGTAGCTGCTGAAAGATCAGCTCAGCCTGCTGGCTCAGGGCATGAGACCCCTGCTGCTCTAGGGACCTTCAAAGACAGGATGGCACAGACAAAAAGGTGTCTCTTGTACTAAGAGGGAGGCCAAGGGCATAAATGGAGACAAGAAGAGGACCCCTCTGTCCTTACATTGGGAGGTGGGAGATGAAGTTGGGGCATGGGAATCTCTATATTCACATCACCATTGTCATTCATTGAGGCTCTACTACGCACAATAGGTCCACTATCTGGATTCACAGGACCTAATGGCTAGTGAGATCATGGAACATGATTTTTCTGGAGACCTACATACAGGCAGATGTATCAAACATCAAATGCACACATCATGAGGCCACAAGTTCTGAGTAAAGAGGTTAGAAAAACATGTAAGACTTCCGAATTTTGATTTAAGACTAGGAAAAATGAGGGAAGCATGGGCATAGGGGTAAATCTTCCTGGCTTACAGCATCAATATGGCAAGTCCAGATGCTAGGTATAGGCTTTTACAGAGTGTTTGGCCTACTGTATGAGGAGTCTGAGAGGGCAGAATAATAAATGAGACACTCCCAACCTTTGGAGAACACTTTACTGGTGTCATTTAAATTTAAACCAGTTCATAACATGGCTGAGACAACTCCCTCACTGAGAACCATACTTTACTTTACTTTTTTTTTTTTTTTTTTAAATAAAAGAGATCCTTAGGCTAGGGAAAATAAGTCAGTTGCCAAAAGTCCCCTACCTGGCAGCCATACTAGAAATAGAATCTCTGTCTCCTGATACCAGGCTAGTATTTCCTTGATGTAATCCTCACTCTGGATTGACAGTACATTTGGGAAACGATATATAAAACTGAAAGAGTAAGAATTCTTTCTGGGCACATTAGCACATACCTATATCCCCAACAACTCAAGAGGGTGAGGCAGGAGGATCACAAGTTTGGGGCCAGCCTGGGCAACTAAGAGAGACTCTGTCTCAAAATAAAAACTAAAAAAGAACACACAGTGGCACATGCTTATAATCCCAGAAACAAGGATTGCAAGTTGGAGTCCAGCCTTGGCAACTTAGCAAGACCCTCAGCAACCTAGTGAGACTATCTCAATAAAAAATAAAATGGACTGGGCATATAGTTCAGTGGTAAAGCGCACCACATTCAATCCCTAATACCACAAAAAGAAAAAAGAATTTTCACAGCACATTCACAGAGAGTGCATGCCAGATCAAATGGAGTGTTCTCCAAAAAGGCTTTCTTCAACTACTTCATCAGAATGAACCCATGCACCACAGCACTGGGTCTACATATCTAGTCTGCACTTCATCTTGTTTTATCTGGTAGTTTCCAAATATTTGCAATCAACCTATCTCCTCCCTTAGAAATTTATATTCTTTATAAGTTGAAGATTTAAGGCAGGCTCTCATTTATTTTTTATCTCTATTCTTATTATATATATATCCTTATTATATATGTATTGTAGATACCAATAATTGCCTATGTAAAAATGTATATTATTGAACCAAGGGCCAAACAGGGCAAGGAATTTACTTCAGAGAGGAAGGGTCACGAGCAAGCACAAATGAGAAAACAGAAACAATAGATCCCTACCTGCCTCTCCGCCCTGGCCCTTGCCCATTTCCAGAAACACCCTGTTCCCACGTGGTCACTGGAGACCTCTGGATGTCTAGTCGCCTCTCTGAGACATCCTGATGGGCTGGTGGTTGCACCTGGGGAATGTCTGAGACCCACGTGGGAGCCATTCTTGAAAGAGTTGGAAGGGGCTTGGCTTGGAAGTGGGAGGGGGGAATCAGCCCAGTGAAACCTGATGAATCATAAGAGCAAAGATGGTCATTAGTTTCCCAGGAAAAGGCAACCAATGGACCCCTTGCCTGGCCCCACTGACCTGAAGGTGGCAACATCTCCTCGTTGGCTGATGGCTCTACATTCTTTCTCTGGCCATCTTTCTTCCCCTGGACATGGACAACAGGAGAAACAAGGACACTCCAATTTAATTTTCAAGCCACCTTCAAAAGCCAAAATGCCCCTACAGTAACAAAGTCATAGTCCTTAAATTACAACCAGTTTTAGCAACTCTCAGTTCCTTTTTCCTGGGTCCCAAAAAAGATAGTGGATACCCCAGGTCCATTTGCTTGTCCCATTCTGCCTCTCTATAGAACTGGGCAATAACCAAGATGTGGAGAGAATTTACTGAAATAGGCCAAGTTGAGGTTCTTAGGGCTTTATTCCTACTTTTAAGATTCTGGGCAAGGCCTTTACCTTCTTCCTCTGGGCTGGAGGTGAGAAAGGAGGTACACAATGCAGGGGCCCTGAGCTCAATTTCCAGAGTTCTTTCAGTGATTCAGCAAGGCCTTGGGGAAGACCATCAAGGCACCACAAAGCCATGACTTCTGATTCCTTCACTATTAAAGTGCTGACCCAAGGCCTGGCCCCACAAGAATGTGGCACATACAGGGTTAGTCGCCACTCACTCCCAGGACCCCTGGGAATGCAGGCAGCCTAGAGCAGGTGGCAGAAAAGCCAGCTTCCTGATATCTCATCCAAACCTCTCTTACTCTCAGTTTCTCTCTACTATCCCCTCAGTTTCAAGTCCTGTTGCCCTTCCCTCGAGGCCCACAGCCCACAGAGTGAACTCTTCTAAGACTTTCCCTGACCCTCCCACCCGATTTCATCCACTGTTTATCTAACCTGGGATGCCTACCCACGACCCCTCTTACATCCTATCTGCTTTTTTCCTGAAGGGATTATTGTGGTCCCTCACTTTCACCCTCATCTCCCAGATTATTATGCTTTGTTCTCTTTACTCTCTCCCAAATACCCTGGTCTCTTCATCCTGCGAGCCTCTAAAGCTGTTTTTACCACCTCATCTTTTCCTTTACCCCGGCCCCTGTGACCTTCTTCCCCTGTGAACCCCGTGAACCCATCCCAGAACCCCTTTAGCCCTTCCCACCCCCAACCGACTCTTCTCGAACGCCCCTTACCGAGCTCGAGAGCCCCCTCAGCCCTTTGGCCACACCCCCTACACCTCGCTCGGGGCCTGGCCTCCTCCTCTCAACGTGCATGCGCAAGGCGGGTGTTTTAGCGGGTCTCCCCAGTCCAGTTTCGCTCTGGAAGGA
>NW_025999984.1:970263-988037 GCF_001458135.2 Marmota marmota marmota
GGCGGGGGGGGGGTGGGGGAGGTGCACGCATGCGCAGTGGCATCTAAGGCTACGCCCAATCAACTCATCGGGGCAACTCCGCGCCCTGTCGGCTCCTCCCCACTCCGGGAACCCGGGAAAACTCCTAAACTAATCAAAAAAGGCGGAAGGCGGGAGATTGGGGACCCACCCCGAAGGCCGCCCAATAGAGAGGATGAGGGCAAATAAGAGGGCCAATCAGGAAGGGCACGGGGGGCGGGCACGCTCGGCGCGAAGTCAACCCGGGAATTCCGAAGGAGGGGTCGACTCTGCCCGCGCGCAGAGGCTGCGCCTCTCCCTGCCTCAGCTTCCTGGCTGTCAAACTGCTGCGAGAGCGGGAGCGGGAGCACTGGCGTTTTTGAGAAGGATATTGCCTGGAGCACAGACCATTCCGAGACTGCACTACGCGGGTAGATCTGAAACTGGGCTGGTGCCGGGACGTAAAAGGCCGTTTTGCCTTGCGGAATTTCAAGGAACTTCTTCCCGTTTGATCCCATCCAGAGAAGCCGGGACGTAAGGAGTTCGATCCATTTTGTTGAATCATTTAGGGGCCCTTTTGCACTGTCCTTTAGAGTGACAGTGAATTCACTTGGGTTGGAGCTGAGCGAGGAATTGGCCAGAAGAGCGGGGCGCGGTCGAATGGGAGGGGTGCTCTTATCTGGAGAAGCAAGTCTGACAGCAAGCTTCTCTTCTCCCGATTATACTGTGATACGTTCGTATCGCATTTTCATGTTTGTATAACAGGATCGCTCCCCCCGCCCCCCACCACACACCGTACACCTCAGTTTGCATTTTCCCAGAAGCTGCCTAACATACGATTCGTTGCCTTGCACAGATTGGAGGCTCCCCGGATGTTTGATGGCCTAAGGATCCAGCTTAACTGAGGTGTCATAGGACGTGTTCCTGTTTTTGTATTGGGCCAGCACCCTCCCGGAATTCTTTAGTTGCAAATTTGCTTTGTAATCAACTTTATACTGCATTCAGTCTACTTGAGCTCTGAATTTTCACTACTCGACCTGTGTACTCAAGGTTGAAATTACACACAACCCAACTCACTTTTCAAACTGAAAAGTTAACTATTAAGCTAGAGGTGCATGTCTGAGGTGTGGAAAAGGTGATGGATTCCTGAGAAATAAGGTGGTGTGGAAGGGGCACCGCCCATGCTACCCTGCTTCCAACTACTACGCATAGGGGGTGGCAGGGGCGGTGATCTCTACACCTTCCATCCCCCCACTGGGGCTGGCTGCACCTATCGCTTGGGCTGCAGGGCCGACCTATGTGATGTGGCCCTGCGGCCCCAGCAGGAACCTGGTCTCATCTCTGGAATCCACGCAGAGCTGCATGCTGAGCGCCGGGGTGATGACTGGAGGGTTAGTGTGGAAGACCACAGCAGCCAAGGTAAGCCTTGAGAGGGGTAGTTTTTCCCCAAGGCAGTTCCAGGTTGGAATAAGCGGATAGAAGATCTTCTGGGAACCTGTCATCTGCCTCCCCAAATCACTATCAAGTTGGACAGTCAGTCTAGTTCTTGAATTTCCATCAGAAGCATGCACTGTCAACTCTGTAGAACTTAAATGCTCTATTTAGGGCTTGGTGGATCAAGGGCACAGGTCATCATCTGGGTAGTGTCACAGTGGGCAAGTTTTGGGGCCAAGCTCAGGATTGACTGTTTTCATCTTTGCTGAGGTATCTTGTTCCTGTTAGATGACTCATAATGATGATCTGCACATGTGTCTTTCCTTCCTACTAAAGGCAGCCACGGAAGGCTAGGGCTCAGTTGTGTTCTGCCACTGGCTCCTGGTAAAACCCTGATCAGGCCTGTCACTCCACTTCCCCAGGTCTTAGTTTCCTTTATATAACATAAAGTTTGGTAAAGTCAATGCTGGGGGTGCTGTAAACATTAGACTATAGTAGCCAACATTCATTTAGTCACCAGCTAGATATTTCTAAAGCGCATTCAATGTGGAAGACACTAACACCCTCAATTAACAGCTGAGGAAAATTAGGCACAAAGGTTAATAAACAGCTGATAAATGGCAGAGCCAGAATCTGAACCAGTCTGAGGCTATCCTAAGTAAGCATGAGAGTTGGACCTAAGCACTTTGGGAGGAGCTTCCAGCTATGGAGATTACAGGTGGTGTTATTTGCCAAGGGGTTTAGAATGTGAGGGAGAATTTGATTCTCTTTCCTGTGTCCCCTGAAAAAAAATCAAACAGGTCCTTTTTTCTCTACTCCTGATTGGTCATTTCTGTTCTTGTCATTGTTTCATGCCCCACCATCAACAGGGACTTTGGTCAATAATGTCCGACTCCCAAGGGGCCACAGATTGGAGTTGAGTGATGGTGACCTCCTGACCTTTGGCCCTGAAAGGCCTCCTGGAACCAGCCCCTCGGAGTTCTACTTCATGTTCCAACAAGTCCGGGTCAAACCTCAGGACTTTGCTGCCATTACAATCCCACGGTCTAGGGGAGAAGCCAGGGCTGGTTTCCTGCCCATGCTGCCCTCCCAGGGGGCCCCACAGCGGCCCCTCAGCACCCTCTCCCCTGCTCCTAAGGCTACACTGATCCTCAACTCCATCGGAAGCCTCAGCAAGATCCAGCCCCAGCCTCTCACCTTCTCCCGGAGTGGGGGTGGGCCACAGAGCCTGCCTGTTCCCACTCCAGCTGGGGAAGTGGGTACCACGCCTGCCCCACCCCCAAGAAATCGGAGAAAATCAGCTCACAGAGTGTTGGCAGAATTGGACGATGAGAGTGAGGCTCCTGAGAGCCCCCAACCAGTCCTCACAGAGCCCAGGAAGAAACTCCGTGTAGAGAAAACCCCACTGACACCCAGTGGGTAAGTGGCACACTCAGTGTCAGCCTACTCTCAGTATTTCACTGCCTTTGATTCCTTTTTAAGAGTCTCAGGCTGTGGAACCCCACTGCTTAGGAGGTGAACAGATAGAATTGATCTTAGAATGGCAGGAGCTGGGTTAACTCTGACATACATACATATATATACAGGAGGAAGCAAGTTGGTATTGCGGCATTGGTTAAAATAGGAGTGTAGGAAAAAATAAATAAAACTTGGCAAAGGATGGTAGTGCACACCTGTAATCCCAGTTACTTGGGAGACTGAGACATGAGGATCAAATTTCAGAACAGCCTGGGCAATTTGACAAGAGCCAGTCTCAAAGAAGAATCCTGGTCCGCTTAGTGTTAGCGTTTTCCTAGTGTGTAGGAGGTCCTGGGCACTACCCCCAGCACAGTAAATAAAGTTATGAACTTGTCTACTGACATCCTGTTGTTTGGGGTTAAATTTGGGGCCTCAGGCATGCTAGCTAGGCATGCACTCTGCTACTAATCTATACCCCAATCCTAAATCGTTTTTATTCATTTATTTTTGGTGCTAGGGACTGAACCAAGGGGTACTCTTACCATCAAGCCACATCCCCAGCCCTCTATTTTGATACAGGGTTTCATTAAGTTGCCCAGGCTGACCTGGATCCTCCTGCCTCCGCCTCCTGAGTAACTGGGACTACAGGTGTGCACCACCATAGCAGAAAGTCCCTTTTTACATTGAGGACTTGCACCTTTCTCCTAGTGCTTAAAGACAGGGAATTAAATTTCCAAGGCTCACATTATCTAGTGAGTCTTTCTAGATCCACCCTATGTCATCCAGGGCCAAGGTCTAGGTTTTTCCTACAGGTTTTCAATGACCCTGGTATTTGTTGCTTCCTTTAGAAATCGACGTGGCCGTCCTCGGAAGCACCCAGTGAGCACCCCCATGACTCACCCTGTAATTGGGGATGGGGAACCTTGTGCAGCCCCTTGTTGCAGCCTGCCCCAAGAAGAGACAGTGGCCTGGGTTCAGTGTGATGGTTGTGACATCTGGTACCATGTGGCTTGTGTTGGCTGCAGCATCCAGGCTGCCAGGGAGGCAGATTTCCGATGCCCAGGGTGTTGTGTTGGGATCCAAACCTAACATCCACCACCAAGGCACTAGAGGACAGAACTGGCACCTCCTATCCAGGATTGAACACAGTAGTGTGCAAATGGATCCTAAGAAATGCTTCCCTTCTTTCCTTCCCTCCACAGGAGGGAATGACCACAAGGAGAGGTCCATTGCTATGGACACTGATTCAGGGCCTGAAGCAGGCCCTCATGGCCAAGGTGGTTTCCTGCCAAAGAAAGTGCTGCCTCTCCAGAAGTTGCCAGTGAGCTGGAAATTCCCACTGTTACAAGCTGTAAGGCCTTGTTGTCATGGACACCAGAATATATCATCCAGCACATATCATCTGCAGAAGCTATGCCTGGGAAGAAACAAGAGGGAGTTGCTAATGTCCTTGAATGGCATCTACCTAATACACTCTAGGAAAATCAAGGGCACAGTCCTGCCTGCCCCCAACTTCCTTATACTGCTTAGTCCTCTCCCTGACCGTATCTCTGATCTGGCTTTTCAGAGCTTTGCTTTTATTTCCAAATAAAAACCAAGCAGCTTCATTCACTCTTTGCTCTTCTTATGGCTCTGATATTGTTTTCCAACTTTGGGAAGAATAGACTTGGTAAGGTCTTGGAGAACTAATCCAGTTTCTTAAGGGAAGGAGGGAAGAGAAATACAAACCATACAAACCTGTTCATTGGAAAGGCTTGAATATGTGGGATAAGCTAGAGATACGAATCAGGGGAAAAAGAGGAATGGAAATTACAGGGAAAATATCTACTTCCATTAAAATAAGATAGTTGAGATTTAATTCACAAGGATGAATTTTATAGGCTTCACCAGGAAAAAAGAAAAGCTGGTGAACCAGCTATAGCAGAAGCTGATCTGGTCCAGTGTGGATTAACCTCTTAACCTATGTACATATCATACATGTGATGGTGTAAAATGGGCCTTGCACCAAGCCAAGATACTGCTGGAGTCTACAGCCACCCTGAACACTACCGATCTGGTCTGATATTGCTGAGTGTTGCATCCTTTCTATAATTTGTATGAGAAAAGCTGTATTTTGACCTATTCTATTGCAACCTGTATGTCCATCCTCTTTCTTCTGAGACTCACCAAACCCACATTTTGCCCACATTAAGGAAACCATTCCAAAGTCCCCTAATTAACTAGTCGCAGAACCAGGAATAAGAAGGTATATAGCAAGTTACTTAGGAATAGCATGTAAGTGGAACTCAAATGGACTCTGGTAACAAGAAAATACAGTGGGCTAGGGTTGTGGCTCAGTGGTAGTGTGCTTGCCTAGCATGTGTGAGGCACTGGGTTTGATTCTCAGCACCACATACAAGCAAATAAATAAATAAAGGTCCATCAATAACTAATAAAAATATTTTAGAAAAAGAAAATACAAGGGGGCTGGGCACAGTAGCTCATGCCTATAATCCCAGCAGCTCAGGAGAATGAGACAGGAGGATTGGCTAGTTCAAAGCTAGCCTCAGCAAAAAAGCAAGTCGCTAAGCAACTCAGGGGGAGTTTTTAATTGGGGTGACATGCAGTGGAAGTTGTATTGGGAGACTTGATTTCTTAGTATACAGCCACTGAGGATTTCCAGAGTAGCACAGGTAAAATCAGCTCCTAATAGGTAACAGGGAACATGGTAACTACATCTGTTGGTATTCAATTTAAATACTCGAAGACCCCAAGGACTAGCTTAAGCTTCTAAGATCCTCTACAAAAAAACAGGGGTTCCAATTTCAACTCTCTTAGGCAGTGAGAAGTTAGTTTATTCTAGAGATTGAATCCAGGGGCACTTCACCATTAAGCCAGTCCATTTTTATTTTGAGACAGGGTGTTGCTAAATTGCTGACACTAGCCTCAAACTTGTGAGCCCCCTGCCTCAGCCTCCCAAGTTGCTGGAAAGATCTTGAATAGTTGAAATGGCACGTCAGTTTCAGGGTCACAGGTATGACAGCAGTTAGTATCTAACACCAGATTTCTCTAGTGCCCTTCAATAATTAAAAGAGGATAAACCAAAGACAAATTTATCTACTGTGTCCCAGGCTTCTTTATTATTTAAGAACAAAGTATGAGTGATGTGGGGATTAAAATCAAGAGCATCATTGAACTTCACCTTCCCTCCAACCAGTTCCCCAACTCCTCACCCCACCCTTTGTGCTTCCAATTCCTTCCTTAGTGAATGAAGAACTTAATCCCAAAAGCCCTGGTTCGGACTCCAGGTTCTCTCCCTAGCTCCTCTTTCCTCTGCCCCCGTACCTGGGAAAGGCAGGTACCTCAGTTTGAATGCATGGGAGAGCCCAGAGTGGTGACAGAGACAGAGGGAAAGGCTTCCCCCTCAGGAAAAGGAACCGGGGAATAGAGTGTGGTGAAGTGAGGGCTTCCATAACCTGAGGTACCAAAATGGGGCCCTGGGGCCAGAGGAAAGGATACAGGTCCCCCTGAGAAAGGAGAAGCTGCAGCCTCAAAATCCTCTCGTTGGGAATAATCAATGCTTGATCGTTTGCCCTTCTGGCGCCGGTTACAGAACCACACTCGGACCACCTGGGAGTGGATGACACAGGAGAGTGACATTAGACTATAAGCTCCTGGAGTTGGGTCTGGCTTTGCTTGATCATTTCACCCAAAGCCCAAGTGGCAGGAGGAGGAGCTAGAGCTAGAGAAAAGGGAGTGGCAACTGGGGAGGCAGAGAGATGGCGTGGACAGGGACAGGTGCACTCACGTCCTTCTCAAGCCCTAGCTGTTCAGCAATGTGGCTGATCTGCTGCAGGGTGGGTTTTGGGCACTGCAGGAACATGTTCTCCAGGTTGCCTCTCACTCGGTTCTCGATACTTGTTCGCTTTCTCTTCCGGGCTTGCAGTAGGGTCTCCGCTTTGCATATCTAGGCAGGTAGGGAAGGGGTGACAAGGTCAGGCTTTGAACCTTCTGAACAACAGCACCACATTGAGGGGTCAGTGACATGAAAGCACATTGCTAAGGAGACAGTGACTGGATTGGTCCCCAGAGCTAGAGGGTATGAAAAATGAGGAAATTGGAAGGGAGGGTTTAGATCACCTAACAGAATGAAAGGATTATACTCCATCCCATTGAGAAGTGCTGCCCTGGGCTGGGGAAGGAATTGTAGCTCAATGGTAGAATGTGAGGGCCAGGCTCTGGATTCAATCCCTAGCAGACAAAGAAAGGGAGAGAGAGAGACTGCTGCCCCCAAGTGGTAGAGCAAGAGCTGCAGGCCAGGGAGGGAAGCAATGGAGACTGGGCTGACTCAACAGGTCCCAGTGCATCCTTCCCACTCTCACCTCCTGAAGGTTCTCATTGTTGTCTGCTTCCTCCACCCACTTCTGCAGCAGGGGCCGCAGCTTGCACATGTTCTTGAAACTGAGCTGCAGAGCCTCAAAGCGACAGATGGTCGTTTGGCTGAACACCTTCCCTGGGAGAGGCCAATTGAAAAAGAAGCACATTAGGCAGGGTCCCTGGTAACCTCAAGACCCAGGTGGTCCTCACAAGCTCCCAAACCAGAGTCCAGCTTCTTCCCAGAGGCAGCTCAAGACCAAGTGTCTTCTCCCTCCCTCCCCCATACCCCCCGGAGAGGAGTGGGGATAGGAACTGCCCTGACACCCTGCCCACACTTTCTTGGTGGAGAAGACCTAAAATTAGGGGAGATGCGGTCCCTGTGGATCAGAACATGCTGAGGGGGACCCACCAAAGAGAACCCCCAGGGTAAGCCCCACATCGGCCTGAGTATATCCCAGATTGATCCTCTTCTGCTTCAGCAGCTTGGCAAATTCCTCAAGTTCTTTCTGCAAAGCTTGGATATCTTGGGACTGCATAAAAAATGGCAGAGGACTTATAAGAACATAGACACACTCTAAACAAACAAACAAACAAAAACCCAAAAACCACACAGGGTTTTTGAATCTGACTGAGGCCCCAAGGAATGGTCTGTGAAGTATCTCAGCCTCCCAAGACACCCACATAACCTCTAGAAATAGCTCATTTATAAATGTCTAGTTCACCCATTTACTGCTCTTCCCCCAGAAACTGGCACATCTAATAGATATTAAACACCATGCAAGGGACGAAAAGATGGGCCTAGGCTCCATGAGAATACCTGACAGATTATGTAATGACTCCTGTCTGCTAACTCTGGCCTTAGGATGGACTCTGACTCACAAATCACTCTCCCCCACCCCCATTTGAGAATAGAGAAATAGAGGATGATATCTGTCTGAATCTAAGTTCAATACAGCCCCAGGGCCCCAAACTAGGACATGACATGCAGACACAAACATACTACAGTAATTAGCCAGGTACAGTGGCACATGCCTGTAATGCCAGCAACTCAGGAGGCTGGGGGCAGGAGGATCCCAAGTTCAAGGCTAAGCCTGAGCAACTTGGCAAGCTCCTGTCTCAAAATAAAAAAGGGCTAGGGATATAGCTTAGTAGAGTGCCCTTGGTTCAATATCCAGTACTATAAAAATAAAAAGTCTTGGGGAATCATTATGTACAACTATAATGCACCAATAAAAAGTGTGTAAAGATTTTTTAAAAAACACACAAAAAAAGACCTGAGGATGTAGCTCAGCTGTAAACCAACCCCCTCCCCACACCGGATTTAAACACCAGTTCCACAGCACTGCAAATAAACAAAAAAAACATGAATAGTATTTTCTATATACTTGATTATCAATCTTAAAGGCTCATTTATGCTTAATTTTTAACTATCTTTTTTGTAATATATAAGCACTCTCACTGGTAAATCAACAGATTTATTGAGTACCTTCTATAAACCAGTAGTTACACAAAGTAGACAAAAAGTCTTTTGACTTTATAAAGTTTACATTCCAATGTGGCAAAATAAATTACTATCCTACATAGAAGTGCCAAGGAAATAAATCAAGTAGGGGTAGGGTACAGGAATGGAGTACAGCAGGATAGGAAATTATCTTTTTTTTTTTTTTTTGGTGATGCTGGAGATTGAATCCAGAACATTCTGAATACTGGGCAAGGTTTCTACCACTGAGCCTTATTTTAAATTGTCATCCCCCAGCCCTGGAGGATGACAATTTAAAATAAGAATTCAAAGAAAGTGATATTTGATGAGTTCAGAGGAAGAAGAGCTGGACAGATCTTGCAGATGCAATAGCAACTTCGATTTACCAAGTGAAATGATCCAACTCTTCTTGGGTATTTTAAAACACTGACTCAAACTGATAGGTTGTCCAGAGACTATGAGGAAGCAAAGGTTTAACTAGGAAGGCTTTTGCTGTGGTCCCAGACATTAGTGGCTGGAACCAGAGAAGTAGGACATGTTAGACGCAGGATGAACTTCGAAGGTAAAGATAACATTGTTTCCTAAGTTGTAGGATGGGAAAGGAGCAAAAACAGCTGGTTCTGGCCATAAGCAACTGATGAGGTGGGGCGGTGGGGGCCAACAAAGAAGACAAAAAAATGCAGTTGTCACTTGATGTCTAAATGGCACGTGAGCCTTGAGGGTGGGTAAGAGGAAGGAAGGGTAGAAAGAACAGAAGTTGAGGTTTAAGGACTGAGCCCTGGGGCACTCCAGTGTAGGAGCAAAGCAGAAGCAGCTAGTAAAAACCTACATAGCCTTTGCAGTCCGGGAATGCTTAAGGAAAGTATTTCAATGGTGACTGTATCAGATTCAAACAGACAAACTTTCAATCCCAGTTTCTGCTCAGCCAGTGTCTTCTTAGCTTTTCCAAATCCTATTTTTGCCTCATGTTAACAGTTGGGACACGTGAAATAAGCTAATAATGCCTCCCTAGGAATTTCTGTGATAGCTAATGAGATAATGATGTATAAACTGAGCACACAGCCAGGTATTTAGGCAGTGGACCCCAATTGCCAGCCATTATTATTCAACAATCACCTCCTGTAAAGAGACTGGGGCTACTCTCTCACACCTGAATTCACTTACACCTACTCTGAGGGCGAAGGCTTTGTACTAGATCTCTCTAATAGCTTACACTTTTTGCTTTGGAGGACTGGAAGATGCTTAGTCCCCAGGGGGGCTGGAGGCCTTCTTCTCCCTCAGCAAACCCTGCGCACTTTACAAAAAGGCCTGTAGGAAACTTCTCCCACGATTTTCTTCTTCTTTATAACTTACGGAAGTGAGGCTGAAATTGATCAAATTAGTACTTCCAGCTCCCTTCAAGGGGACACCAAGGTGTGTGTTTAATATCATGGTGACTCACAGGCAGGAGGCAGAGGTCAAAGACCTACAGGCCCTAAATTTGACTGGAGGTAAACCATACTCCACAAGTCTACACAAGGCCCAAACAGGACCTCCTATCAGAAACTAGGCACACCCTACCCTTTCAAGAACAATAACTCTGGGATAAGCACTGTTTTTACCTTCAGGCCACGCTCAACCTTAAGGCCAAGATCCTAGATTTGATAAGGATCAAGTTTTCCAAAAGGGCTAAGGGCGGGAGAGTCCAAACCTACCCCAGGCCCAAGCCGGTGCTAGCCTGGTATTGAGCGAGTGAACTGACCCTGGGCAGATAAGGGCCAGAGTTGAAGAAAGGACCAGTCTTGTTCAGCTGCAGATTCTTCCTGGTAATTTCAACTTCTAGTTTTCATCTTGTCTCTCAGGAGTGCCTGCAATCACCACACCCCCCTCCATGCCTAGGGTAGACAATCCTGCCTGCACCCCTCAGGTTCCAGGCCTGGGCAGCTGCAGGTGACCACTTCCCCCTCATCTCTGCCCTTGCCAGCCCAGCCAGTTCCCCATGGCATCTCACTCACCTCCTCAGGGTTTTGATCCACCTTCTCCTTCTCCACTTTCACAACAGCAGGGTGAGCAATGCAGGGCTCGGGGGAGGCCCCCTCAGAGTTGCTCTCCATCCCAGCTCCCACCTCAACCTCAGGCTGAGGGGTCTCCAGGCCACCGTGGGGAATCAGGCCCTTTCCAACCTGAGGTCCACAGTATGCCATCCCTCCACAGAAGTCGTGGGGCGGAGGGTATGAGGGAATCCCCCACACCTCCGAACCTGGCCCAACTCCTGGCCCGATTCCTGGACCACCGGGAGGGCCTGGGAAGCTTAGCCAGGTCCGATGGTCAATCCAGCCCGGCTCTGGCCCTCCTGGCCCATCACCCCCACCGCCCGGAGGGGGCGAGAAGGCAAAGTCCGAAGCCAGATGTCCGGCCATGGGTTAAAAGGGCACCCCAAACCGGGGCCCTGAAAAAATAAGGGCTCACCAAGGAACAGCTCAACACCTCTCTCCCTCCCCAATCCCACCCACTAGCCTTGACCTCTGGCCCCGCCCCCTGGATGGGTGGAGGAGAGAGTGGTGGGGGGTGGGAGAAACTGAGGCGAAGAATGTTTGCCTTTTGGTAGAGGTGCTGTCAGTGGTAGGAGAAATCAGGGGGTATCCAACTGGGCACCCCTCTAAGACCCCCTGGGGCCTTCCCCTTCAACTCCCAAGTAGCTGCCCGGCCCTCTCAGGCCCGGTACATCTCAGAGATGTCTGGGATCCCCTCTTTGTATTCTTCATGAGCCAGGTGCTTGACCTCCTCTCCAAAGACCCTCCACATTGCCCTCTCATTGGGGTTCACCCAGCCACACTCTCAGCTCTTTAAGCACTTATTGAACACGAATGTGCCAAGCACTTTTAGGGGCCACCCTTGATTCATTAACAACCACAAACACAAACACACTGGCCAGCTGCCCTCCTCTAGCTCCCCTACCCCCATCCAGAAACCTAGTCCTTCCTCTGCAGATACTGGCCAAATCCAGTTATCCTGCAGCCTCAGATGCCTGCCACCAATCTACCCAGCCTGCCACATATTCCACAAAGCCTCTATTCCATACCCTGGTCCTGTGGCTCCAGAGTCCCCTCACCTAACAGGTTCACTGATTATTTTCGCCTCAAACACACACTTCCCCTTATAGGGACCAGGCTCTGGATTGACTGAGCCTGTTTTCCAACCCAGGTCCAGACGGAGGGAACTGACAACTAAAAGACCTGAACATCAGGCCCCCATTCCTCCCGGCCAGAGACTCAGACATTTAATACAGCAGCAGGCCCAATTCCCCCTCCCCCACTTCCCCATCCAGGCCTCCAATCCTAGTTCCTGGGTGGAGAAAACCAAAGGGGTGGGGGGTATGTGGAGAAAAAAAATATCTGACTTCAGGTTCAAAGAGGCCTGGGAGGCACTGGGGGAAGGGGCAGGACAATGGCCTTGGCTGTACAATCCCAGTCCCCAGAGGGGGCAGCTCTAACCCTAAACAAGTGCTCAACCATTGAATGGACCAGGATGGCTCCCCTGGGGACAACTTCCTGCTCCCCAACCCCCCCAGCTCCAATCCCTCACACACAATCCCCCTCTGAGCGCCCCAGCAAACCGCCCCCCACTATCCCCTCAAAGACTGAGCCTCAGACAGGCAACAGGAGCCTCCTGCCAGGACCCAGGATTCTGTACCCTCTTCCTCTGGAGACTAGGTATCCAGCCTCGGCACCCACCCATCCCCCAGCCCCCCAGGTCACGGGATGTGCTTTGTTTAGGGGGACTGGCAGGCAGCGGAAAGACACTGAGAAGATAGTGATTTGGAGGAGGGGTGCAGGAAACCTTCCCTAAGCTGTCCTCAGTCTATTTTTCTGGGCCTATCTGAGCATCTTTGAGGGCTCATGCTGCTGGCCTAGTGCTCCATTCGGTTTGCAAGAGAATAGCCATTGGAATGCCTGTCTGCATGGGATAATATTTGTCTGTCTACTCCTAAAACTTATCCTAAATGAAGAAAGGCCCCAGAATAAATCAGTGAGATCCAGAAAGGCTCTGGACCAGAGTTCCCCAAAGCTTGAAAGGCCAGAATTTTGAGTGTGGGACCTCTACCAACTCCAGGCCTAGCCCAATTTGGTTTTATTTGCTAGGGTCAGTGGCTCTGTCTGCCTTCTGGGAGACTGTCCCTTGGGAGCCCCCTGACTGTGGTCAGCTATCTTTATCTCGGAGGTATCTATGAGTCTTTTGAATTTCTTCCCTCTGAGTCTGTTATATTGCCCCTGCTTATGTGCCCATATCTCCCTTCCATGTATACTTTTTGGGTGTCTAACCATAGGCATGAATATCAATGCTTCCATACGGCAGTTTGAAGATCTACAAGGCTGTGGAGCTGGAGCCATGTTCACATCTCAGCCATTAACTTCCCCAAAGGCAGTTGATTAAGGGGCCTGGCGGGGGTGAAGAGATGAGTTTTGAAACTGGAGGAGCCCCTCCCCTGCCATCTCCTCAGCCCCCAGGACCGAGCCATCAGGGCACCTTTGTCATGCATTTTTCTGCTGTCTGCCTGGAAGACGGCCTCCTGGAGGAGGGGGAGGGGCAGGCTGAAATCCCTACACCAGAGCTTGCCCTTCTCTTAACTCCTAGAAACTCCCACTTGCTGCCTCTGCTTTCCAGGTGCCCTCTGCCCCAACTTCCTCATTTAATACCACCCTTGTTTTTTGGATTATAATTTGTGGTTGTTCTAGGCAGTGTTTCTGGCTAGGGCAAGAGGCCCTGGCTGCCTTGTGACTGGATATGTGAAGCAGGTCAGCCCATGCTTGCTGGAGTCTGACCTGGAATTTGGGAACTGGGCTGACAAAACTCTTCACATAAATCTTTTAGCACACTGTCAAGGACCTTTGGCTGGAGACCCAGAGACAGTAGGTGAGTTCCACCACACCTCATGTGGCACACTGGCATGGCTGTAAAATTATGAGGGTATGATGGGTGGCTTTGCTACCGAGAAACCAGCCACCCCTCCCTGCGGTTAAGGGCTGTGGTTTGACTGGAAAACCAGTTGAAATGACTCAGAGGGGGCTAATCGAACCAGAGCTAGGAAACTGCTAATTTTGACTTCTGGGTTCTGTCAATCTGAAGGCAAAAAAGGGAAAGACATAGGAGTTGAGAAGAGACGTTTCAGGCCTGGCCTACCTTGGAGATGATCTCCCTTAATCTCAATTTACATAGCTTCCGCTGCTCACTGCAGACCAAGGCATGACTTCTCAGCAACAGGCTCCCCCTGGGACCTGCAAACTAAGCTCTTTTCCCAAATCCAGATACTGTGACCTAAATGGAGGAGTCAGCCCTCTGGTTTTAGTCTGCAGGGAGTGAGGAGGTGGGGAAGCTGAGAGGAACAGTTAGGGGTACACTAACAGGCCATAGACCAGGGCTCTAGGCTTCCCAGTCTGGCTCTGGCTTCCCAGTTAATGACACTTCCTTTTCTGTGCCTCAGTTTCCTCGCTGAATTTAGAGGACTTGGAATAAAATGAACTCTAAACTTCCTTCTACTCAGAAAATGCTGCTCCACTCCTATACACCCTCCTATCTTCCCTTTTCACTTAGATGACTCATAATATAGATTTCTCTCTGTGTACCTGTAAAAATAAATGGTGAGAGAGGGGGAACCAGCTGGTACAGGCCTTCCCCACCCCTTACCTACCACTTCCAGATTGAAAAATCTGACAGGTTTTCCCCTCAAGGTTGATTAAACTTCATAAGGAGTTTGTGAATCCAATTTGGATTTGGTTCTCAGTGCTCAGGTGTCAATAAGAAACACCTTCCATCCGGGCTTGGTGATGCATGTCTCAGCAACTCGAAAGGCTGAGGCAGGAAGATCACAGATTCAAAGCCAGCCTCAGCAAATTAGCAAGGATGTAAGCAACCTAGTGAGACCCTCTCTCAAAATAAAAAATAAAAAGGGCTGTGGCTGTGGCTGTGGCTCAGTGGTTAAGTGCTCCTGAATTCAAACCCTTGTACTAAAAAAAGAAAGAAAAATACATTCCAGGAGGTAAAACTCCTCATGGATAAATGAAGGGTGAGAGTGAAGGAAGAATAGAGGGAAGGAGAAGAGGACATGGATGGAGAGAAAAAATAGAGACAGGGATGTCCAATAATCCCTAAAGTAGCTTCCATCTTTAGTACTGTGAGCATCTCTGCTGACCTGCCCTTTCTCAGAGGAAGGTAGCTGCGGCTCCAAGTGACCTCTACACAAGCCAGAAACACACAGACATCCAGGCGAGGGGTTGCTTAGTTTGGGGAACCTGTTTGAGGCAAGAAAGCACATGGTAGGCAGGCACTGTGGAGCACACCTGTAATCCCAGCATCTCCGGAGGCTCAGACAAGAGGATTACAAGTTCAAAGCCAGCCTCAGCAAGGGCAAGGTGCTAAGCAACTCAGTAAGACTGTCTCTAAATAAAATACAAAATAGGGCTGTGGTAGCTGAAGTTGTAGCTCAGTAATAAAGTGCTTGTCTAGCATGTGTGAGGCACTGGGTTCAATTCTCAACACTGCATATAAATACATAAAAGAAAGGCCCATCAATAACTAAAAAAAAAAAAAAAAGGGCTAGGGATGTGGCTCAGTGGTCAAGTGCCTCTGAGTTCAATCCCTGGTATCCCTCCCCCCCCCCAAAAAAAAAAGAAGAACAAGAACGTAGTGATCAACAGACCAGCAGGACTCCCCAACCTTTTCCTAGCCACACTGGTCATTCTCCACTAGACAGGAGAGTCTCTGCTCTGTCCAGGGGTACCTTAGGACCTGAAGGTGCTACTCAGTGGTAGAGCACTTATGTAGCATGGACAAGGCCTTGAGTTCTATGCCTAGCATCACAAAAAAAAAAAAAGTGGGGGGGTGTTGTTGGGGGATCACAGTGAACAGCTATCTCTGAGCAGAGTCATTCCCCATGGATACTGAAGGCTTAAGAACCCAGGGACTCTGGAGTCAAGGCAGCCCATGACTTAATTAAGTTGGATGGACTATTAGAGGATGAAAGCCAGTGGCCCACAGGTTAGGATGGGAACACTTCCATGGACTTTATAGGAAGCCACATGCATGTCCCAGGTGCAGATGGGACTAAAAGGCTAGTGAGAGAGGAAGGAGTGATGGCAAAGGAGACCTTAAGACCTTCTAGACAAAGAGAAACTGGCCCCATTTCTACTGCATTCCAAGGTCACTATAGGTAGATACCCTGCCCTGAGTCAGACCTTGAACATCTGGTGGAGAAAAAGCTGACCCGGTGTGTGAGAGAAGCAGAGCACATGGCCAGGTGGCTCATTGAGGGAACTGTGCTCACATTAAGACACAGCCAATCAAATGGAGTTTCTGAGACTCCCCAGACCTCCTCATAATGCCATCAGCTTCTCCACCTTCCCTTCTACTGGTCAATCAGTCCCCACCTGTCACATGTATTATAGATCACGGCCCCAGCCCAGCTGCCAAGTGTTTCCACAGAGAATGGATACAGCTTTGGCTTGCCCCCTCCACCCTTCCACTGTAGTTCGACCTTTTTTGATTTGTTTTGCTCGAGTTGAAAGCCTGAAATGTGCTGAGAAGGAGGTCCTGGCCATCATAGTTGTATTGCCAGTGTACCCTCAGGTTCTGGTTTCCCAGCCACTAACAGATTACTATGGGCTGGAAGTTTAGATGACTCTAAAATGCCAAAGTCCCAGAACTCCAAAGTTTAAAAAACAGCACAACGGTGGCCCTCTTCATCTCCACTCCCACCACCTTCCAAAATGCCTGGAATTCTCTTCTCCTGATAAACCCACACTCATTCTTTAACATATAGCTTCTCTGTCATGCAAGTCCCCAACAAAATCATACTGCACCCTACTCTGTAGCCCCTGCAACAAGTGTTGCACTCCTATGTCCCCAGCAGGCATCACTCATGCCATGTTACTGCTCTTGCCCACACTGTCTCCTCATTAGCTATACACCCCACCACATGAGACCTGTTGAAGGCAGGGACCATGCCCTGTGCCTGACACAGGATCACATTTAACCCTTAGCTCTAGGCCAGGCATGGTGGAATGTGACTATAATCCTAGTAGCTCAGGAGGCAGAGGCAGGAGGATTACGAGGTCAAAGCCAGCATCTGCAACTAAGTGAGGCAATTATCTCAAAATAATAAGAACAAAAAGGGCTGGGGATATGGCTTAGTTGTTTAGTGCCTCTGGGTTCAATATCTGGGTTAAAAAAAAAATCACAGATCTAAGTACTACGTACTGACTATAAACCCATGGTGAATGTAACTGAACCTCACTTTTCTCATCTGGGAATTGAAAAAGATAATAATTCTTACCTCCCAAGTAAAGATTAAGCCAGGCATAGTGGTATGTACCTTTAAACCCAGCTACTCAGGAGACTGAGGCAGGAGGATCAAAACTTCAAGGCCAGTCTAGGCAACTTAGTGGAGACTCTGTCTCCAAACAAACAACTGGGTAAGATTGTTATTTCCATGCCTATAATCCCAGCTACTCTACTCAGGAGACTGATGCAAGTTCCAGACCAGCCTGATCAATTTAGGGAGACATTATTTCAAAATAAAAAGGAATGGCAATGTAGCATAGTGGTAGAACACCCCTGAGTTCAAGTACCACACCAACCAATAAACAAAGAACCAAACAAATAAAGATTAAATGGAATAACATATATGCAAGTGTTAATGTAAAACTTACCAATAAGAATTTGAGATGGGGGCTGGGGAATGTAGCTAAGTGGTAGAGCACTTGCCTACCATGCAGGAGGCCCTGGTTCAATCCCGAGTATGGCAAAAAAAAGGAGGGAAAAAAAAAAAAAAGGAATACAAGATGAACCTAGTTCAGTCAAAGAGCACTTGCCTAGTATTGCAGAGGCCTTGGGTTCCATCTCCAGGACTGCTAAATAAATAAATTTAAGAATTACCAGGGGTTGGGAGTGTGCTCAGTGGAATATCAGTTGCCTATATGTGTGAGGCCCAGGGTTTGATCCCCAGCCTGCAAAAACAAACAAAAAGGAACTAATAGCTGCTATTGGAAGGTATATGGGGGGCGGGTGGGGCGGG
>NW_025999984.1:989173-997574 GCF_001458135.2 Marmota marmota marmota
CACAGCTTTTTTTTTTTTTTTCTTTTTTCGTGGTACATGCTAGGAAAGTGCTCTACATCTGAGCCATATTCCCAACCCACAGAGCAAGTAAATCTTATTTGAATAATAATGAATGCATCTCCACATCTTTAACCCTCTATTGCATTCCCCCCTCCTTCTACCTTCCCTGCCTTCTCCTAAGCTCCCATCCCCATCACCTTGGCTTTGATTTTTCGGCACCATGATGCTCCTTAGGATGATGACAAGGTGCTAGCCTCCGCAAACCTGCCACTCTCAAGCTCTTGGGTCCCTGACCTGGAACCAGGACATCCAGGGTTCTCCCACTGGCTCTCTTTGCCGCACCATAAGAAAGGGTGGGGGCTGGGGTTGTGGCTCAGTGGCAGAGCGCTTGCCTCGCCTGTGTGAGGCACTGAGTTCGATCCTCAGCACCACATAAAAATAACTAAACAAAATAAAGATATTGTGTTCATCTATAACTACAAATAAAATAAAAACAAAGGATGGTCACCCAAGTCACCTGAGATTTCATAAGGGGCTGGCCTGGGAAAGAGCAATGAAGGTGTAACCTAGAGAAGGAGTTATTGAAGGAAAAAGAAATGAAGGGAAAAGGTTATCTGTAACAAGAATCTTGCCTGGGAAGGCATAAGGTTTCTGTGAGTAAAGGAGGCTGAATGACTATTTCTTAGGATACCAAAGGAATGTGTACAAGGAATAGGGAGTGAATCATGGGAAGGAAAAATGTTGTCTGTGGGTGTCATACAGGCTCATTGTT
The DNA here is from genome assembly GCF_001458135.2 of Marmota marmota marmota. NCBI lineage: Eukaryota > Metazoa > Chordata > Mammalia > Rodentia > Sciuridae > Marmota > Marmota marmota. The sequence goes on from NW_025999984.1 coordinate 989,946, forward strand.
TTATTTTTATTTTTAAAATATTTAAATATTTCTTCTTTTTTTTTTTTTTGCACTGGGGATTGAACTCAGGGGCATGCTCTGTCATTGAGTTATACTCCCAGTGTTTTTTATTTTTAATTTTGAGACAGGACCTGACATATTGCTCAGACTGGACTCCAGCTTGCAATTCTGCCTCAGCCTCAGTTTGGGATAAAAGGCAGGCTTATTGTTTTAAATAGTAATGATTACTGGTCACCATAGCACATGCCTACAGTTCCAGTCAGTCCCCAGTATAGGGGAGAGGGGAGTAAATGTCCATAGACCAAATTTAGAAGCTCAAAAAACATGGATTAGGGCTGGGTGCAGTGGCACATGCCTGTAATCCCAGCGGCTCAGGAGACTGAGGCAGGAGGATAGCAAGTTCAAAGCCAGCCTCAGCAAAGGTGAGGTACTAAGCCACTCAATGAGACCCTGTCTCTAAATAAAATAGAAAATGGGGCTGGGTATGTGGCTCAGTGGTCGAGTTCTTACCTTCATGTGTGAGGCATTGGGTTTGATTCTCAGCACTGCATATAAATAAATACAATAAAGATCCATTGACAGGGCTGGGGATGTGGCTCAAGTGGTAGCGCGCTTGCCTGGCATGCGTGCGGCCCGGGTTCGATCCTCAGCACCACATACAAACAAAGATGTTGTGTCCGCCGAAAACTAAAAAATAAATATTAAAATTCTCTCTCTCTCTCTCTCTCTCTCATTCTCTCTCTCTCTGTCTCTCTCTCTCTTTAAAAAAAAAAAAAGATCCATTGACAACTAAAAAAATGTTTTAAAAAAACAAAACATGGTTTAGGGGCTGGGGATAGAATGCCATGGTTAGTATGCATGAGGCCCTGGGTTTGATCTCCAGATATGCAAACACAAACAATATAATTTATTAAGTAAATGGAAAATATTGAGGAGATAAAAGAAAGTGCTGGGGGACTGGGGATATAGCTCAGTTGGTGGAGTGCTTACCTTGCATGTACAAGGCCCTGGGTTCAATCCCCAGTACCACCAAAAAAAAAAAAGAAAGAAAGAAAGAAAAAAGAAAAAGAAAGTGCTGGGGTGGGCTGATGCATTTAGGATCACAAGTTGGGTAGAAAGATCACAGAACTGAATTCTGGGTATACAATGTCCATCTGTCCTGTCAAATTGAGACGTTATGAATGCTGTATACCACATAAGGTATCTAGAATATTTTAGTAACTTCTTGGTTTTTCTATTTCTCTTTTTATACAAACATTCTATTTATCTAAGTTGTCTATGTGCAAAACTTCTTTTGTATTCTATTCATCCCATTTGTTTGGATAATACCAAACAAACAGCCACCAAGTGTGATTTACAAGGATGTTTATCCTGGAATGCTGCCTCCCTCAATATCCCCCAGTTTCAAGCAATCACCAAGCCCTGCTCATTTTTTACTACTTATTTCTTGAACCTGGACATTTCTCTACCCCCACCAAACTAACCCTTAGTATAGCTGACTTAGCAGGCCAAAGACCCCTCAAAGCCTGCCATCTGAACCCTCACCTCCCACCACCCCCATGGGTCCTTGAAGAATGGAATATTTAAGCATCTCTGAATTCCTTGTGTTATTCCACAACCCTGGCCTTCCTGAGGCTGTATTTTTTATTTATTTATTTTTTGTACTGAGGATTGAACTAGGACACTTTACAACTAAGGTACATCTCCAATCCTGTTTGTTTTATCTTTTGAGACAGGGTCTCGCTAAGTTGCTGAGTCAGGCCTCAAACCTGTGATCCTCCTGCCTCAGCCTCCTGGAGACCATCTATTCTTGAGGGAAGAAGGTCCATCCTTTTTTTCTTCTCCATCTACTAGATAATCCTTTCATTAAACCCTTATCCTGACCTTCAACCAGTGCCTCTTTATTTCAGAGATGACCTCTGACTTACTCAGAGAATGATGGGCTTACCCCCAACACACATACCTGCCCCTCTCCCTTTTACTGTTCAAAATTCCTCTAGAGTCCCTTGATCCCAGTATAGGGGAGAGGGGAGTAAATGTCCATAGACCAAATTTAGATGCTCAAAGAAATGCTAAAAAAAAATTTAGATGTTCCCCTCTGCCCAGCAGAGAAGTCCTCTCCTGAATGTCAGCTCTTGAGAGAGGTAGGAGGTAGGAGATAGAGGTAGGAGGCTATAGCTCTGCTCACTCTGCTCCTTGTTCCCTGAGCTTGCCAGAGCCCAAGAGTCACTTGGGTGGTTGTTTACCAGTCCCTCCTCTTGAAAGCCTGACTCTGGAGGGTTGGGATCAGCCCAAGAACCTGTGCTTCCTTTTGTTTGTTTGTTTTGGTACTGGAGATTTAACCCAGGGGTGCTTTATCACTGAGCTACATCCCCAGCCCTTTTTTGTTTTTTATTTTAAGACAGGGTCTCACTAAGTTGCTTAGGGCCTCACTAAATTGCCACAAGTTCTGTCTGAGCCTCCTGAGCCACCAGGATTACAGTTGTGTGCTATCGCACCCAGCTTGATTGATTCTTTTCAGATAAAAGTAGTATGAGCCAGGCGCAGTGGTACACCTGTAATCCCAGTAGCTCAGAAAGCTGAGACAGGAAGATCAGCTAGTTCAAAGCCAGCCTCAGCAAAAGCAAGGTGCGAAGCAACTCCGTGAGACCCTGTCACTAAATAAAATATAAAATAGGGCTGGGGATGTGGCTCAGTGGCCTAGTGCCCCTGAGTTTAATCCCTAGTACCCCCCCCCCCAAAAAAAAAGGTAACATGAACTATGAACTATCTCAGAATATTATGGTAAAGAAAACTATAAACTGTAGGCCATCCCACACTGGCCTACTTCCAAGATCAGCTTGGTGAATGTTCTTCTAGATTATTTTCATAAATTTAATGACTTGCTTTAAACAAGAATGAAGGGGTGGGGGATGTGGCTCAAGCGGTGGCGCGCTCGCCTGGCATGCGTGCGGCCCCGGGTTCGATCCTCAGCACCACATACAAAGATGTTGTGTCCGCCGAAAACTAAAAAAAAATAAACATTAAAAATTTCTCTCTCTCTCTCTCTCTCTCTCTCTCTCTCTCTCACTCTCACTCTTTAAAAAAAAAAAAGAATGAAAATTTATTGTTATGCAACTTTTTATTCACTTAGTAATTTTTTTTTTTTTTTGTATTGGGGATTGAACTCAGGGGCATTAAACCACTGAGCCACATCCCCATCCTATTTTTTTTTTTTTTATTTTTATTGAAAGACAGGGTCTCAATGAGTTGCTCAGCACCTCACTGTTGCTGAGGCTGTCTTTGAACCCATGATTCTTGTGCCTCAGCCTCTCCAAGTCACTGGGATTATAGACATGTGCCACTGCACCTGGCTTCACTTAGTAAATTTATGTCTCACCTAATCTTGCTTTTGCCCCCACCTCAGTGTGCTCAACTGGCTGAGGCCCACAGCTATTTCCTAATGGCCAAAGCCACTGCTAGCTCTTTTCAGCCTTTGTGAGGTTGTGTGAGGTACCATGACCCAAAATTTCTCTTCTTCTTGTCACTCTCCTGCTTTAAAACTGACTGCACTCCTGGTCTCCTTGACTGGTTCCAGTGTGTGAAAAGTGACTATATGGGATTTAAGGAGTCCTTCCTCAGCCCTTCTTTCTGCTTACTCTGCAAGTATTGCCTGAACCAGGCATGGGACTTGGGAGGCTGAGCAGGATTACAAGCTCAAAGCTAGCCGCAGCAATTTAGTGAGACCCTATCTCAAAATAAAAAAATAAAAGAACTGGGGATATTGCTCAGTGCTGAAGTGCCCCTGGGTGTAATTCCTGGGACCAAAAAAAAAAAAAAAAAAAAGTATCACCTGGAGAAGCCTATGTACCTCTGGACTCCGTCAATACTCTCTTCTTTCCCTTGCAGCCTCCCTCCACACAGGTGTTCAAGTGGTCTTTCTCAAAGACAAGTCCAATCACTTTACTGCCCAGCCAGGGATTCTTCAATGAGACCCTCCCCTATGCCTCCCCAAACTATAAATCCCTTTGCCTGGCTTATGTGGGAAATGTCACTGGCCTAGGGTTTGTTATCAGAAAGAACTAGATTGACATCCCTCACTCTGTAACATATCAGTAGTGGGAATTTAGGGCAATTACAAACATTTAAGCTTCTTTTTCTCATCTGTAATCCAGGAAACTTAAAACTCCTTGGGTGGATACTGCTGATTCAATAGCTTGGTAGTAAATAACTAGAAAACAACAATATACACAAGTGCTCTACCAATCAATTTGTGCTCTCTTCAACCCTCAGTTTTATATATCTCTCTGTGGTTCCCAGAATTTACTGGCTGTTCCAGTTGCCTGGATAGACCTCTCAACTCTGGTTTGCTTATCTTTCAACACTGAATGTCAGCCATCTGTCTTAGATTTTCCTGCACCTCCCAAGGTGGAATTCATCCCTTCCTTTGGGATGCAATAGCCAGCTATAACTTTGTGTGTATGTGTGGTAGTAGGGATGGAATTCAGGGCCTTGCACATCCTAGGCCAGTGCTCTAACACTGAGCTATCTCCCCAGCCCCTTTACATTTTTATTTTGAGACAGGATCTAAATTTCCAGGCTGACCTCAAACTTGGGATCCTCCTGCCTCAGCTTCTGAAGCAGTTAGGATTCATAGGCATGCACCACTGCACCCATTTTATAGATATGATTAACATTTCTCTTTTACCAGAATGGATGTCTTTTAAGATCAGACCTTAACCATCTTTGCATCCCTGGTGCCAAGGAGAAAGTAGTTGATCACTAAGTAGATGTCAAAACAATCAATTGAATATAAAATTCACTTTTTCTCTGTTCATCTCCTGCCATACTGAACTAATTGATGGTAGAGTTGAATTTAAGTTTCAAGTATGGATGGGGAAGAGGATTCAGGGCAATCTACTTATAAGAGGCAACCAGTCTCAGAGAAACCCTACCTTATCATCTATCTCTCAGACTCAACCTCCATTTCCCCTGTCTTCCCTGTCTGGGCTCCAGGTAATGCTCACAAAACACCCCATAAAGATTAGAGTTTGGGGAAGGGTACTGTTCCAGGGAAGGAAAGGATTCTACACAATTGAGAACTCCCCAGCTCTACCCCCACAACCTAGGTTGAGGGTGTCACCTGGCCTCAGTTTCCCTAGAAGCAAGGTCTCTCTTGTGAAGATGGAGGTCGGGGGTTGGCAGGGCTGGGGCATTCAGCAGATTTGGAAGTTTAAGCTCCCCCCTTCGCCCCCTCCCATACTTGACATCTTGCACTCACTGGCCTGACTTCCTGAAAAAGCCACCCCTAGCAAGCACTAGGGCAAACGCAAGGGAGGGCAGGCACCTGTGCGCACACCTGGCCAGGGCCTAGCCCCCTGCCTTGCTGCCCACCGCCACTAAATGTGCAGTTTTCCACCATACAACTGGACTCTGCCCTAGAACAGCGCGTCTGGGAAGGCTCCCACCAGGCAGGCCACAGCTGCTTGAGATGAGGGACTTTCCCTTTTCCTCCAATGACATCTGGTTAAATTTGGTCAGAGACAATATTCTCTCTTCTGCAGACAGATAAATTATTTGGTCCTGGTATACTCCGCAGCTTCGGGTTTAGTTTTTTCCTCTATCACTGTGGAATGATGAGTGTTTGTTTTATGTGCAGACTCCTCCGCACAGATTAAATAATTAAATATTATGGGTTTTTCCCTTTCTGTGCTGAGAGTGGACACTTTCCCAACAATTAATAATTAAATCATCCCCTCATCCACAACTGTTTTTTGTATTTTATTTAGAGGCAGAGTCTGAGTTGCCTAGCGCCTTGCTAAATTGCTGAGGCTGGCTTTGAAGTTGAGATTCTCCTGCCTCAGCCTCCAGAGCTGCTGGGATGACAGGTGTGTGCCACTGAGCCTAGTCTTGCTTTTTTTTTTTTTTTTTTAAAGAGAGAGAGAGAGAGAGAGAATTTCAATATTTATTTTTCAGTTTTCGGTGGAAACAACATCTTTGTTTGTATGTGGTGCCGAGGATAGAACCTGGGCCGCACGCATGCCAGGCGAGCATGCTACCCCTCAAGCCACATCCCCAGCCCTTGCTTTTGTTTTCTTAAACCTGCTTTTGCTTGACACAGTGGCACACACATCTGTAATCTCATATGTAATCTCAGCGGCCCTGGAGGCTGAGGCATGAGGATCGCAAGTTCAAGGCCAGCTTGGACAACTTGGGGAGACCCTGTCTCAAAAATATAAAATAGAAAAAAGAGTTGGTGGTGTAGTTCAGTGGTAAAGCTCTTCCCCCCCTCCTTTGATCCCTAGTACCACAAAAATAAAAATAAAAATCTGCTTTCATGCCTGATTTCTATTTTCTTTGATTTATTTATTTATTTTAATTAGGTATATATGACAGCAAAATGCATTTTGAGTCATTGTACACAATTGCAGCACAACTTTTTATTTCTCTGGCTGTACATGATATAGTGTCACACCCTATGTACAGTCTTACATGTATCTAGTGTAATGATGTCCATCTCATTCCACCGTCTTTCCTGCCCCGTGCACCCTCCCCTGATTTCCTGTTTTTTTTTGAGAGAGAGAGATAATTTTTTAATATTTATTTTTCAGTTTTCGGTGGACACAACATCTTTATTTTATTTTTATGTGGTGCTGAGCATCGAACCCAGCGCCTCGCGCATGCCAGGCGAACACGTTACTGCTTGAGCCACATCCCCAGCCCTGATTTCCTATTTTCTAAGTAGCCCCAACTTCCATTCCAGTCACATAATTGTTTGAAGATGCATCAGCTGCCTGTTTATTTGATTTTTTTTTTCAAAGAAGCTTTGGCCTGGGGGAAGTCTGGGTACACAATGGTAACTCATTGAACTTGTGTCCTGGGCCAGTCTACTCCTGGGGACTATTCTTATTCACCCTAGGTGTTTTTTCCTAGCCCTCAGGAAGACTGAAAATAATTTTGTCAAAAGGACTTTGCTTACTTGTGTTTAGACTTGAATTCAAATAAAGGGAGTTCTGGGACTGACATACCCTTATGTACCAGCTCTATCTGGTCCCCTTCCCTGAATTACCCCTGCTTTCCCTGCAGTGACCAAAATGAACCTATTTTTTTTTTTTTTGGTAGTGGTGGGGTGCCAGGGATTGAACTCAGGGGCACTCAACCACTGAGCCACACCCCCAGCCTTATTTTGTATTGTATTTAGAGACAGGGTCTCACTGAGTTGCTTAGCAACTTGCTTTTTTTGCTGAAGCTAGCTTTGAACTAGCTAGCTTTGAACTAGATCCTCCTGTCTCAGCCTCCCTAGCCTCAGGGATTTTAGGTGTGCTCCTTCAAGATGGGCCTAGAATGTTTTCTAGAAAGTTCCTTTTGCACACTGCCATTCAGCCCCCCTGCAGCAGCCACTGATTTGATGACTATTGCTATAAAGTAGTAGTTCATATAAATGCACCCTCAGAGTACATATGACTTCCTTTGTGTCTGGCTGGTGTATGTGTTTGTGTGTGTTTGGGGTGGGGGAGGTACTGGGGATTGAACCCAGAGCTTTTTTTGCATGCTGGCTAAGGGGTCTACCACTGAGCTACATTCCCAGCCCCTTTATTACCAATGTTTTTTACATGAACTTTTTTTTTTTTTTTTTTTTTTTTTTTTTTT
>NW_025999984.1:998794-1001749 GCF_001458135.2 Marmota marmota marmota
TTTTTTTTTTTTTTTTTTTTTTTTTTTTTTTGTACCAGAGATTGAATCCAGGAGCATCAACCACTGAGCCACATCCCCAGCCCTTTTTGTATTTTATTTAGAAATAGGGTCTCACTGAGTTGATTAGGTCCTTGCTAGGTTGCTGAGGTTGATTTTGAACTCAGGATCCTCCAGCCTCAGCCTCCTGAGCCACTGGGATTATAGGCATTTGCCACCACTCCCAGCTGGTACTTTCATATATTATAGGTGAGAGAGCCATCCCACTTCAGGAATGTGTTAAAAAATATACTTGCACACCTTCAAAATGACTCTATGTAAAATTATATGTTGTAGTATTATTTATAAAAGAAAAAAAAAAGTTGGGGCTGGGGGTGTATCATTGTGGTAGAGTGTTTGTCTAGCATGTGTGAGGCTTTGGATTCATCCCCAGCATTGAAAAAGCAGGATGTGGGAGAAATAGAGAAAGAAAAAGAAGTAATTCAAAGGGGTTAAAAAACATTGGTTAGGGGCTGGAGATACAGCTCAGTTTGTAGAGTGCTTGCCTCTCATGCACAAGTCCCTGGGTTCAATCCCCAGCATCAACAAACAAAAAAATGGGCACAGGCAGTTTTTAATATTCCCTCCTGGGATGGTTTCCATGTTACCCTGTAAGGGGAAAAAAGCAAGGTACAAGAAAGCATATGCAGTTTGCTATAGTTTGTGTGAAAAGGCAAAAACATTTATATTTGTTTACATATACATAAAATGCCTTTGGAAGACTCAAGAATAAATTGGTATCAGTGGCTGCTTGTCAGGGATGGAACAAGGGTGAGAGAGACTTTCTTTTTGAATCTGTTGAATTTTGAATAAAGAGAAAATAAAACAAAAGATAATTCCAAGGAAGACAAAACCAAAAAAATCCCAAATTAAAATCTTTAAAACTGGGGGTGTAGTCAGTTGTTGAATACTGGGATCAATTCCCAGCACCAAAAACAAAACAAAACTTGGATAGAAAGAATTCTTTTAACTTCATTATGATAAAAGAAATTTCTTTAAGAATGAGCATTCATTAAACAAGGATGTTTACTAACATTTTTACTCAACTTTTCTTTTTAATTGAATTTGCTTTCTTTACATATCTTTTACTCACTATAAGATAGAATAATTTTTAAAAATTTATTAAATGAATGCAGTTTGTTCAGAGAAGGAAATTTTGAGCAAACTCACAGAGCTTGTGACTTCAATAAGCTCAGGGCGCCCTCTAATGCCTGTGAAATGCAGAAAAGAGCCCTAGCTGTGCTCCTTTAGGATACCTGGTTGTTACCTCCCTGGTTGTTACCTCCCTGGTTGTTACCTCCCTGGTTCTGGGGATTGAACTCAGAGGTGCTTCACCACGAGCTACATCCTCAGCACTTTTTATTTTGAGACAGGATCTCACTAAGTTGCTTAGGGCCTTGCTAGGTTTCTGAGATTGGCCTTGAACTTGCTATCGTCCTGCCTCAGCCTCCTGAGTAGCTGGGCTTACAGGTGTGCACTACCACGCGCAGCTAGAACAAGTGATTGAAGCCAGCTGCCATGAGCCCATGATGTTATTCCTATAAGTTTGCTCATACTCATCAGACTGGCACTCCATCTTTGTGTCAAAAGGACTCTCAAACTGGGTGTAGTGGCACATACTTGTAATTCCAATGATTCAGGAGGCTGAAGCAGAAGAATGACAAGATCAAGGACAACCTGAGCAACTTAGTAAGACCTTGTCTCAAAGTAAAAAATAAAAAGTGCTGGGGATGTAGCTCATTGGTAGAGCATACCACAAAACAAAGAAATAAACAGAAACTCTCAAAGCTCCTCTGGAAATACCACAGCACCCCCAAACAGTAGAAAGGCAGTATAGCAAGGCCTGAAAGTCAATGTCACAAAAGGTGAGAGGACCTGAGGATAAAGCATCCAGTCTGTGGAGCTGCAGGAGCTCAAATGGCTGTGTGAAAAGCTCTGTTTCTGGGTCACCTTCCGAGGGTGTTCCCTTTTGGGTATTCTGCCATTCCTGGACTCCCAGGAAGTCAACACTTTATCCTTGCAACATTATTTAAGATGTTCCAGGTCCAATATAGCTTCTCCTATTTCTTTGCCTCATAGCCTTCTTCTAACTCTTATTGTGGCTCTGGAAACTGATAGTTTGGTCTCCCTACACTGGTCAACCACTCTACTATGAGGTACAGCTTCAGCCCTTTCATTTTTTAAAATTTGAGATAGGGTCTCGATAAGTTGCCCAGGTTGGCCTCAACTGGAGGTCTCCCTGCTTCAGATTCCCTAGTGGTCAGGATTACAGGTATGCACCACCACACAGGCTTCCAGTCCTCTTCTGACATCCAAAACCAAGTCTGATGGGTTTAGGGCAGTGGCTCTCAATGTGTGGTCCCAGGAGTTATTAGAAATGCATCGCCTAGGGCTGGGGATGAGCTCAGTGGCTAAGTGTTTACCTAGCTTTCATGGAGTGCTGGGTTCCATCTGCTAGCAACACACGTACACACACAACCATCAGAACTTAGAAATGCAATTTTCAGGTCCTATTCACACCTGCTGAAACAGAAACTGCAGTGTGTGTGTGTGTGTGTGTGTGTGTGTGTGTGTATGTGTGTGTGTGTTGGGGGTACTGGGGATTGAGCCCCAGGGATATCCTGTTTTTCTTTTAGGTTTAAAAGGCCATTTATTAATCTTAAATATTTGCAACTCATGTATGAAAATACTTACCAGTTTAGGGGCTGGGGTTGTGGCTCAGTGGTAAAGCTCTTGCCTTTCAAATGTGAGGCACTGGGTTTGATCCTCAGCACCACATAAAAAATAAATAAATAACTAAATCAAAGATTTTTTTTTTTTTTTAAAAGGAAGAAAGAAAGAAAATACTTATCAGTTTATTACCAATGGACTATTTTGTTTGAAGGAGACTTCCCCTGTTTTATATATATATATATATAT
>NW_025999984.1:1003273-1004067 GCF_001458135.2 Marmota marmota marmota
CCCCCCCCCCCCACAAAAAAAAAAAAACCTACAAAAAAGTGTATGTGGAAGATGTGTCTTTTTTCTAAAATCTGGTTATGTATTCATTTTAGTTGTTGATGGGCCTTTATTTTTTATTTATATGTGGTACTAAGAATCGAACCCAGTGCCTCACACATTGGAGGCAAGTGCTCTACCACTGAGCCACAAACCCAGCCCCAAGATGTTTTTTATTGGGTTGAACCCATTGCCTCACACATGCATGCTAAGCAAGTGGTCTACTACTAAGTTATATCCCCAGCCCCGAGGGTATGTATTGAACTTCATATGCCTTTATATATATTTTTACAGCTGTGTGTGTGTGTGTGTGTGTGTATGTCATTTATTTGTTGGCTTTTTTTTCATTCTGGGGATTAAACCTAGGGCCTCAAATATGCTAAAAATGTCCTCTACCACTGAGCTACCCCACAACCAGTTCCCCTAAATTTCTTTTTTAAAAATTTCCTCAGTAATAGGGATTGAACCCAGGGGTGCTCTAAGACTAAACACATCTTCAGCCTATTTTGAGACAAAGTTTCCCTGAATTGCCCAGGCTGTCTTGAACTTGACATTCTCCTGCTTCAGCCTCTAGAGTAGCTGGGATTACAGGTGTGCACCTTCTTGCTTAGCTTCACTTCCAGGATTTTAAATATCTACATACAAATGAATCCAAAAAGTGTATCTCTACATAATTTTATACTTTAAAAAATTGTACCCATATAGGCCCTTTCTTTTTATCTTTTTTTTTTTTTTTTTTTTTTTTTTGAGACAGGGTC
>NW_025999984.1:1006094-1009431 GCF_001458135.2 Marmota marmota marmota
ATATATATATATATATATATATATATTAGTTATAGGTAGAAACAATACCTTTATTTTATTTTTATGTGGTGCTAAGGATTGAACCCAGTGCCTCTTGCATGCTAGGCAAGCGCTCTACTTCTGAGCCACAACCCCCTTCCCCTGCCATCTTTACCACTTTTATTTTTGATGGCTGAGAGGTCCAGGTTATTTTTCTAATTTTTTACATTCCCCTTTCTAAATATTTTGGATCAGGTCATCTTGCTGTTCTAGGAAATTATAATGACCGCCCATTTATAGTCTTCCCACAAAATTTTCCATCTCTGTCTTATTGGGGTGGGATTTGTAATCTCCGCAATTTAGGAGGCTGAGGCAGGATGATCACAAGTTTGAGGCCTGCCTGGGCAACTCTGTGAGACTCCATTCAAACAACAACAACAAACCAAAAAGAGCTGGGGATGTAGTTCAATGGTAAAATGACTCTGGGCTCAATCCCCAGTATCAATGGAAAAAAGTTTCCCATCTACAAAAGGAAGGTCCCATCTGCTTTCTTAGCCACTGCCACATTCCAATACAAATAATGATGACACTAAGCTTCAATAATATTGGCATATATTATTGCAATAGAAAAAGTGCAAATATATAGCAATGATTAAATAACAGAAAACAATTGAAATTTCTTTAAGAAACAGAATAATAGGGAACATGGAAGTACAGCAAGGGATATTTATGAAGAATATATCAGAGTCTTGATATTTACATTTAAGTAACAAAATCTCCTCTATGCTAAGTAGTTTCTTTGTATACACTTTATTAGGCCACCAAATGAAACATTTGAATGCTTTAAGAAAATTACTATGTTACTTTATAACATATTTCAACATGGTTCTAAAGTGTTCACAATGCTACAATTTATTTCTTTTTTTTTTGGTACCAGGGATTGAATCCAGGGGCATTTAGCCATTTAACCATGAAGCTACATCCCCAGCCTTTTTATACTTTTTATTGAGATACTCTTGCTCAGTTACTTAAGTAATGAAGATATAAAAAAAAATATTGTCGTGCATATCTTGTTGACATTTTAAAAATCCACAAACAAATGATCTGAAATCTTGTCTAGAGAAATTGTTCCTAAATACTTAATGTTTAACTATGGAGGACTCAAGCATGTCTTGAGGATTATTATTATTATTATTATTATATTTTATATACTTTTATGCAGTGGGTGCTAAGGATGGAACTTAGTGCCTCACACATGCTAGGCAAGCACTCTACCACTGAGCCACAACCCTAGTCCCATGCCATGATGTCTGAGTTTTTAAAGTGTCTTCAAAGCAAAACAAAACAAAACAAACAAACAAACAAACAAAAAAACCACTTCAAAACAAGACTTATTTATTTATTTTGGTATCAGGGATTGAACTCAGGGGCACTTAACCACTGAGCCACAATCCTGAGCCCTTTTTTGTATTTTATTTAGAGACATGGTCTCACTGAGTTGCTTAGGGCCTCACTAAATTGCTGAGACTGGCTTTGAACTTTTCATCCTCTTTCCTCAGTCTTTTAAATCGCTGGGATTACAGGCCTGCACCATTGTGCCTGGCCAACAAGCCTAATTGAATGTCCTTAAATGCTGTTTGAAAATGTGATATTAGGGCTGGGGTTGTAGCTTAGTTGGTAGAGTGCTTGCCTTGTATGCACAAGGCCCTGGGTTCAATCCCCAGCATCACCATCAAAAAAAAAAAAAAAAAAGTTATGCTAAGGGAATGGAAACAATACAGGCTGAAATGAGTGCAAACATTTTTTGTTTTTTTTGAGAGAGAGAGAGAGCGAGAGCGAGAGAGAGAGAATTTTTTAATATTTATTTTTTTAGTTTTCAGGGGACACAACATCTTTGTTTGTATGTGGTGCTGAGGATCGAACCCAGGCCACACGCATGCCAGGTGAGCGCGCTACCGCTTGAGCCACATCCCCAGCCCCAAACATCTTTTCAACACAGGTTTTAATTGAAAAGGTTTGTGAACTAATGGGATTCTTTTCCAAGGGCATGCTGGAAACACTGAAAAATAACATGAGAGATCTGGCAATATTTTCTCAGGCAACTTCTCATCCTATTTCAGTTTCCTGAAACATCCCTGGTTAAGTCTCTTGTGATTAAAAAGTCCAGACAAGCTTTTATAAAAGTCCATCAGGTTCATCATTAAAGCTGAAGTCACACACTAGACAGAGGTGATCTGAAGGGTAATTGAAGGATGGAAGCCCATTGGGTCCAATCTGTTATTCCTTAAGTAAATTGAGAGCCAACTCTACTGTCAGCTCTTTTTTTTTTGAATACTAATAATCCAAGGTGTGCAGGTACTCTGAGGTATGAATCTTCTAGGTAGTGTACTGTCCATCATCACTCAGAAGCTTGTAGGTGCTATTAATATTGAGACTGGAGGAAGAGAAGTGTTTGTGGACCACTTCTTGGCTCTGCACTGAAGTCCCCAGGGAAATCTTCTGCAGGTTCTGGAGAAGGTCACAGCCCTGAGGCAAATGAAACAGCTCCCAGCCAGTGCATGTTTTAAAGTGGGTAATAGTGATGCTGAACTCTCTGATTCCTTGTGCTCTAGGATCTCTGCAATGGCCACCTGATTGATTTTTCATGTCATGATTGTCAGCCTAATGTTGGCACTGTTGATGAGCTTGAATTGGGTTTGGAGGAAAAATCAGGAACAACCATCTGGTCCATTGTCATGTTCAATTTCTGGAGAAGGTGACCAGGAGTTCAGCAACTGGGGAGCACAGAGCACTGATAAAGCAGGTGCTATCATGAGGGAACTGGAGGGGGGACCTGGGGACCCTTCAATGGTACAGTTGGGCTGAGACTCAAAACCCAATGCGTTCTACCACTGAGCTACAGCCCCAGTTCTTTTTGGTTTTCATTTTGACACAAGGTCTAGCTGAGCTGCCTAGGCTGGCCTCAAACTTGCTTTCCTCCTGCCTCAGCCTCTGGAGTAGTTGAAATTACTGGCATGTACCATTTCAGCTAAATATATTTTTAAAATTATTTTAAAATTTTTGGTATCAGGGATTGAACCTAGGGGTGCTTAACCATTAAGCCACACCCCCAGCCCCTTTTTATGATTTATTTTGAGACAGGGTCTCCCTAAGTTACTGAGGCTGACTTTGAACTCACAATTCTCCTGCCTCCACCTCCTAGGATTACATGCATATGCCTGGCATATGCATGTAATATACCACAAAAAAAAAAAAAAAAGGCAAAATCTTTGCAATCATGATTATTGCTGGTTAACACAGGAAGAAAATTAGGCTCGTGAGAGTAAAGTAACACAAGATTTGTTAATTGATGGGCACA
>NW_025999984.1:1010358-1031856 GCF_001458135.2 Marmota marmota marmota
CTTTTTTTTTTTTTTTTTTAGTTGTTATTGGGCCTTTATCTTATTCATTTATTTATATTGGTGCTGAGAATTGAACATGAATGCAAGGCAAGTGCTCTACCACAGAGCCACAACCCCAGCCCTTATATGTATTATTAAAGCAGTAAAAGTCTTTTTTTTTGGGGGGGAGGGGTGTGGGGGATAAGCAGAATGAGAGTGTGCTGCAGCTGGCTCACCTGGGAAGCCCTGTAAGGAGGGTAGATATCACAGAGGAAAGGGTTTGGGACCAGGTGTCAGGGGAGTTGGGTTTTCTCTCCCACTCTGCAGCAAAGGTCATTCTTCTGACCTCCATTAATGAAAATAGACTCTCCAAAAATGGGCCTGGACTCCAGTGCCTCCTGTGCAAAATAAATTATCTTGATCAAAATAATTAATAATAGCCAGGCATGGTGGCCCACCCCTGTAGTCCTAACTACTTGGGAGGCAGAGACATGGTAAATTCAAGGGCAGTCTGGACAACTTGGTGAGACAGTGCCTCAAAATTAAGTTGCTTAGCACCTTGCTTTCTGCAGAGGCTGGCTTTGAACTCATGATCCTCCTACTTCAGCCTCTCAAGCTGCCGGGAGTACAGTTGTGCACTACTGCACTCAGCTTGTTTGTGTAATCTTGACTTGTTCTGTGAGCTTCAGAATTTTCTGCTACAGATCAGCAATGGCAACCTTCTTGTGCTGGTCTGGTTTCATTCACAGAGTCTGTGTGGAGGCCGCCATCTGTGGTAGAGGCCACCAGACTAAAAGTCTGGCAAGGTTGCTTACTTCGAATCTCTTGATTCTTTAGGCAGTTGCCTCCTGTCCTGGTAGACATGCAGCAGCCTCACAAGCTATTTCCATCACAGTGGAGTTGGTAGAAGCATCAGTTATGGATGAAGACCTGGGTGGGCTTGAATGTATAGCTGCTGCCATCTCCTGCCCAGATTTCCTGTTAATTTGATAATTTAAGGAGATTAGTTTTTGAGGCTTCTGGCTTGCCCCCCATTACTATGCAAACTTCTTGCCCTCTTCATCTTTGGTGGCACTTGGATCTGCTGCACAACAGATTCAGAGCTGTAGGATGGGCAGGAACACCATCAATCTCAGCACATGTGGTCTGACTTTCCAGATCCGCTTCAGGTCCTCCATCTGTCCATATTTTCTCAGCTTCATGTGTGGACACTGATGACCTTGTGCAGTGGTGCTGAAAGAGATACTTCAAGCCTTGGCCAATTGCATTCATGTTCTCCAAAGCATACGGGCCATTTTAGATAACTTGCTCTGATTCTGTCTACTTTCAGAACTTTGTATCTCATAATTTGCCTCCAGGATCAGGGTCCTCCAGGATCAAGGTCCAGATATTGCCTAAAGGCTCCATCAGTAGACTTAAGATACTTATTTGTGAAAAAAAGGAAAAAAAGATTAGGTAGGTTTTTAAACAACAACTATGCATGAAGCTGTGAGATTGCCTACCCTCATCACTCTTCCTTAGCACTTTGTTTTTTTCTCTTGTGGTGTCATGGGGATTGAACTCAGGACCTTGTGCATATGAGGTAATCATTCTACTCACTGAGCTACACCTCCATTGTTCCTCAAGTACGTCTAAGGATGTACAGGAATCCTGTCAAGAAAAGACACGGGGCTGGGGATGTGACTCAAGGGGTAGCGCGCTCGTCTGGCATGCGCGGGGCGCTGGGTTCCATCCTCAGCACTACATAAAAATAAAACAAAGTTGTTGTGTCCACCGAAAAATTAAAAAAAAATAAATATTAAAAAAATTCTCTCTCTCTTTAAGAAAAAAAAATGCTTTAAAAAGTACGTCAGAGGGCAAGCCCAACGCGTTAGACACTCCTCTCTGCGCAGCTGCTACTTAAGCAACAGAGTGACAGAATGAGGTCAGTGTTCCTTCACTCAACCACAGCCTCTGCTCATGCGGTTTTTCAGAGCACTTTGAGTTTTTCGCCACCGGTCCGGTTTGCTGAAGGGATGGCAGACTCGCGCAGTATGGGGCTCAGTGGTGTCCGGCTGCTCCCGGCCTTGGTTGTCCTCTGTGCTCCCGTGAGTGCCGCAGTTGGTGAGTAGGCTTCTTGCGGACCTTCAGAGCTGTGAGATTCCAGGGCTGCGGGCTGGTTCCAGCGAGAGCTGAGCGTCCCCGGGGCTGACGCGCTCAGGTGCACGATCCCTGGGTGGAGGAGGGGTGTGGTGCTGGACTGGACGCAGCCATTTGCCACCGAATCTCAACTCCGCTTTTCAAGGTTTCCCCCAGCCTCCTTGTCCGGCGACCTAGATCGGTGCTGCACCTTGCCGCTTCTTTGCCCTGTGGTTGGTTTTCGCACTTTTATTTTTTTATTTTTTACTTCTGACGCTGCGAGCTCCCGGGGCTGTCTCCCAGGTTGCTCCTTTGAGCAATATTCATGGGGATCGCTTCCCACCCGTGTTGGGGAAAAGTTTACAGGCATCCGAAGTCACTGGAGTCCTCAGTACCTGGAGTTGGGGGTCTTCCTTTCCTCCTGCCAGGAGCTGGTAGGGACATGGCCACAGCCGCTGTGGGGACTGTGGCTTCACCCAATGCTCGGGAGATTAGAGGCTGAAGACTTTCTGGGCCAAGAGATTCTTCCTGTGATTTCTCTCAGTTCCACCTCATTGTCCCCTGGACTCCTGCTGCCTGGGGGGAGGGGGGTCTTCTCCCCTCTTGCACCCCCTTTACCCTAATATGAGCTTGTTCGCTACCAGACATTCCTGGGTTCCAGCTCTCCCTCCTTAGCCTATGGTAAGGAAGCAATGAGGAGAGAGAGAGAAGTCCCCACAGCATTTGTGCATATAGATGGTGCTAGGAATTGGACCTAGGTCCTTGTACACCCTAGGCAAGCACATGGTCAGTCTTTAAACCGGAATTGTAAAGGACATTTTCCTCTTGCCTCTGTGAGCTCCCAGTTTAAAACCTTTCTCCCAGCAGGGCACTGTGCCTCAGGCCCCTAATCCCAGCTACTTAGGAGGCAGAGGAAGGAGGTTGGCAAGTTCGAGGTCAGCCTAGGCAACTAAGTATTGCCCTGTCTTAAAAAATAAAATACAATAATAAAAATAGCTAGGGATATAGCTCAGTAGAACACATTTTTAAATGGAGTCACCTTGCTGTGCTATAGAAAGAACATCAGAACTTACTCCTCCTATCTAACAAACTTTGTGTCCATTGATCAATGTCTCTCCTTTTCTATTTACTCTCACACTCCAAATCCAGCCTCTGTTAACCACTATGTACTTTCTTCTTCTGAGTTTCAACTTTTTAATATTTTACATTTAGGTTAAAGCATTTTTCTTTCCTTGCCTGGTTTATTTTACTTAATTCCTCTAGGTTTGTCCATGTTATCCCAAGGGAAAATTACCCGTTTTTATAGGCTGAATAGTATTCTATTGTATGTGTATGTCACAATTTTGCTTTTTTTTTTTTGTTGTTGTTGTTTGTTTGCTTTTGAGACTAGGTTCTACTATTTTGCCTGGACTGGTCTTGAAATTCTGGGCTCTTGTGATCTTCCCATCTCAACCTCCTACAAAGCTGGGGTTACAGGTGCCTGCCACCATGCTTGGTTAATGCCAAAGTTTTAAAATCTATTCACCTGTTGATTGTTTCCATGTCTTGATTATTGTGAATAATGCTGCAATGAATGCTGATCTTAATTCCTTTGGGTATACATGCAGTAGTAGGAGTAGTGGGATTGCTGGATCACAGAATAATTCTGTTTTTAGATTTGTGTGTGTATGTGTATGTGTGTGTAGAGTGTGGGTACTGAAGATTGAAGCCAGGAGTACTCTACTACTGAATGACATTCCTACCCTCCTCTCCTTTTTTTTTTTAAAATTTATTTTTATTTTGAGACAAGGTCTCCCTAAATTGCCCAGACAGGCCTTGAAATTGCAATTCTCCTGCCTTAGCCTCTCAAATCTATGAGATTACAGGTGTGTGCCACTCTGCCCAGCTGTTTTTAGCTTTTTGAAGAACCTCCTGTACTGTTTTCCAAAATGACTTACTAAATTACACCACCAATAGTGATCTCTTTTCTCCCCATTCTTGCTGACACTTATCATTTTTCATGTTTTGACAATAACCAATCTAATAGGTGTGCAGTGGTATCTTGTTTTAGTTNAACCAAGAAACTGAAAAGTCATGTGATACTATTGAGTTGCTACCTCAACTTTAATTTCAGATTCCAGAACCACTATCTGACACATGGTCTCTTAGAACCACCTCACTACTAACGGAAACCAATTTAACCTTCTGCCTCCAAATCACAAATGCAGGTTCTGAAATTCTTTCCCTTTCTTCTCTCTGTTTCCTTCCATAACTCTGTTTCCTTAGGGTTCAGCTACTATCTGATTTCTGTCATTATGGGGAGGTTAGGGGAGGTTGTTTCAGGGTATTCTCACAAGTCAAGAATTATGTTCCTGTCTACTGCACACATGACCTGACCTTGAATGTTTCTACTACCATGACTGTAACATGCAGTTAGATAGATTATACATTGAGTCACAAAGAGCCTCATTATCTAATGATGAAAGGAATAGGGTACTATTCAACTGGGTCCGTATACTATGACACACACTTTGCAGGGGACTAAGGTGTGTGTCCACAGAAGGGGTGCCTTTATCTAGTTGCCCAAAAATGGCATGGGCCAGTGACAGTCTTAATAGTAGAAAAAGGAAGCAAAACTCAATAGGATGCAATAGATAAAATCCAGTGACTTGGTAAGAGGTATAATATTCCCATTGGTTTAATATTTCACCTATTCTAATTAGGAAAAAAAAATATATTCACTAGGAATGTTTTTAATACAGTGGTTTTTTTTTGGCAGTAGCATAAATACCTCCAAGGATCTGTATTATTTAAACAGTTTTCTATTTCAAAGTACACAGGGAGTAAGGCCTATCAAATTATTACATTTCCATTAAGTGCATAGAAACAACAAAGTTAATTACAAAAACACTGAAGCAGCTTTTCCCAAATGGTACCCCCACATCCCCAGGGCAGATTGGTTTTCCTTTTAAGGAATCTTTACTTATGGCAGAGCCACCTTGGAAGGGTAATTAATGACATCTAGAAACCAAACTCCTTTCTGATTTCCTCTCATTCACTTCATACAAAGTGAAGGTGATGAAAGACAAGAATCCCCTTGGAACACAAAATACATATTTACAAGAGCCCTTAAAACCCTATCTCAGTAAGAGAAACACATTTTCTCACTCCAACAAAACTTTAGAAAATAATAATTGAAGTGTGTGGTACACTGAAAAGCCCCTTCTTTCTGGCGTTCCTACTCCAGAAGGGGTGTGCTTAGGTAGCTAGCTGTCCATTATTTCTGCTTCACCACTCCTGTGACTATGTGATGAGGGCTGACTTCCTGACTCAAATGGAGCTCCATCCGGGCACTGATTCTGAGGGAGACAAAGCTCGGAGTGAGCTATCACAGAGGGACATAGGACAGACTCCTGCACTGGAGGGAATCTCAATTTTATCTTTGTCAGTCATGGTCTCTTTGTACGCAGCAATACCTGTGATTCCTTTAGGAAATCAGAGGTGTTTGGATATATCGTAAAAGGGCTAGTCAGGGACAGAGTGTCATAGTCAATGTCACCTCAGGCAAGTCTATTACTCTCATTTTATAGATGAAAGTGTTGATTCAGTGTAAGAACACCTACCTAAAAAATATACTATGAAGATAAGGCAGAAACATATATAAATATCTAAGCTATATCTATACATAAAAGACCCTGGGGGGCATTTTTTTTCCCAATGGTTGCATGTTCATCGTATCTTGGGATGACTGGCCTACTTGATCATTATCTAGAATACCTGTGCTTCCATATCATCTTTAATTACATGAATGGAAGGTTTTTTAATCATGGAACTTAATGCTCATAGCAACCATGAGTACACTGAAGCTCAGACCATTATTCTTTTTTTTTTTTTTTTTTTTTTAACAGTGCTGGGGATTGAACCCAGGAACTTGTGTAGGCTAAGCAGGTGGTCTACCACTAAGCTACACCCCCAGCCCTCAGTACACATTCTTAATATCTAGGATCAAAATTCTTCAGTAAAAAGCAGCTCTGTTTTATTACTCCACACTGGCTTTTAGCTGTATGGAAATTCATTCTGAGCAGGGCAGGGTTACGCAGGCCTATGATCCCAGCAGCTTGGGAGGCTGAGACAGGAGGATGGTGAGTTCAAAAGCCAGCCTCAGCGACTTAGTGAGTCACTAAGCAATTCAGTGAGACCCATCTCTAATTAAATATATATAGAAAAGTGGATGTGGTTCCGTGGTTAAGTGTCCCTGGGTTCAATCCACAATATCAAAGATAAAAAATAAAACACACTTAAATTTATGCAAAGTCAAAATTTGTGATAACATGGACCAGATAGTATACCACAAAGAGTGATGGCTCCTAAGCCAATGTATAGAACCTTTGAACCATATGAGTGAGTGAATGGAGCCCAAAAAGAGAGTGGTTGGAGTTCCCTGGCCATGACTGAGAAAGGAAGGGCTACTAATCCAATCAGAAAATAAACAAATGAATAAATAGCAATGGTTCTTTCTTTCTTAGAGGATGAGGGAAAAACATTTCTCTTGACAATAATATTTCCTATCAACAAATTTTCTCATCTAGTAGACAAACTTAGTCCCAAACTAATGAATAACCACCCTCATCTCAAAGATGCCATTCCCTGAGCAATCTCCACATGCTATGCAAAAACTAAGCTCCCTGCATGCTCCTTTTCATGGTATTCACATACTAACTTTAAGAGTTACCAGGGTCCATTTTCTCCAATTTTTTGGTAGAGACTGAGGCTCTGATGCAGTGACTATGCATATGAGCCAAGGTTCAGTTGCTTACAGTGGAGATAAACTGGGAGATGGGGCATACTAAAGTCACTGGCAAGGCTGGAGTAACAGGATCTAGAAAGGGATCCTGAATGATTCAGGAATGAGGCTACTTCTGCCACCATCAAGGAGATAGGGAATTGGGAAGCCAACACCAGAACCATTGATATCAGAAATATAGAACCAGAAAAGTGAACAGGCACCAGAAATCTGTTGTCACTGACACAACCTCCAGCTTTATAGGAAAGTCACCCTAGCAAAGAAATAAGTGACCTTTGTACAGTTTCTCAGTGACCCTGAAATTAGTTACTACACGTTGAAGTGCTACTGCAGGGAACCCCAATGTCTCGTCTAATTTCTAGAGAGCAGAAAGCACAGAGAAGACAGAAAGATAGCCTCAGCCTCAATTCTGCCTTCTAAAATGCAAATGCAATCAACTGGCAAAAAAGGAATTGAAACCTGTAGCTCTATCTGCAAGGGAGTCTGGGAAATGTAGTGTCCACCTTTCAGCAGAGGAAAGCACATGAAGAGGAGAGTCCAGAAAGGCTCCTAGGAGACTGACCACTGCAGGCGCTGCAGCAGGCTTGCCATCCAATGAGTGACTCAGAATCAAAGAAGCAAAAGAAGAGCAAGGTCGAATGTGTAAGTAAATGCACAGAGATGTGACAGACACAAGGTTAATTGGAGAACTAAAACAGGTTCAATACAACTAAAGTGAAGGGTACACTTGGGAACAAGGCAGGGGAGGAAGTTGAACAGGCATAGAATGGCCAGATGATGAAAAATCTATCACTTCAGCTTAGAAGCATTCTCAGCCTAAGCTAGATATCTATCTTGAGCTTCTAAGAAGCATTGAACAATCCTAAACTACACAGTTATCTTAAGGAATTGCAACCATCCACCTTCTTGTCTGCTCTTCTGCTCTCCTTGACAATGAGGGTGGGAGGTCAAGAGCAGGGAGGGGCTATGCCATTTTTTATCTCCAGAAAAATGGAGGGGACATGAAAATAGCTCAGTAAACATTTGTGTCGAATTGCATCCTAACTGAGTTCTTTCTAGAATGAACGTTCCATGGATTAAACTATAATTAAGCATCTGAAAAATAGAAAATGTTCCCCCTTAAGTACCTTTCATTATAAAAATTGGTTATGTGCACATTGTAGATATTACAGAGAAGAATATATTCTTAAATATTACTTTTGTGCAATTATATATGGTACTAGGCAATCATGGCTTTTTTATTTTCTAAAAATGTATTTTATTTTTTTATGTGGTGCTAAGTTTGAACCCAATGCCTCACATGTGCTAGGCAAGTGCTCTACCACTGAGCCACAAGACCAGTCCAATCATTGCTTTTAAATAGGCAATCATTCTATTCTGATAACAGAACCCCAGTTTTCCTGTAGGGGATCATAACTCCTTCTTTCAGATGAAGGGACCCATGTGGAGATCCAGACTTCAACCCTGAGATTTTAGTTGGGCACATGTCCTGGATGAACCAATGAGAGTTTTCTGTGGAACGGTGCTATGAGTTTGGGGAAAAGTTGCTTTCTTCCAAAGTTGTTTCTACCAGTAAGATGGTAGCTTTGTATTGCCAAGAGCTACCAAACAGAATGATACATTCTACTGAGAAAGAAGTCAGAAAGGAATCAAAGCCCAAAGATGAGGATACATAGATTCTTAACTTCATTTTGAGTACCTGGATCCATGGTTTCAAGGTGACAATTGGCCAAGAAAGTCTTTTTATGGATTAGGAGGGGAAGTACGGTTTCTGTCTCGTGCCACCAAAAGGAACTGAGTTTTTTCCTTTACCATACATGCATGATTGGTTGAATACATGGCAGTGACTAAAAGCAGTGTAAGAAAAAAATGCAGCTTTGGTGACTCTGATGTCTGTGATCTACCACACAGCCATTTCAAATAGACAACTGGGGAAGACATGGATATCATTTTCTTTCCTTAACAGAATTGAAATACATAAGCCCTTTTCCTGTCTATATTCACAGGTAACTGATTAACAAAAAATGATCACAAATAAATGGCTTCAGACTTCTTCGGGATTGTGGAAACTACAAACAATTTGAAGAAAAATGATTACTTCAAGTTTTCCTCAAAAAATATTAGTTGCACAGTAATTAGTGATATTGAAATAGCATGAAGTTCATTTAAAAAAATCATGAAAGACTTTCCAAATATTTGAGCCAAATGAGATATTGAAAGATCAAAGCAGGAAAGCTGCATCAGCAAAAGCATATAAATAGAAGAAGATCAGCCAGGAAAACAGGAAGAGTCACTCTCAACTAAAACGGCCTCTGCTTGTCATTCAAACTCATATAAAATTCCTAAAATCTGTCAGTGTGGTAGTTTCTAAGTGATATGTCAACAAATATATTCACTGAGAATACTTATTTTGCCTAGAGCCAATGTTTTTAGAAAAACATCCTAAAGAGTCAACTGTTAAATCAATAAAACGAATGTTTTGAGGAGGTGTTTGGGATTGTGCTGATTTATCCATATTTTCCAGTTTAATTTCCATATTTACCACCAAACTTCTACAAGAAAGCATAAAATGTACCTGGAAGTATTACATTAATCATAAATAAAAGGACAGTTGTGCTAAACTTATCTGTACCAGTAAGGGTGATTCAATCATATTCATTTACCTAAATCTTTAAAGTTTTCTGTTTAAACCTGCACTGATTGGAATGCCAAACACCACACAGTTTAAATGGTATTTTGAAGCTATTAGCAGTTGACACTTTAATTAGATATATTTAGGAGAGAAAGAAAAAAGAAGATAAGCAAAGAATAAAAGTTGAATCTAGGATTCATGAGAGGAGAAAATAATTACAATCCGTACCTTTTTTCCATTTTTTTTTTTTTAGCATAACAATTTGCCAGCCATACAACAAAGTAGTCAAGACCATGAGATCTAAAACCAACTTAAACCATCTTAAATCATAGCTTTGGTATATTTACTTTTGTGAGATCCTGAACAAGATGCAGCCAAGGAATCAGTTTCTATAGGGACAACATAATGGTGCTGCCTACCCCATAAAGCTGTTGTGGGAACTGATTTGAGTTGTAAACAACTCAAAATGTTGTTTACAGCCCAAGAGAAAATAAGCATTTAGCAAACACTAGCTATCATTAAAATATGTAAACCTTACTTACTGAGTAAAGAACTGATAACAGTAGTGGTTTGTTATTCAAATTTTATTTATGTATTTAGATTTCTTGTACCAGAAATGATGCAAAACAATTCAAAGACAGAGAAAATGGTCCAAGTTAAGATTAGAGGTTTAATGAACATATAAACAAAGGTTATAGAATAAACAAAGAAAAAGAATCAGAAAGATATGACTGCTATAATAAGGTACCAATTTGTCTTAGGCTTTCTGGCATCTAACACAAGAAAGAAAACTAGGTCTACAGCACAATTTTCAGTACCATGAGATTAAAATACACTAAATGCCTGGGAAGAGGGCAATGATTTTCTTAGAGACAGAGAACATAAAGAACTAATGCCAACAAATGTAGCAAATCTCTAGAGAAGCACATAATTAATAAGCATGCTAGATAGGAGTGTTGGCCTCAATTCTTTACCCTTCTTTTGGATCCACACCTACATTATAGCTGACTCCTGCAACCAAATGTATTTTCTAACCCTTTCACTTTAAGCGTGGACCTAGGATTTTCGTTGGCTGTGATATACCAGTAGAAATGACCTGGGCCTGAAAAGATCTCCAGTAGATCTGCTTGCCCTGCTGCATCTCTGCCACAGCCAGGGGGAGTAAATGACCTAGTCAATCTAGTTCTGAGCTGCAGGAGAACTGAAGACACAAAGCAGGGTTAGAGACTAGTGCATGGAGCAGAATCACCAGGTAAACACCTGCCTAGTTAAACCAAACCCCAGTGATTCTCCAAGATGTAATCAGTAATAAAAGGTAGTTGTTTTCAGCCTCAGATTTTTGTTGTAATTTGTTATTCAGCAATGGAAAATGAATACAACCACCAAATAACAAGAGCAGCTTAAGCGGTATAGATATGCCAACCATCAGACCAAATAATGTTTTCTAAGTAACTTACCATGACCCAGATAAAAAACAGCAAGAAGGATATCAGTGCATATCCACATAGCTTCAATCTCTAAATTTATTAACCTATTATTTATTTTAGATTTCCTCAACAATTAATATAGATCAAATTACATTTGGTGGGTTTCTTACTTCCAGCATGCTAAAGCAAAGTGCCTTGACACAGTTACCTGAATGAAATGATAAATTTGTGGTCATCAATCTCCAAATTCAGGTCCTACAGCATAAGGAAAATTTACTAGAGGGTGGAACAAGGTGAAAAGGTTATACCTGAAAGGGATACACAGTTTTCAAAAGTAGTGCAGAGCATGGTACATGGCCCATGTGTGTGGCCTGCTGAAAAGCTGCCCTATGTATGGAAATGTGACATAAAGAGAAATCAGCCTCTTCAAATGTCTGCTATATTCAAAGACATAGGGCAGATGATGCAAATGATTTGTGTTGAGTTTGGGCTGTTTCTCACATGGGCAACTCCATCCTATGTGTGTGAGTGGCTCTAGAGATTTCTATATTTAACCATGGTTAGTGATTCTCATGAGCAAGGCTTCGGGAGGTTAACTAGTAATAGCAGTAGCAGCACTAGGTGCAGCAGCAGTAGTAGTAGTAAATGTTAACATGCATTCATTAGTGTAGATGTCCTAGTCACTATGCTAACTAAGCCTAGGCATGAATCATTCCATTCAACTTGTTTAGCATTCTGAATAACCCAGGAAGGTAGGTATTTTTATTCTCTTCTCCAACCTGCTTTGTCTTCTGCTTTTACAACCAGGTATTCTGAAGCGTGGAGAGGCAGGTGACTTGCCTATGATCATACAGGTGATCTTTCTTTAACGGGGTCTAGAGACAAAATTATGATAGGAATATGGGATTACTAGCTGTTTTAGGTATGTCTTGGTCATTTCTTTTATTCAGTTTCAGTTTCTTACTCAAGTTATTCATGTTTCAGTTCTTTTCTTAAATAGAAAGCTTTTCTTAAAATATAATTTTAACTGACCTGGAAAAATATTGTACAAAATAGAATATACTTCTTAAATGGAAGAGACTGTGCTGAACTGTGACATCACCTGCTTGGTTTAAAGAGAGCATCAATTACAGTGATATTATTTTAGAGTGTCCCACCAGTCTAGGTTTATTCAGAGATCTTTGAACTGAATCCCTCAACGCCACCCTGTAATTTATTCTGACCCTTTGAGCATCCCATTCGTATGTTCTCATTCTCAGATGGACAACCAACAAATATGATGTTTTTCTCCTTTGAATTATTTTCCACTGGAAACAATCCTCAGACTTCATCATTATTGGAAATTGCATTACAAATGCACAAGTTATGTCGGATTATTTCTCTTTAGTTCTGTTCATCTCACTATTGATATATCAAATAGATGAGAGATTCTATGCCCATAGTACATATAAATGATATACAAGTTCCACCACTTGGGCTTGCACAATATTCTAATGATTTTCTAGAATGGAATATGGGGGACATGAAAATAACCAGCAATAAATCATTAGAAATTAAATTCAAATCCTTTGTGTGCTGGGTCTATGCATTTTCAATGTAGGTGGCCTACATTTGAGCTTAGATTACTAAAAACAGACCTATGGTACTGTTCAAAGACACCAATACCCTACAAAATTATGCAGTTCTGAGAGGCTGGTGTTCTGGTCCAGAATACACATTGTTAATCAGCAAGTGAATCAAACTTAGAATCCACATACAAAATGAATACAAAGATGGTCCTATGCCAGCTTGATTCTTCTGGTTGTTCGTCATAATGAGCAACTGTTAACCACATTTATCCTGATAAACATTATCTAGTTTAGAAACAAAACCATCCCCAGTACAATCTTGAAAGTCCATGTTACTCAATTTCTCCCTCAAAGGTTGTGAATCTTAGAATACAACCAAGCAATTTATACTGTTGCATCTCTGCTATTTAAAGCCTCTACAAGAACAGTGAATACTAATCAGTCAGATTGTTATCATCAGCCAAGAGAAAGTTCTAGAAATTTCATATTGCCTCTTTCAGATATTTTTTAACACCCAACAGGGACACGTAGCTTTGTAATCAGAGACTGCTCTTGTTTTATCACTTTTTATTCCATATAACATGGAGGGAAGATGTCAATCAGAACAGAAAAATAAATAATTTAGCCAAGTCAGACCTCTTACAGTTGCACATGACGGTAAAATAACTTGAATACAATTAAAAGGGAGTGTGCAAAATAGGAAGTTAATTAGCTCAGATGAGAAGAGTTCCTAGTATTATTTAGGATGGATTAAGGCAGTGGTGGCTGATAAATATATTTTATATATATATATATATGTTTTGCTTTAAAAAGGCAGCAAGAGGGTGGATTTGTGGCCAATTACAAACTACTAATATAATCTCAACAAGCTCAGAATTCCTGAAAATTTAACAATAGGTTGTTGTGTGCTAGCATAGGCCAGCTTTAGCACATTACTAGATCCAGATACTAACGTGAGATCACAAATGTCCCATCTACCTCTCTCCTTTCTGCTTCTTTCCATCTGATTTTTATTCTCAAAGAGGTTTATTCTACATGGTAAAAAACTATAAGAGTCTGTGTTCAGAAATGCTCTGAATATTGTGGCTTCCAATCTGCCTTTTTAGAATCATACACCGTGGCCATGGAATAAAGTATTCTGACCACCCAGTTTGAGAGAAGAGGGAACAGGAACAGCTAACTTCAAATCGTCTGGATTAAGCCAAATTTATCCAGAACTGGAAAAGGTTAACCTTCCTAAGAAAGAAACTGTGCAACATCAACATCATGAATTCAAATCCAAGTTTCAACAGGTCAACAATTAAATTTGTACCAAAAGTTACTCCACTTTGGGGTGGGGGGAGCAGCTAGAACTTCGTCCCATGTGTCCACTTTCAACAGAAATTTGGGGCAAACACATAAGTTCCAAGAAAATAAAATGTGTTTGGAAGAAAAATATGCTCCTGCAACATAAAGAAGCTGTCTCCTGTCATAGACAAACACAAGAAGTGAAGATAGATAATTGCTGCATAAATTTATTAATAGAAGTGCTAATGTTGTAAATCGCACATCTCCATTTTGACACGCAATCTTTTATTTTCCTTTTACTGAGGAAGAAAAATAAAGAAGCAGAACTGATAATATTGCTTGCAGCTAAATTGGATTTTCCACGAGAAAAAGCTGTTTCAAAAATGCAAAAAAGTACTCACAAAAAGGTATTAATGATTCCAATCAAGAGGAAAAAGTCTCCTACAATGCAAACAAAGCTTTCCAAAACCTCTGAGACTGGAAACTGAAGGATGCTTTGAACTCCCTAGCTTTGCGGAAATGATTTCACCTGCCAGATGAGTAAAAGATCCAGTTGAGGTTAATTTAGGATAAGAACTTTTAACTTAAAGTAGGAGTCTCAGGGATGACTCAGGAGAAGAGATCTCAGCAACTCCAGGTTTGGAAAGAAACCAATAAATACATCCTGCCCTTCAACTGTAAAGGCACTAGAGAAATGAGATGTAAACTACACCTTGCCTTCGAATTCTTGTCTTGGCCACTGTCACTGTCATCAGATAGAGGTGAGAGACTAAGGCAGGACAAGGAAAGATCAAGCCAGTGCTGTGGCTTAATCCTGGATAGCTCGTTTCACTGCTTGCCTCTAGAATTTTAAAATTCTATTCATTTAGCTACCCATATTTATTTATTTATTTATTTAATAACAAAAGAACAAGATTGTTAGCAAAGAAAACCTGAGCATTTTTCTCCCAACTTAAAGGAATTGAGTCCTTTCCATGGTTTATCTTTATCACTAAATCAGGTCAGTAGCAAAAAAAAGAAAAAGAAAAAGAAAAGAAACTGTTGCTATAGCTCAACGTGCTGCACTGAGGGATGAAGCAGTTTACAGATGACCTCAGTGGAACAAATCCAGGCTCATTTGTGGGTTTTTTAATTTTTTTTTTTTTTTTTACAGTATTCACACAGTACTAGAGTGTCTAGCCAGGCCATAATTAGAATGGTGAAAAAGTCTGGGTGAGAAGCTCTGATTAACTCAATTGTCACTAAGTATTTCTGATGCTGAAGGGGCTTTCATGATACATGATCAATGGGGACAAATGTTGCCTGATGTGACCAGGAGGAGTGTTCCAAAATATAATCATTTCCTGTCACAATAACACAGTCATATTTACTAGAAAATAAATTTAGACCTATAATTTAAATTGCAAAAAGGAGAGAATGTTCAATGTCTGCTCACTCATAGTGTTATATATTATGTATGTTAATAAGCCCTAGAGTCCCATGCCATGTATGTCATATGGATAGATAAATGGCATACATGTCACTAGCACTTTGAATAATATGATAACGGTTTTCCAGGTCAGGATAATAGCTATTGCACTGTTTGAGAATAGAACAATAACAAATATTTTCTGATAAGACCTAGTGAAAATATGGCAGAATACCTGGGACAGCTGGAAGGGGGGCTGTGTAGTATTGCTTTTTATCCTAGTAAATTACACTATACTTTTTTGGTAGAATTCCACCTCTGGATATTTCGCTAATATCATATATAGCCTCAGTAGCATCTTTGATTTAGAACCACAGATATTAGTTAGAAAAATATCCACAGAGAGATTTATCAGACTGCATAAGCAGATGAGGCAGTTAAGACATGGTACCTGAATTGATTTATAAGTTACATCACATTATAGCTAAATACCAAATAGCTGTCAATGTTACCAGTCAGGAAAGATAACCAAGTTTAAAAATTACCTTTTGCAGAATTAAAATCATAAGATTCTCTTAGAGCTCGAGTTTGCATTCTCTTGCTCAGAAGGGAAAGATGTGCTACATCTCTGTATTTTCTTTTATTCTTGGGTACCAGCTGTTTTAATAAAGGCATAACTTCTGACTTAAAATATAAATCTAGGCTTAACAAATAAGTGTAAACATGACCTTAATTTTCACTCTGCCATTCTTTCTTTCCTGCTGAGTTCATTAGCAGCTGCTCTTTGACCTGGGATATGTAACAGTAATCCTTTGAGAATTCCAATTTCTACTACTAAGAAGAGGTTCCCTCCACTCTGGTAATGTTTTTATTATAGTTGTTGACATGGTAGCTAAAATATTTCCCTTTGGACATTAAAGCCTTTTCAAAACCAGCTCCTTCAAACAATTTACCTAATAGAACTTCAAAGGTATTAAATCACTGCTGTGAGCAATTGAGGATAATTTTTTTTCCTTCAGAATTTGTTCCATTCATTTTCCGGCACCTATGCCATTGGGTTTAGAAAGAATAGCTATACAAATATAACTTACGTGAATTTCCAAGGAGGAATTCTGGATGTGGATCACAATAGAGGTATGAAGCAGTATGGAAGTAGAGTAACATGGAAGAAACTCTTCCACATGCTCTTTAAGGATGTACACTGATGGGCTCTATTGAAAACAAAAGGGTATGCCTTCTACCAAGTTGTTTTGCAAAGTCCTATCCTAGAGTTCTATTTCCTTTTTTTAATTAGGACAAAGCAAATGGGAAAAAAAGGAGCATGTGGTATTTTGATTAAAATACATCTGCCATTAAAACCGGGAGACCAGAGCTCCATGGTATCTAAAGGCTGCTTCACAGAGCAGAGGCTACAGTGCTATCCTAGGGCAGTGAACCCCCATAGTCCTTTTCCCTTTCCTCCTGGAAAAACCTTGACATCATTTGGGAACTCAACATCCCTTACTTTCCATCTATAAGGTCCAAGTCTCATGCAATCCTTCAGGATGAGAAAGTGCCCCAGGACAAACCCCCAGATACATGACACTCCCTAGCCACTATAAAGCAGAAACATGACCTAATCCATTCTAGTCAGAATGAATCTCAGGCAACCTACAGGAGCTACAATAAAAGAAGCTTATTCTTTGCTACTGGTGCTCTGCAGCCATATTGCCACCATTGATTAAAACGGTGATGAAGTTAGAGATGTTTCAAGCATTCAACAGGATTTGAGTGACACAACACTGGAATTTTTAATTTGCAGACCCTATCCAGGATATGGCAATAATCTAGCTCCTTAGGGCAGACCTCAGAAATCTATACCCCAGAATCGCTTCTGGCTTTGGACATTCTTTGGTATAAGTGCATTTGAAAATGTTTTATAAAAAAATCAACATGAAATACAATTTACTACACAATGGAGTTAAAGACCTCTAACAAGTCATAATAGGTTTAACATGGGAATATCCCATTTTGTCAGGTATAAAGTTGCATGGGAGATCAATGTATCCCCAGAATCTTGACGCAAAAGATTGCACTTGAGAGTTGTGGCAGCTTTATAATTCTGTCCACTCCTTCTCCATTTAGTCAGATTTAAGTATAGTATGGGCCCATCCTACCCCAAAATTGGTTCTGTGTATAATCCTGTGATATGAGTATATCAAATCAATTCACATTTCTGAATGTAGTCTAACAACTTCAAACTATATCACCAAATCCATGGTCATCAAATCTGAAATACCACCATCCCCTTTCTGAATCACTCCTAAAGCATCCAAATTGTTTTCTTCTCTGCTTCCAAACTTGTTCCTATATAATCTATACTTTACAGAATAACCAACAAATGTATTTTAAGAAAAAATTATATTGTGGGGCTGGGGTTTTGGCTCAGTGGCAGAGCGCTTGCCTAGCATGGGTGAGGCACTGGGTTCGATTCTCAGTACCACGTATCAGTAAATAAAGTAAAGGTCTACTGACAACTAAACAAATTATATTGTGGTATGACATAACACCCTCTTCTGTTCTCCCATGGCAGAATCCTCATCAGTATACAAGGTCCTCTGGACTTGATGTGACCCATGTCTATTCATACAGCCTGGATTCCTACCACTCACACAAAGCTCTAGTTCATTGGCTTTCCTGCTATTACAAGGTGACAAACGAGGAGTGGGGGAGGAAGTTGTTCACTCATGTTTTCTAATTCTAAAGAGAAGAATTTTCTTAAGGCACTGAAAGAGAGTGGAGTGAAGTGTTGGACACGTGGCATGCTCTCTATCTAGACACTACTGGAAAATACTTGAAGTTGAACAAGTTGGGTTTGTTAGTTAGTGCAAGAGGAGTGAACACACACCACGAAGAAACATAGGATGTCTTGGTAAGAGGGTGTTTGAGAGTATTCTGACTCTGGTTGGGGGGTTTAGGGGAGACTCAAAGAAGTGATTGATGCTTCATAGGATGCTGTCACAAAGTGGGGCATTTCTGTACGTGGCTATCCCAGTAAATCTCTCAAGAGAGGAAAGCCTGGAGCCATGCTAAAGCCGTTGTTCATACTGAAGTAGCAGCTGCCCTCATTGGGCAAGCAAGAAAGAGGTTAGGTGTTTTATGGGTGGCACTGTTCTCCTTTTATTCTTTTGCTTACACACAATTGTGAAGTGGTCTTGTTTTGTCTCACTTTATCATGATCTCAAATTGTCTGTCCTGAGTTGTTGGTGTCTGGCAAAATTGTCTGTGTCCATTAGGAGGACAGAGTAGCCCAACTAGGAGTACCTGTCTGGCTTCTAACTCTGAGCTATGGCAATGAGTGGTAGACTAATTTTTAAATGCTAGGGTCCTTCTTATCTTCTTTCTTGCCTTCCTTGCATTCTCCCACTCATTTCTTCCTTTTTGCTTATCTCTCTTCCCTCCCTTCTTTCCATCTGTCTAACCAAATATCCATTTAAAAATGAGCTGCTCTGAACCAATTGGGTCGCAGAAATACTTGCTTACGCTGCTATAGAAGAAAAACTAGTCTTTTTCTGGACCTGAACCAATTGCTATCAGAAGTCCTCTAATTACCATTCAGGCAGCCAGCCTGAGGGCAAAGCTGTCACAAGATCTACAGAGCAGAGAGCTCAAGAGATCTCGGCTGGGGCCACCCATGACATTGCCAGTCACTGAGCCTTCCTGATCCCTGCACTTCATGTTTTATGAGATAGTAACCTTTGGATTCCTATAGTTGAAAGCATTCTGACTGACGCTCAAACACACTTCTTCCTGTGAAATGCAGATGTGAATAAAGGTTAGCTGTAGTGAAACTTATGTGTATTTCAAAACAAAATCATGGACATTCCATTATTTTGCAAAATAATTCTAGAAGAATTATTGAAATATATATGTGAAAAGATGATGGACAATGTATTGGTGGGGCAATATTTTGCTTAATAGGCATTATGTTCTAGCCAAACAGCTCAATTGAAGTTAGCCTCCTTCCATCTCCCATTTCTTCAGAGATTTTTCATTTGTGCTCACGGCTGCCTGTACCTTGTTGCCCTGCAGCAGACTTCTCTTGCTGCTAATCATAAGAGCTATTATTATTGTTTGCTCAGAATATCATTGAATGTTTAGAATGGAAGGGACCTTAGAGGTCATCTAATCAAAACCCTCATTTTAAAGATGAACAGACAGAGACCCAGAGAATCTCAACTTCACAAAGGTCAAGCAGCTACTGGCAGAACAACTGGACTTTTCCATAAGGCAATGGATGAAAAACACTTTTGTCATGCCTACAGCTCCTTCTGAATCCTGCACCACTGGCAGACAGAACGGAAAAGCTCTCTTTCCTACCAAGTTTCCAGGCCATTTTATAATCCTCAACCCAGTACTCCAGCAGCTCATTCACTTGATCATGGTTGGCATATGCTCTGAAACCATTATTATATAATGTACTTCTCAAAATCAATATTTCTAATAAGGTATAGATACTTAAATACAGAGATACTTTTGATGATAATTGCCATGTCTAACATTTACATCTTACATATCTAATACAGCTAATATGCATGATCTTCAAGTTATCAAGTGGTTACAGCCCAGTAAACCTACTGTAATTTGAAAACATTGCAAGTTGAAAATACATACTCTATACTTAACCTACCAAACATCATGGTTTAACAACAAAGGACACTGCCAGAAGTTCTCTTGTTTGTGCTCGTGATCATGTGGCTTACTGGGAGCTGCAGTTTACTTCTGCCCAGCTATGAGAAAGAAGATCAGAACACTTATAACCAGGAGAAAAAAAATCTAAATTCAAAATTAGGAATATAGTCTCAACTGATTGTAAATGACTTTTGCAGCATTATAAACTCAAAAATCTGAAGTCCAAACATTTAAGCTGAGCTCCATCTGTATCTGAAAAAAGTATAGTTTGATAGCATATTAGTGCATGTTAACTAAGGCCACCTAGTATTTTGTTGCCTAAAGGACGAAGTCAAAATCAGCATATTACAATGACATTGTAGATGAATGGATTAGAATTTATTGAGAAAGAATGCTCACAATGCTATGTTTTGTTTTAGAATTCTTAGAATTGTGTCCCTGATAAAAGGCTACAAGAATATGAATTTTTAAACAATTTCATTTTCAGATAGTTTTTTTAACTTTAAACTTCCAAATGATCCTTTTTATTTTTTTTTATTTTTTTTTATTTTTTATTGTTGGTTGTTCAAAACATTACAAATTTCTTGATATATCCTATTTCACGCTTTGATTCAAGTGGGTTATGAACTCCCATTTTTACCCCATATACAGATTGCAGAATTACATCAGTTACACATCCATTGATTTACATATTGCCATACTAGTGTCTGTTGTGTTCTGCTGCCTTTCCTGTCCTCTACTATCCCCCCTCCCCTCCCCTGCCCTCACCTCTTCTCTCTCTACCCCCTCTATCCTTTTTAAATATATACATATCACTATTTTTTAAAGCCTGAAAACAGTTCCAATCTTGTTGTGATGGTTACTAAGCAACAATTAAAATTAAATCTCAATAGGTTTTTTTAAAAAACTACCATTTACAGTCTATGCTGCCATGGCTGTCAAATGTTTCAGAAAATTGAACCCCATTCCATATGTGCATAGAACTGTTTGCCTAAGAGGGAAATTCTTTGGTTGAGAACAGGAGGGAGAAAAGGCAGAATTTTCTCCCCAGAAAAAACTAGGAATTGAAAAGTGATGGTGACATCACTCAATGTCTGGAGGTTCTGCTCCACCACTGGCGACCACTGCTCATTTGAGCTCAAATTGCTCAGTCACAAGGCTGAGACTAAAGCCTTCCCCAGAAGCCACATTCTCCACGTTTTCAGAGCACTCTCCTTACAAGAGAAAGCTGTTTTGCATTTTTTGTTTTTATAACTGTCTTTGTGTTTCCAGCATTGCCAGAGAATTCAAGATCCTCAAAATGTGTCTTCTGGGGTCAAGTGATCCACTCTCCTGGCTTGAGCTCAAGCCAGAGCCTTTAGATGAGCTAATTTTACACAACCAGAGAGAGAAAGAAAATGGGTTTTGTGATGAGCATCTGCTGTTTTGTTAAAAATGTGGTTAAAGACATTAACAAAAGTGACATTACCAGCTGTTGTAATGTCAAGCAGCTTAGCTAAACTGTTTTTTATCAAATGACAACATGACACTCAAATCAATTCCAAAACAATAACACATTGTTACGTGTAAAACAAACCTGAATGAAAGTGAGAACACATGCGTGTGTGTGTGTGTGTGTGTGTGTG
>NW_025999984.1:1032675-1038219 GCF_001458135.2 Marmota marmota marmota
TTTTATGAGACATCCTTCATTTTTACCATCTTCACAGTTGGCAAACTAGCTAGAAAAGAAATGGAAATTAATAAGAAGCAAAATTAGGATGGAAACCCAGGCCTGATTTTAGCCCCTATGCTCTATTCCTCCCCAAGAGCTTCTAAAAACACACTTCCCCACTTTGATTCCCCTGAAGATTCAGAGACCTAAGTTATAATTGAAATTTTTGAATCAAGCACAAGACTTGACAAGAATCTTTCCTGTAAGAGGTGGACTCAGACTCACAACAAAGCTGGTGACAGCTTTTCTAAGACATGGGGCACCTGTGTTGGTGTGAGAACAGAGAGCTTAAAAAAAAATTGAGAATAGTTCTAGTTTCTCATGTAGTTTTCTCCATTCAGCCTGAGCCAGACTGAAGACAGAATGGTAAATTCTGCAAATTAGGCACATACATATTCTCTCTTTTCCCCTCCTAGATAGCTGGACAAGGTGAGTCCCACTTGGGACTGGGCAGGTTGAGAAAAGTGTTCATACCTATACAGGTCATAAAAAACAGAACATGGATCCAAACTATGTTGCACCTGGCTCCAAAAGGAGCACTCTTTTGTTGTTATTACAACACATGCTACAATGTCACCTCCAAAGCTAGGTGGGTATTGATTTTACCGTATCTAAGCTCATCAGCTTGCCTTAGATCTCACCTCATGGGAGAAGACTTTGTGGCCAAAAGGCCCCAGGTAGTCCACAATCTTTATCCCTACCATGCACATTTCAATTCACTCTCTCCCTGTTATCTGCCACAGTGGCTCCTTTCAGCTTGCCTTACACCCTGTGTGTCTTTGTTTGTGTGTCTTTGCTTAGAAAACTGATGAAATTGGTGAACACTGCCCACCCATCTCCACCACTTGACTGACTCCTGCTCCTCATCCAGTTCTCCTTCAAGAAAGCCTTCCAGATCGCCTGGGCCAGGCCCATTTCTGATGCTTGAGAACACCGCTTTACAAACTAGGCTTTATTGACATTTGGGGCCAGGAAATTAATGCTTTCATGTGGAGCCTGTATTGTACATGTGGGTAGTCAAATAGCCTTCACTAGATATTCAACCACTAATGTCTCCAGACATTACCATATATCCCTGGAGGGCAGAGTCATTGCCAGATGAAAGCCACTAAGCTGCAGCCCTTTGGAATGACTTTCCTTCTCTGAAGAACTAGCTCTGGGGCAGCAATATGTTTGTGTTTGCCTGGCTACTTGACCATCTCCAAGACACAGATGGGATTGCATCTTTGCTCTGCTTCTTAGGTTCCCGGTGAGTTTGGACGTGTTGTTTGGCCTGCCCAGTCCTCAGCTCCCAGGTAGGGAAAACACTCACCTTGAAGAACTAATGCATGTACAGTATCTTCTGCAAAACTTGTCTTCCTGTCTTCAATTGAGTCCAGGGTGAGGGAATCTTATTGTAAACCAAAAGAACTGCATGATGAACTAGCACTATTAGAATTTTCTTTAAGTTCTGGGTAGCATCACAAATACCGTCCTACCACATCCTAGAAAATTCACAGTCAGCTGTGTTGTAAGTCAGAATCCTTCCCTCATAAGCAAGATTCTATCAGAGATGAATTCAAATAAGGGAGTCAGTATTGGACAGTGAGTTCCTGAAAGGCCGAAACTTAAATGCTCAGTATCCTGGTTAATGCCTGGCTTAAAGTAGGATTCCAAGAAAAACAATTATTTTTTTTAACAATTTCTATTCAAAAGAGCTAGATGAGAGATCATAAACTCAAGTCAGTAGCTAATGGAAGATTGCTGAAGCTTCTTTGAATACAAAAAATAATGGCACCATGGTTAGGCTCCAGGGAGATTAATCACTGGGCCACATGGGCATTAACCAATCAGCAAGACTTCCTGCCAAGGAAGGAGGTAAGAGTTACCAACAGTCTCCTGCACAGCACAAAAGGATTACA
This sequence comes from Marmota marmota marmota, assembly GCF_001458135.2. NCBI lineage: Eukaryota > Metazoa > Chordata > Mammalia > Rodentia > Sciuridae > Marmota > Marmota marmota. The sequence goes on from NW_025999984.1 coordinate 1,034,619, forward strand.
GGATGACATCCAACTAAAACATCAGCAGGACCCAAATTAATAGGAGAGCCTGTTCTTTGGCAACTAGCACTGTGCAGCCATGGTACTGCCGGGGCATGGCACATCTCGCCAATCTGAAAGCACACACCACAACCTGGAGTCTGTGCCCAGCTGCACCATTCCATGTTTCCCTGATGGAAATTAGAAAAAAATGTAACCTCAGCTGACAGGTTTACCAAGACACAGAAGACATTACAAAGGCCCTTTTGACATTGTAATCTCTAACACAGTCGTAGAAGCTGACTTGCCATCATTATTGAAAGTAATTGGTCAAAAAAAAAAAAAAAAACTGAGACAGATGGAGAGCAATCCTATAAAGCTGTCAAGTTAATTATCTGTCCTACAAGTGTGTTCTGTTCGATGCTCCTCACTCTGACTTGCTGCCTACCACAGGGCTCACCACCTACCCTGGTGCTCACCAGCCCCTGTTCCTGTTCTTCCCATGCCCGCTGCACCCTACCACTTGTCTGGGGCAGTATGACCTACAGCTGTGAGAAGACATTTAAAGCAGAAGTCTCTCTTGGCCACATTATCTCCTCGCCCAATTATATTGCCATACTGGTCCAACTATGAATACATCCCTAGCGCGCTGTCATGCTGTGTAATGACAAATTCTAATTTTCCAGGACAGACAACGCAGATAAAAACAATCAACTTATTTGAAATGCTTCAAATGATTGCAACACCAAAGTAACTTTTATTCAGATGAAATGTAAGTTTTCAGGAAGTTTAGATCAGGGCTGGGGATGGGAATGCTACTCAATGGTAGAACACTTGCCTAGTGTGCATGTGGCCCTGGGTTAAAACCTTAGTACTACAAAAAAAGGGTGGCGGGGTAGGTCAGTGATTTGAGATCTAGAAATTTGTGCAAGAAAGCTGATAACCCAAATAAGAGGGGATGAAAAGGGAGAAGCATAGATAAAAACAAATAGGAACAGCAGGCTCTGAGCTCAGGATCAGCAGAGAAAACCTGCTACATCATTGAAGCTCAGTTCCTGGCCTGAGACCCGCCACCTGCCAAATACTGTCAAATGAACCAATTCCTGTCCTAGTATTTTCCCTCTTATTCCCAAAGCCTGGGTTCCCCAGTAGAATATTTTTTCAGGGTTAAGTCTCTGATGCCCTTTGTTCAGCTGCATTTGGAAAGTGATGAACTTACTCAGGAATCAGAAAATGGAGCTCTAGTATAGTGGGCTACAACTTAAGTGATTGAAAGATCCAGACTCCCTGAACAAGAATATTCAAAATAGGTCAAAATCAAGACAGGATACAAAGGTAAGAACCAAGGAGTAACTTAAACTCCTTGCATGGACAGCGAACAAACCTTCAAGAAATTCCAAGCCTGAGACAGACTAGCAACAATTTTCACACTATCTGCCTTATGTACTTTAAGTCTATTAATAAGTGTTCATCATTCAATGAAAAAATGTATAATAAGGATTAAGGCAAGAAATACATAACAGTGTGAAGAGAAGAAGCAAGTAGCAGAACCAGATTCAGATACATCAAAGGCTCTAGTATAAAAGGCAGACAACAGAAATGCAAAAACAGACAGAGCATGGAGATGTGAATTCAGAAATTGTTATGGTTTGGATGTGAGGTGTCCTCCCAAAGCTCGTGTGTGAGACAATGCAAGAACGAAATGATTGGGATATGAGAGCCTTAACCCAATCCATGGATTAATTCCAGTGATGGGATTAACTGGGTGGTAACTGAAGGCAGGTAGGGAATGGATGGAGGAGGTAGGTCCCTGGGGACATGTCTGTAGGATATTATTTTGTATCTGGCTACCGACATTCCTCTCTGCTTTCATCATGTGAGCTACTTCACTCTGCCACACTCTTCTGCTATGATGTCCTGCCTCACCTCAAGACCTGAGGAATGAAGCCAGCTGTCCCTGGACTGAGAGCTCTGAGACAGTGAGCCCCCAAATCCACTAATTGTTCTTGTAAGATCTTTTGGTCATAGCTGCAAAACTGCTGACTAAATCAGATCTCAAAAATTCTCCCTCTCTGTCTCTCTCTTTCTTATATATAAGCAGAGATGAACTCCAGCAGCCAGATACAATGTCAAAAACTTTTCACCTACATATATCCACCTCAAACTACAGAAAACAAAAGACAAAGAGAAAATCTTGAAAGAAGTCTAATGGAAGAAATACTGCACCTATGGAGAACAACATTAAGAATTATAGGGACTGGAGTATAGTTAAGAATTATAGCTCACTGGGGTATAGAACACATGCCTAGCATATCTGAGGCCCTGGGTTTGACCCTCAGCATAACTTAAAAAAAAAAAAACAGATGAATTATTTCAACTTATTTCTTCTTTCTTCTAAAATTATATGCAAGCAAATGAAGAGTACAGTGAAACACCTAAAGTGTTGCAAGAAAAAAATCCAAATTAGAATTTCATATCTACAGTTAAACAAAAACTTCCCACTGTGTATAGTGACTTTCTTCAATATATTAAATAATGGATTGGGATTTAAAAAACAACACTTTTACATCAAAGAAGCTATATGTACCACTCATATGATGTATGAAAATGACACTTTATATCTGAGATTTTCCTGGTAAACACCCACAAACCTGACTTAATCATGGGAATATAGCAAGAAAGTACCAGTTAATTGGCATTTTGAAATAATATTTGCATTATGAACTCTTTAAAAAAAAAGACAAGAGGTGGAAATGCAGAATTAATTTTTTTTTTAGAGAGAGAGAGAGAATTTTAATATTTACTTTTTTAGTTTCGGCGGACACAACATCTTTGTTTGTATGTAGTGCTAGGGATCGAACCCGGGCCGCACGCATGCCAGGCGAGCGCGCTACCGCTTGAGCCACATCCCCAGCCCCTGTACTATGAACTATTAACACATAAAAATGTATAGATATATACTGTTCAATATAGTTACTTCTGGCCACATATGATCATTGAATGTTTGAAATGTGGCTAGTATGAGTCAAGATGGACTATACATGCAAAGTAAACAACAGGTACCAAAGAATTAAAAGAAGGGATACAATTAGTCATAAAACACCGATTATGTACTGAAATAATAATTTTTATATTTGAGTCAAATTACATTATTAAAATTAATTAAATTTGTTGATTTTTATTTTTTACTTTAAAATGTTTAATCAGCACATAAAACTATATATATTCAGGTATGCAAAACGATTATATGTATGTATACACACAGATATATGTGCACTTATCATGTATGTATCATGTATTAATCACCATGGTCAAATTAATTAATATAGCCATTACCACTCATAGTTACTATGATTTCCAGCATTTTATATGTAGTAATTGGAACATTTCAAATTACATATGGTCCATGTTCCATCATGGACCATATCTATTTGATAGCTCTATACCTAACTTATAAATCCTAATTTTCTTTACCATGTTCATCGGATCTTTATAGAAATCTCATAAAACATCAATCAGTATAAATGTAAAAAATATCAATACCTTAAGCATACCATATTCAAAATGTGGATAACCAAATATAAAGAAAAATAAATTGAAAGAAGTTCTATTTAAAAAAAAA
>NW_025999984.1:1039953-1058021 GCF_001458135.2 Marmota marmota marmota
TTCCGCCGTCTTCAGTTATCTTCTGCGAAATGTGTCTGGCAAGAGGTCTTATATAGCCCTTGGGTCACTGTGATTGGCTCAAAGTTATGCTAATTAGGGTTTGAAAAATGTACCAATGCTATTGGTCCAGACTTTGTCCAATCAGGTTTGGAAATGATCTAATGCTATTGGTCAATTCTATATTCCCACCATTCATTCATGTCTGCCCCACTTCCATTTTCTCAATGGAGGTTGAGTAGTGGGAAATTGAGGTTGTGGACCCAGCTGCAGTGATGCATGGCATGGGCTTCTGCAGCAGGCCTCCCTGCTGTGCCAAGGCCTGGCTGCTGCAGATGACAGGTCTGACAGGTCAGGGAGCCTTGACTCCCTAGGCACTGGCTCCAGGCAGCGGCAGGGCCGCTGGAACTCTCACCCACCCAGGCCAACACCCCAACTCTCTTGCTTCTTGGCAGGGATTAGTGGACGGGCTGTCCTTGCTTTTTAAATTCTCCTCCCCTCCCCCACCTTTCTTCCTCTCCTCTCCTTTCTTCAGCATTTCAACCTTTCTCTCCAGGACCCTCTTTTCTTCACTCTCTCCGTTCCTTTTCATCTTGTTTTTTGAAGGCTCCTTGCCAAGACACGGGACTGCGTCCACCTGGGACAAGCCAAAATAAAGAGACACAAGGCAGGGCTCCTCACCAGGGTGCTGTGCGCTGTCTTTGCTATTCCTGGGAAGGTTCAGTGAAAGTCACTTCAGTCTTCCCTGGAGATCACACTGTGGGGTCCGGATTAGGATCCTCACTGAAGGGTCCAAACATTGAGAGGATTTTCCTTGAAATTAGTCTTTGTTTTCCTTTGGATCTGGGGGTTTTCAATCAGTCCCGCCCTGAGGAGGGAATTCTGCTCCTGGCAGGAAACTGAGCCCTAGGAAGTGATCTGATCCTAGAACCCAAAGGTGGCCCTGGGAGGGGGTGGGAGGGCTCCTCAGCTTTTCAGATCCACCCACCACAATCCAGGCGGATGCTAGTTGAAGTGTGTGGGACTCCACATCCCGCTCAGGACTGCGGATATCTCAGCCGCGGGGTCTGATTCTCGCAGCCCACAGACTCCCCTAACTGCCAAGCAGCCCGAGACCCCGAAACCCAGATGCAGCTCGCCCACCCCCAGGCTCCCACAAGCACCTTCACTCTGCTTTTATGTCAACCAATAGTTTTGATTTTCTTAGGTCCAAGTCGGGGTGACGTGATCTTCAGCAATTCGGTAAAGTTTGGCGCCCCAAACTTCAAACCACGCTGAACAGTGCTTTTGCTTTGTATTCAGGAACTCAGCATTGGCGGCCAAGGTCAACTCAGAGAAAGCCCCTGGTATTCTTGTGAGTCCAGGAGTCCCAGGGGAGAGTGGAGGGGGAAAGGGTGTTTAATGACAAGGCAAACTTCAGCACAAGGAGCTTTCTGGTAAGCATGGTTATTACTATTACTATTGAGATGTAATTCATTTATCAGAAGTCAGACTTTGAAAGTGTGTAATCAGTGGTTTTAGTACATCATGAGGTTGTGCCACCACCACTACTACCTTCTTTGGATTGTTTAAAGGATGTGGAGAGGAGGTCTGATGGTTGGAAGGCAGAGGCAGGAGCAGTCCCCAGGGAGATTGCTTTGCAGTAATATCCTGTTGAGACAGGGTAAGGAGACTGGGCAGCCTGCTTTGAGCTCAGCCTAGGAGACATGTGACCAGAGAAATGGGGGAGAGGGTGATGCTAAACAGCAGGTTGTGGCACCTGTGGGCTTTGATGGGAGAGTAGAGGTATCCTATGTTAAAATCAACAGATGCAGCTGCTGGAGTTGGCTTGGAGCATTATGGTGACAACAGGAGATAGACACAGTATTTAGGAAGAAGTCTTTGCAGGATTCTAGGATAAAGGTAGTTGAAAGTTGGTACCAAGGTAGTGACTGTTAAGCTGTAAAAAGGGTTTTAGGAGCTGCCTGGAGAAGCCAGAGGGTCAGGGGAAAGCGTCAGTTAGAAGTGACCAAGGGTGGTGTTGCAGTTAATAGAAGTAGGGCAAGTGTGTGTGTGTGTGTGTGGGGGGGTGGTCTATAGTGGTTGGAAAGGTGTAGAGTGTGCTTATAGACCTGTCTGATATGAGGGTCAAATGGGCCCAGAGATGCAGATGCCCTAAGGGAGACTGGTTGGTGTTCGATTGGCCCATGGGGGGCAGCCTGATGGGGCTCCTGAGTTGCCCTGGGAGAGCTAGGGCAGAAGAAAGGAGACCTACTGGATCTTGGAGTCAATGGCAGGAAAAGGAGCAGATTAGAATGGCTGAAACGTGTGAGGGTGTTTGGATCCTGAGAGATTTTAGTGCAGAAGTTGCTTCTGAGAGCAGAAGTGGCTGAAATCTGCAAAGAGCTCATCTAATCTAGTTACTGGTGACATTGCCAGCAAGGCTGTACTTGAATGGGGGCAGTGTGCTGGGAAAGTATCAAGGCTTGGCTCTTCCATTAAGCATAGCCCCTCTCTCTCTGCTCCAGTTTGGTCTGTCCCCATTGAGTGATGCTTATTGAGCAACACCCAATGACAGCTAAACTCCACTTGAACCTGAACTTTCAACTTGAATATGATGTGAGTACTTCTAAGCCATCTAAAATTTCTACCTGATACAGGGAGTAGGTTCATAGTCTTGGCATAAGAAGTCATGTCACAGAGTTTGAATGTTGGAAGTGTACTTTTGGTTATAAGTTAAAGAAACTCTAGCACAATTTAATACTTTTTCTTGTTTGTTTTTTATTTTGCTAGTAAGAAACCAGATTTAATGCCACCATTCTTCAATCAATGAGATTTCTGTTGATCTGTTTCTTAGCTGATTACTATCAATTGTACATGGATAGTTCTCACCAGAGCTGAGCATTTTCACTTAAAGCTAATCAGTTTTCACTTAAAATTAATAATACATGTGCATGTAAATTAAAACTAAACATAACCATTTGTAATCTAACATGGGATATTCAAACAAGAAACTAAGAAAGTAGCCACTAGAAAGGAGACATGGAAGAAAAAAATTAAATGGAGATAATATTTTTTTTAATCATTAAGACAACTGCTAGCAATGTATTCAGAACAACCAAAGTCAGAGAAAACATGTGAAACGTGAAAGTTTTTCTCTCCAGTTGAAATAAGTGTGTTTTAAAGAGAGAGAAAAGGGGAACAAAAAAACCAAGCATGTTTTGTAATTTTGGAACACTGAAAATTATCGAACATGGAATTAGTAATTTATAAAACAATCACACCCCCGATTTTCTTTTGAGGGTTAGGGTTAGATTTCATCTCACTCCAGTAAGAATGGCAGCCATTATGAAGTCAAACAACAACAAGTGTTGGCGAGGATTCGGGGGGAAAAAGGTACACTCATACATTGCTGGTGGAACTGCAAATTGGTGCAGCCAATTTGGAAAGTAGTATGGAGATTCCTCGGAAAGCTGGGAATGGAACCACCATTTGACCCAGCTATTCCCCTTCTCGGACTATACCCAAAAGACCTAAAAAGAGCATACTACAGGGACACAGCTACATCAATGTTTATGGCAGACTATGGAACCAACTTAGATGCCCTTCAATAGATGAATGGATTTAAAAAAATGTGGCATTTATACACAAGGGAATATTACTCAGCATTAAAAAATAACAAGATCATGGCATTTGCAGGGAAATGGATGGCATTAGAGCAGATTATGCTAAGTGAAGTTAGCCAATACCAAAAAAAACAAATGCCAAATGTCTTCTCTAAAATAAGGGCAGGGGTGACTCAAAATGGGATAGAGAGGAAGAGCATGAGAAGAAGATTACCACTAAATAGGGAAGAGAGGTGGGAGGGAAAGAGAGGGAGAAGGGGAATTGCATGGAGGATGGAAGGAGACCCTCATTGTTATACAAAATACATGTATGATGATGTGAGGGGGGGAAAAAAGAAGTGTGTCACATTAGATTGGGTAGAGAGAAGTGATAGGAGGGGAGGGGACGGGAAGGGGGATAGGAAGGGCAGCAGAATAAAATAGACACTAATATTGCTGCATTATATGTGATTGTATAACTCTGCAACCTGTACACTCAGAAAAATGAGAAATTATACCCCATTTGATTCAAATGTATGATATGTCAAGATCATTGTACTGTCATGTGTAACTAATAAAAAAATGAAACAGATTTCAAACTCATGCTAACTTATACTAACAATATTGTGTTTTTACTGAAAAATACTATTAGAGATAAAATTAAGTTAAATTTCAGGTACTTTCCATTTAATGTGGGCAAAATTACAATGTTTACATTGTAATAAACTAGCAATTTATTTACAAATTACATTGTAATAAACTAGCAATTTATTTTCACTTATAAAGTATTTTAGGAAAAGTTTACAGTCTTCAGTACTCAAAATTAAATAGGAATTTTAATTTTTTAATCAATTAATTTTTCATACCTAAGAATTATGATGGCAATGTAAAATAAAAGTTTAATTCTGCTGAACTAACACTCAAATAGATTCAGATTTTTAAATGTATGAAAATACCCAATCTTTAAAATTTTGATAATTTCTTTTATCAATGTAAAATATTTAAATACCCACAAGAGAAATTTTATATCAGAAAAAAAATTCAAATGATATACTCATGACACTCAAGAATTAAAATCAAGAAAGTGGTAGTCACCCTAATATAGAATTTATTTCTTTTTGTCACCTCCATTCCTTATATATAATCGTAATTTCACATCATCTGCATAGAAATATTTATCACAATCTGAAAGGTAGAAAATAATTTTTTTTTTTGCCTTCTAGAGCTCAAGTAAATTTACTCAGTGTTCTTAGTATATTTCCTTTTAACATTATCTGAACCATTAGAAGATGATTTTGTTCCACATTTCTTTTCATACAATGAAAACTGTTGCTGCCAAAGAGCAGCCAACTCAATATATATTCAAAAGGACTAAGAGTCATAGAAGAAAACTGTGTAACTATGATGGTTATCTTTTTTGGCCACAAGAAAGATGGTATAAAGGAACATAAGATTATGCTTTGATGTGGTCAGATGCTTGGTGTGCTGAAATGTGAAGGGACCCCAGCAAGGTTACCTTGGAAGGATAGGACATCTTTCGCCATTCATCATCTCTGGTTTCCAATCTCCTTTACCAACTGTTCAAAATTCATGATAGTGATACCAGCTGCACCTTGGGCCCATCCAATAGCTATCATGACTGACCAGCCATTTTGGTAATAGCTATTAGCATGTGTGACTCCACCTTCTATTTTCCAAGTTCTGATCACTCCTTCATTCCTACAGCCAGAAGTTGAGCAGATAAGAATGAATAGTCCTGGGAATTTAGGTCCCATGGGCAAAAATATATGTAATATACCAGATTGAAGATGCCAGTAAAATATTAATGTGGTTTGCAAGAAACCTCAGTGGAGGCTCTTCAAGCAGTACACATGTTAAAATTCCTCCACCAAATCAGGGAGCATAGCAGTAGACCAGCTTGAAACAGGATTCTTCCATGCCCCTTCCACTCCTACCAGCTGATGCTTCAGTGCCATCACAGACACCAGATGTGGGTGATGACAAAAAAGGGGAACATGGACGTGCAGGAGAAGGCCAGTGCCAGCTCCTCCCATGGAGAGTCCATGGCTGCAACCTACCCCTGAGACTGGGCCTTGCCAGCTGGCCTCTAGTTTTATTTTCTTTTCCTTAACACATAGTTGTATAGACTTATAGGACACAGTGTGATGTTTTGATACAAATATACATTTTATAATGGTGAAATCAGAGTAATTAGCATATCTCTCAGGTCAAACATTTATCATTTCCTGGACCGGATCATTTAAAATCCTCTTTTAGCTATTTTGCAACATACACTACATTATTATTCACTGTGGTCATCTTGATGTGCTATAGTTTGGCACAGATGTAATTCCTCCTATCTAATTGAAACTTTGTACCCCTTGACCAGTGTCTCCCCTCTTCTCTCTACTCTCAACCTGTGCTAACCAGCACCCCTCCTGCCTGCCTCAATCTCCACGTATAAGTGAGATCATTTGTGAGAGCATTGTCTCCTCTAGGTTTATCTATATTGTCACAAATGACACAATTTCCTCTTTTATGGGGGCTTTTTAATGTAAATATACTAGGGATTGATCTCTGGGTCTTGTGTCTGCTGGGCAATCCCTCTATCCCTGGGGAGCTTCATCCTCAGCCCTAATTACCTTTTTATTGTGGTTCTTAAAACTGACTAGTATTCTTTGTATTTGCCACAGAATGTCATTCTTTTGTTTTTGTTTTGTTTTGTTTTGGAGGTGGGTCTGCTGTTTTCCAGGCTGGTTTGCAAGAAACCTCAGTGGAAGCTCTGCAAACAGTACACAGGATAAAATTCCTCAACCAAAGCAGTGGAGCATAGCAGGAGACCAGCTTGAAACAGGATTCTTCCATGTCTTGGCTCAAAGGAATGCTCCTGCCTCAGCCTCCAGGTAGCAGGCCTGCACCATAGGGTCTGGCTCCTTGTTCATTTTTTATTTTCTATATTTTTTTATTGGTGCGTGATAGTTGTACATAATGGTGGAATTTGTTGTTATGTATTCAAATGTGTACACAACATAACAATGTAATTGTCTAATGTCATTCCCCAGGATTTCCCCTTTCCATCTCCTCCTCCCTCCCCTGCTTCCTTTCCTCTACTCTACTGATCTTCCTTTGATTCTCATGAGACCCTCCCCTCCTTTCTTTGTTTTTTCCTCTCTAGCTTCCACAAAGAGAGAAAACATGTGACCCTTGACTTTCTGACTCTGGCTTATTTCACTTAATATAATGTTGTCAAGTTCCATCCATTTTCATGAAAATGGAAATTTTCATTCTCCCTTATGGCTAAGTCAAACTCCATCCTTTATACATTCCATATTCTCTTTTTTCAACCATTGATGGAAATCTAGGCTGGTACCATACTTTGGCTATTGTGAATTGTGCTGCTATAAACATGAATGTGCGTGTATCACTGTTGTATGATGATTTTAATTTTTTAGACTTAATACTGAGGAGTGGTACAACTGGGTGGTGGTTCATTCCTAGTCTCTTAAGGAACCTCTCTTCTAATTTCCATAGTAGTTGTACTAATTTACAATCCTACCAACAGTGTTGTTCTTTCTCCACATCTTCTCCAGCATTTATTATTGTTTATATTCATGATGGCTGCCATTCAAACTGGAGTGGGATGAAATCTCAGTGTAGTTTTGATTTACTTTTCCCTAATTGCTAATAATATTTTCATGTATTTGTTGGCCATTTGTGTTTCTTTTGAGAAGTGTCTTGTTTAGGTGATTTGCCCATTTATTATTTGGATTATTTTTTATGGTGTTGAGTTTTTTGAGTTCTTTATATATTCTGGATATCAATCCTCTGTCAGAAAAGTAGGCATCATTTTCTGAGCTTTCAGGTTCCTATTGAGAAAGTCATTGCCTGTACCTGTATATTAGGTGTTGAACCTCCTTTTTCTTCTAGGACTTGCGTAGTTTCTGACCTAATTCCTAGGACTTTGATCCACTTTGAGTTGACTTGTGCAGGGTTAGAAATAAAAGTCACGCCTTATTCTTCCACATATGCATAGTCTATTTTCCAACACCATTGCTTAAAAGACATTCTTTTCTCCAATGCATGTTTTAGCACCTTTATCAAGGATCAGATGACTGTATCTGTGTGGGTGTGTGTATGTGTGTGTGTGGGTGTGTGTATGTGTGTGTATACCAAGTACCAAAGTACCATGAAGTCAGATATTATGATGTCTCCAGCATTGCTTTTTGGGCTTAGAATTTTTTTTGGCTCTTCTGGGTCTTTCATTCTTCCAACTGCACAGTAAAACTGTCTTCTCTCATTCTATGAAAAAATGTCATTGGTATTTTGATGGGGATTGCATCAAATCTGTATATTGCTTTTGGTTTTATGTTCATTTAGCAATATTCATTCTGCCTATCTTTGAACATGGGACATCTCTCCATATTATTGTGTCTTCTTCAATTTCTTTCTTCACTGTTCTATAGTTTACATAGTAGAGGTCTTTTACCTCCTTGGTTTGATTTATTCCTAGGTACTTTCTTTATTGAGGCTATTATGAATGGGACTGTTTTTTCTAATTTCTTTCTCAGGAGATTCATTATTGGTGTATAGGAAAGTACTGATTTTTATATGTTGATTTTGTAACCTGCTACTTTGCTGAAGTTGTTATTGGTTCTAGTAGTCTCCTGGGGAGATTTTTGGATCTTCTAAGTATAGAATTGTTTCATTTGCAATCATTGAAAATTTGACTTCTTCTTTTCCTATTTTTATCCCTTTGATTTTCTGTCTTGCCTGTTTGAACTGTGTAGAATTTCTTGTAATATATTGAATAGGAGTGAGAAGGGTAGACATCCTTTTCTTTTTCCAGATCTTCAAGGAAATGCTTTCAGTTTTTTGCCATTCACTGATGTTGGCTTTGTGTTTGTTGATCATAGCCTTTATGATGAGGTAAGTTCTTTCTATGCCTAGTTTCCTTGGTGCCTCTATCATAAATGGGTGCCACATTTCATTGAAGGCTTTCTCTGCATCTTTTGAGATGAGTATGTGATTTTTCTCCTTAATTCTATTTATGTGGTATATTGCATGTCTTGATTTATGAATGTTAAACCATCTTTGCATAACTTGGATAAATCTTTCCTAGTCATGATGTACAATCATCTTAATATGTTGTTGAATATAATTTGCTAATATTTTACTTTTTGTTATTGATTTTTTTGTCTTTTTAAAAAATTAATTATACATGTCAGTAGAATGCACTTATGTACTTTGATGTATCATGCATAGATAGGATATAATTTCTTATTTTTCTGAATATACATATTGTAGAATCACATACATACATACATACATACATACAGTAATAATGTCTGTTACATTCTACTATCTTTCTTATCCCCACATACCCTGCCTTCCCCTCCTTTCACTTCCCTCTACCTAATCTAATGTAAGGCTATTGTTTTTTTTTTTTGTTGTTGTTGTTTTGCATTACAAGTCTTAATACACATATATACCACAATTTTTGTATCTCTGTATATAAAGTATGTTGACTCCCAATTCAAGTCTTCATACATGTACTTTGTGTAATGATGTCCATCACATTCCACCATCCATGCTGATCCCCTGCCCCCTCCCTTTCGCTAATATTTTATTAAGAATTTTTCATCTAAGTTCATCAGAGATATTGATCTGTAGTGATACTGGCTTTGGTCGATGATGACACTGGCTTCATACTATGGATTTGAAGTGTTTATTCCCATTCCATTTTTGGAATTATTTGAGGAGAGTTGGCATGAGTAAACCTTTAAAATTCTGGTAGAATTCAGCTTAGAATCATTGTGTTCCTGGGTTTTTTTTTTCTGTTGGATAATGTTTTAGTTGGCCTTTTTGTTACTGTGGCAAAAAGTTCTAACAAGAACAATTTTAGAGGAGGAAAAGTTTATTTGTTACTCATGATTTTAGAGATTTCAGTCCATAGATGGCCCACTCCATTGTTATGGGACCTAGATGTGGCAGAACATCATGGTGGAAGGGCATGGAGGAACCCCGCCCAAGACCTGCATCACTTGGATAAATCTTTCTTAGTCATGATGTACAATCATCTTAATATGTTGTTGAATATAATTTGCTAATATTTTACTTTTTGTTATTGTTTTTTTGTCTTTTTAAAAAATTAATTATACATGTCAGTAGAATGCACTTATGTACTTTGATGTATCATGCATAGATAGGATATAATTTCTTATTTTTCTGAATATACATATTGTAGAATCACATACATACATACATACATACATACATACATACATACAGTAATAATGTCTGTTACATTCAATACAAGGTCTATTCAGTTCCCAACAGGTAATGCCCATCTCCAGAGCTACTGTGAGAGCTCTCCCTAGTAGAGCAGAGATAAGATTCTGTGCCTTGGGCAATCTGTTGAGTGGGAGGAGCCACAAATATTTCCCAAAGTTAAACCTAAATTTCCTTGGCTTCCATTCCTAGTGAAGACCCTCAAGTAATTCACAGGTGGCTTCCCACAAAAGAGGAAAACAGCTCAGGACACAGAGACCAGGAAGTGGAATGAGGGTGAGAGTGAGAGTGAGAGCCAGAGAATGAGAGCAAGAGAGCTAGGTAGTGAGAGTGCGCCAGAGAGGGAGGGAGTGAGGGAGTGAGGGGGGAGAGATAGAGATAGAGAGATAGAGACAGAGAGAGAGAGAGAGAGAGAGAGAGAGAGAGAGATTCATTTATACAATTAGGTACCTAAGGTTCATCCCCCGTGCCCTAAATCAGGTAGTCACTGCCTACAGTTACCTCTGGATTAATCCACTACTTAGCTCATACCCCTCTAATCACTTCACCTCTGAAAATCATTGCATTGTTTCACATATGAGCTTTTGGGGATACCTCATATCTAAACCATAACAGGTGGGTTTTTTTAAAAAATATTTTTTTAGTTATAGATGGACACAATAAATTTATTTACTAAAAAAATAAATTTACTTACTAATTTATTTTTATATCTTTATTTATTTATTTTTATGTGGTGCTGAGGATGGAACCCAGTGCCTCACACTTGAGACAAGTGTTCTACCACTGAGCTACAACCCCAGCCCCAAGGTGTTTTGTTTTGTTTGTTTTTAATTACTGCTTCTATCTCCTTGCTAGTTATTGATCCATGTAAGTTTTCTATGTCTTCTTGATTTGATTTTGGCAGGTTATATGTGTCTAGAAATGTATCAATTTCTTCTGGGTTTTCCAATGTATTGGAGTATAAGTTTTCAAAACTGCTCCCTAATAATCCTGTGGATTTCTGTGATATTTGTAGTCATTTCTCCTTTTTCATTTCAAGTTTGATTAATTTAGGTCTTCTATCTTTTCTTTTGGTTTTTTGGCTAAGGGCTTATCAATCTTGTTTATCTTTTCAAAGAACAACTTTTCATGTCATTGATCCTTTTTATTGTTTTTGTATTCTCTATTTCATCAATTTCACCTCTGTTCTTAATTATTTATTCCCTTCCACTGGTTATGGAATTGATTTGTTTTTGTTTTTCAAGGGTCTTGAGATGCATCCTTTGATTGTTTATCTGGTATCTTTCTGATTTTCTAATATAGGCACTTATAGTTATAAACTTGTCTTGTAGAATGAGTTCACAGTGTTGCCAAAGTTCTGGTATATTGTATCACTATTCTTGTTTGACTCTAAGAATTTTTAAATTTCTCTCTTCTATTACTCATCATCATTCAAAAGTGTAATGTTCAATCTCCACATGTTTTTATAGGTTCTGAAGGTCTTTTTGTGGTGTTGATTGCTAATTTCATTCCATTATGATAAAATAAGATGCAAGAAATTATATCAAGTTTTTTTTTTTTTAATTTGGTATGGGTTGCTTTGTGGCCTCATATATGGTCTGTTTGTGGGAAAGGTCAATAAGCATCTATACCACCAGCTGAGTACTCATGAATTCTTTTTGTCTCTGCTTATCTTGGAAAGATTTTATTTCCACTTAAATTCTGAAGGAGAGCTTTACCATTTTGGCTGACAGGTATTTTCTTTCAGGATTTGGAGCACATCATTCAAAGCCTCCTGGCCTGGGCTTTAGAGTTTGTGCTGAGAAATCAGGTACAATTCTGATAGACCGGCCCTTAAATGTTACATTTAATGGGGCATTTTTCCCCAGAGGCTTTTACCATTTTATCCTTGCTCTGTATGTTAGGCATTTTAATTATAATGTGTTTTGTCGAGGTTCCTTTTTGATGTTCCTTTTTGAGTTTTCTTTGCCTCCTGTATTGGATGTCCTTCTCATTCTCATGTTTTAAATTTTTTTCTGTTATTTCCTGAAGAGGTTATCCACACCATTAGCCTGCCTCTCATAACCCTCTTCAATTCCAAAGATTCTTAAATTTTGTCTCTCAATGTTGTCCCAGAGTGTGTGTTCTGTGTCTCTCTCTGTCTCTGTCTCGCTCGCTCTATCTATCTATCTATCTATCTATCTATCTATCTATCTCCACCGACAACTAAATCGACCATGATTGAACCCAGGGCCTCAAAATTGCTAGGCAAACTCTCTACCGCTGAGCCACAACTCTGGCCCCTGGACCTTTATTTATTTATATGTGGTGCTGAGAATCGAACCCAGTGCCTCACCCATGCTAGGCCAGCACTGCTCCACTGAGCTACAACTCCAGCCCCATCCCAGAGTTCTTGTATATTCTGGTCACCTTACTATTCTCTGTAATATTGTCTGAATGTTTGAGGCCTCCCACCTTGTCTTCGAGCTCTGAGATTCTGTCTTCAGTGGGGTCTACTCTCTTAGACTTTCAACAGAAGATTTTATTGACTTAATTTGTCTCATTTCCAAGATTTCTGTTTGGTTCTTTTTTAATATCTCTATCTCCTGATTGAACTTCTCTTTCATACCCTTCACTGACTTCCTTAATTCATTCAGTGGTTTTCCTTTGTTGTCTTGAAATTGATTCATCATTTTTATAATCATTCATTTGAATTCTTTGTTGGATACTTCATCCACCTGAATATCTTTACTTGCTATTTTCTGGTGAATTATGAACTTAGCAGGTGTTGGTGTTAGCTTGGTTTTCTTGTTTATTTTATTCCTTAGTTGGGTTTTATGCATGTGTTGGGATAGATTTCTCTTTCACTCTTATGTGTGGGCCTTTTTAGGCCACAACCTCTCTTGCCACAGTGTCCTAGAGTGCTCTAGGTTGGGAACCCTCAGCAATGTGGTACCCACAGCCTTTGTGTTCATTCTCTCTCTTTTTGCTGTAGGAGTGGATGCCCCATAGCATCCCCCCCTAGTTATTCCCACATGGCATCTGGTGTTTAACTGGATTTTTTCCTCTTCTATTCCTTTGTTCTAAATATTGCTAAAGTTAGTGTGATTCATTTGTGTGTGTACCAAGTTGTGCTGTCTCTTTGCTGTGTTTATTTCAGCAGCAGAGCGTCTACCCTGTGAACTGTAGTGCCCCTGTAGATTCCACGTCCCTCACAGAAAAAGGGAAAACAAGTATCTCATCAACTTAAACAAACATTAAAATCAATACCTGGTGCCTCCTATGACATCTACAACTCTAATTACCAAAAAAACGGGAATACTGCAATTGCCAACAGCAGAAATATAAATAGGTCTGGCATTAAATCAACAACAAGTGTCGACCATGCTATCCACAGTACTAATTAAAGCAACAAGGTGAATGGTGTGAGCAGGAGTTGTACAAATAAGGTATTGTAAGAGATGGTGAAAATACTGTTCAGTACGAGAGAAGAAAATATAATAGGATAGTAAAGAAAAGTTTAGAATGCTCAAGATGTGAACAGAGGGAATATAGAAGAGATGTAGCAAGTGATGGTTATAAAGAAGGATGAGAAAAATAAATTAGAAAATAGTAAAAGGACAGAGAAAGAGAACAAGAGAATTTGGCTATTAGAGAAGAGGGGAAAGAAAAAGAGAAACAAGAGACATAAACAAATGAAAGTAAATCAAAACTAAAATAAAAAATAAAAACCCTAACCCTCAAAAGACAAGGGAAAATAAGTAGTGTTAAAAATGCTAAAACTGAGAATAAAGGAAACAAATATGTATGGGTAAATACATTCACAAAATAATCAGAACAGCAAGATCACCCCAAAAAAGGTAGTTCTTAATGAAAACTGAAAGAATTTTCTCCATTGAGATAGTCAAAACAGTTGAGGAGTATGGAAGGTCACTGCCTTTGTGACCAATGCCCAAGTGTCATTCTTTCCATTTCTTCTGGGGCTACATGAAGAGACAGAGACCAAGCACTGGGTTAACCCCTTCCTCTTTTTCTATTGCTCACATAGTTGCCAGCAGGAGTGGTCTAAAACTGAAGCTGGTTGAAATAGCTCTCAGCTTCTTACCAGTGTAAGGGGTGATGGAATGGGAAGGACTGTTGACTGGAGTTTTCTCTCACAGACCAGATTGATGCACTCCCAGAGTTTAGCCTGCTACAGAGTTCCAATTGAGGAGATCTGGTGGCTGTGGCTTGGGTCTGTTCAGGAACTTGGTTGGATGGTATCTGCTCTGGAGAGATTAGATCAACATACTCTATGTCCAGGCAGATGTGGATCTCTCCTGGGAGTCTGGATCTCTGGAGCCTCCCAAGACCTCTACTTGTGGGGCAGGAGAGCCAACCCTATACACACTCAGCTGCCCACAAATATGGCCTTTCCAGGGTTAGTCCCCAAGTGTGCTCATGCCCACCTGTTCAGGTTCCAACCCTCTTCAGCTGGTCACATGATCCACCAGACTCAATGGGACAGTGAGTTGCACATCTCTCTGTATTTCTGACTTGAATTCTACTGGGTACAGTATTCTCTATGCCAGTTTCACTCGTTGTTCTAGGTACAACCCAGGCCACACTGTGGGTACTCATCTGGACAGTATAGAGATATCTGTTAGGATCTCCTGGGCTCTGGCAGCAGCAAGCTGTAGCATGGCCTCCTTAAAGTGCTTCCACCTCAACTGTCTGCTTGCCAGTTGAGAAACAGAGAACTCTTTTCAAACACCTATTCACTGTGCAACTTCTGGGTCAACTAAATACATACTGCTTTTCTGATTTCCAATGGCCAGATGTTTTTCTCTGTGTTTTTCCTCCCTGCTCTGGTGAACTAGTGCCACTGGCACAAGCAGCTTGGTATTTGTACATTGTGTTGTATTTGTACATTGTGTTGCACAAATTTTTCTGAGTCTCTAAGAGCCTGTATGATATTGAATCTGAGTGAATTTCCTCTTTCACCCACCTCACTTAGAAGCAGTACTCCTACTGCTTGAATCCTGATCCACAGAGCAGCTGGAAATGCAGACATCCTCTAATGCACCATCTTGAATCTCTCCTCCTTGGTAACTTTTAAATATGGTTACTTGTTTTGTGATTGGAAAGTTAGAATTCCTTGTATATATTGGACAGTAACCTTTGTCTGAAGTATGATTTGTAAATACTTTCTCCCATTGCATGAGTTGTCTTTTCACTCTCATTGTTTTTGTTTTGTTTTGTTTTGTGGTTGTCATTTATTTCTTTGTTTTGGTTCTGGGGATTAAACCTAGGCCTTCAACTATGCTAAAAATGTCCTCTGCCACTGAGCTACACCACTACCAGTCCCCCTAAGTTTCTTTTTTTCCCCCCAGTAGTAGGGATTGAGCCCAGGGGTGTGCTAAGAATAAACACATCTTCAGCATATTTTGAGACAGGGTCTCCATGAATTGCCTAGGCTGTTCTTAAACTTGACATCCTCCTGCCACACCCTGTAGAGTAGTTGGGGTTACAGGTGTGCACTTTCATGCTTGGCTTCACTTTCAGGTTTTTAAATATCTACATACAGATGACTCCCAAAGGGTATCTCTACATAATTTTATACTTTAAAAACTTAAACCAATACAGACACTGTCTTTTTATCTTTTTTTTGTATTGGGGATTGAATCCAGGGGCGCTCGACCACTGAGCCACATCCCCAGCCTTTTTATGTATTTTACTTAGAAACAGGGTCTCACTGAGTTGACTAGATCCTTGCTAAGTTGCTGAGGCTGACTTTGAACTCATGATCCTCCTGCTCAGCCTCCTGAGCCACTGGGATTATAGGCACTTGCCACCACTCGCAGCTGGTACTTTCATATATTATAGTTGAGACAGCCATCCCACTTCTAGGAATGTGTTAAAAATATACTTGCACACCTTCAAAATGACTATGTAAAATTATATGTTGTAGCATTATTTATAAAAGAAAAAAGAAGTCATGGCTGGGAGTATATCTTTGTGGTAGAGTGTTTGTCTAGCAAGTGTGAGGCTTTGGGTTCATCCCCAGCATTGAAACAGCAGGATGCGGGAGAAATAGAGAAAGAAAAAGAAGTAATTCAAATGGGGTTAAAAACATTGTGTAGGGGCTGGAGATATAGCTCAGTTGGTAGAGTGCTTGCCTCTCATGTACAAGTCCCTGGGTTCAATCCCCAGTATATATATATATATAAAAAAAAGAACACGCAGTTCTTAATATTCCCTCCTGGGATGGTTTCCATGTTACCCTGTTAGGGGAAAAAAAGTAAGGTACAAGAATAAGAAAGCATATGCAGTTTGCTATAATTTTTTGTGTAAAGGAAAAATATTTATATTTGTTTACATATACATAAAATGCCTTTGGAAGACACAAGAATAAATTGGTATCAGTGGCTGCTTGTCAGAGATGGGACAAGGGTGAGAGAGACTTTCTTTTTGAATCTGTTGTATTTTGAACAAAGTGAAAACAAAATAAAAGATAATTCCAAGGAAGACAAAACCAAAAACCCCAAATTAAAATATTTAAAACTGGGGGTGTAGTCAGTTGTTGAGCACTGGGATCAATTCTCAGCACCAAAAACAAAACAAAACTTGGATATAAAGAATTCTTTTAACTTCATTATGATAAAAGAAAATTGTTTAAGAATGAGCATTCCTTAAACAAGGATGTTTACTAATATTTTTATTCAGCTTTTCTTTTTAATTGAATTTGATTTCTTTACAAATATTTTGCTCATATAAGATAGAATAATTTTTAAAAATTTATTAAATGAATGCAGTTTGTTTACAGAAGGAAATTTTGAGCAAACCTTAAAAGTGTGGTCTGCAAGGCACTTTGGGTGCCTTCCCACAGAGCTTGTGACTTCAATAAGCTCAGGGCGCCCTCTAGTGCCTGTGAAATGCAGAAAAGAGCCCTAGCTGTGCTCCTTTAGGACACCTGGTTGTTACCTGCCTGGTTCTGGGGATTGACTCAGAGGTGCTTTACCACTGAGCTATATCCTCAGCCCTTTTTATTTTGAGACAGGATCTCACTAAGTTGCTTAGGGCCTTGCTAAGTTTCTGAGACTGGCCTTGAACTTGCTATCCTCCTGCCTCAGCCTCCTGAGTAGCTGGGCTTACAGGTATGCACTACCACATGCAGCTAGAACAAGTGATTGAAGCCAGCTGCCATGAGCCCATGATGTTATTCCCATAAGTTTGCTCATACTCATCAGACTGGCACTCCATCTTTGTGTCAAAAGGACTCTCAAACTGGTTGTGGTGGCACATACTTTTATCTCCAATGATTCAGGAGGCTGAAGCAGAAGAATGACAAGATCAAGGACAACCTGAGCAACTTAGTAAGACCTTGTCTCAAAGTAAAAAATAAAAAGTGCTGGGGATGTAGCTCATTGGTAGAGCATACCACAAAACAAACAAACAAACAGAAACTCTCAGAGCTCCTCTGGAAATACCGCAGCACCCCCAAACAGTAGAGAGGCAGTAGTATAGCAAGACCTGAAAGTCAATGTCACAAAAGGTGGGAGGACCTGAGGATAAAGCATCCAGTCTGTGGAGCTGCAGGAGCTCAAATGGCTGTGTGAAAAGCTCTGTTTCTGGATCACCCTCCGAGGGTATTCTGCCATTCCTGGACCCCCAGGAAGTCAACACTGTATCCTTGCAGCATTATTTAGGATGCGCCAGGTGCAATATAGCTTGTCTTATTTCTTTGCCTCATAGCCTTCTTCTAGCTCTTGTTGTGGCTCTGGAAACTGATAGTTTGGTCTCCCTACACTGGTCAAGCACTCTACTACAAGGTACAGCTTCAGCCCTTTCATTTTTTTTTTTTTAAGTTTTGAGATAGGGTCTCGCTAAGTTGCCCAGTTTGGCCTCAACTGGAGGTCTCCCTGCTTCAGATTCCCTAGTGGTCAGGATTACAGGTATGCACCACCACACAGGCTTCCAGTCCTCTTCTGACATCCAAAACCAAGTCTGATGGGTTTAGGGCAGTGGCTCTCAATGTGTGGTCCCAGGGGTTATTAGAAATGCATCACCTAGGGCTGGGGATGAGCTCAGTGGCTAAGTGTTTACCTAGCTTTCGTGGAGTGCTGGGTTCCATCTGGTAGCAACACACATACACACATAACCATCAGAACTTAGAAATGTAATTTTCAGGTCCTATTCACACTTGCTGAAACAAAAGCTGCAGTGTGTGTGTGTGTGTGT
>NW_025999984.1:1059675-1068113 GCF_001458135.2 Marmota marmota marmota
TTTTTGTATTTTATTTAGAGACATGGTCTCACTGAGTTGCTTAGGGCCTCACTAAATTGCTGAGACTGGCTTTGAACTTTCCATCCTCCTGCCTCAGTCTTCAAAGTCGCTGGGATTACAGGCCTGCACCACTGTGGCTGGCCAAGAAGCCTAATTGAATGTCCTTAAATGCTGATTGAAAATGTAACACTAGGGCTGGGATTGTAGCTTAGTTGGTAGAGTGCTTGCCTTGCATGCATAAGGCCCTGGGTTCAATCCCCAGCATCACCACCAAAAAATGTAATGCTAAGGGAAAGGAAACAACACAGGCTGAAATGAGTGCAAACATCTTTTCAACACAGGTTTTAATTGAAAAGGTTTGTGAACAAATGGGATTCTTTTCCAAGGGCATGCTGGAAACACTGAAAAATAACATGAGAGATCTGGCAATCTTTTCTCAAGCAACTTCTCATCCTATTTCAGTTTTCTGAAACATCCCTGGTTAAGTCTCTTGTGATTAAAAAGTCCAGACAAGCTTTTATAAAAGTCCATCAGGTTCATCATTAAAGCTGAAGTCACACACTAGACAGAGGTGATCTGAAGGGTAATTGAAGGATGGAAGCCCATTGGGTCCAATCTGTTATTAATTAAGTAAATTGACAGCCAACCCTACTGTCAGCTCTTTTTTGGAATACCGTAAAATCCAGGGTGTGAATCTTCTAGGTAGTGTACTGTCCATTATCACTCAGAAGCTTGTAGGGGCTATGGATATTGAGGCTGGAGAAAGAGAAATGTTTGTGGACCACTTCAGTTGGCTCTGCACTGAAGTCCCCAGGGAAATCTTCTGCAGATTCTGGAGAAGGTCACAGCCCTGAGGCAAACAAAACAGCTCCCAGCCAGTGCATGTTTTAAAGTGGGTAATAGTGATGCTGAACTGTCTGATTCTTTGTGCTCTAGGATCTCTGCAATGGCTACCTGATTGATTTTCCGTGTCATGATTGTCAGCCTAATGTTGGCACTGTTGATGAGCTTGAATTGGGTTTGGTGGAAAAATCAGGAATAACCATCTGGTCCATTGTCAATTTCTGGAGAAGGTGACCAGGAGTTCAGCAACTGGGGAGCACAGAGCACTGATAAAGCAGGTGCTATCATAAGGGAACTGGAGGGGGGACCTGGGGACCCTTCAGTGATAGAGCTGGGCTGAGACTCAAAACCCAATGCATTCTACCAATGAGCTACATCTTTAGTCCTTTTTAGTTTTTATTTTGACACAAGGTCTAGCTGAGCTGCCTAGGCTGGCCTCAAACTTGCTATCTTCCTGCCTCAGCCTCTGGAGTAGTTGAAATTACTGGCATGCATCATTTCAGCTAAATATATTTTTAAAAATATTTTTAAATTTTTGGTATCAGGGATTGAACCTAGGGGTGCTTAACCATTAAGCCACACCCCTAGCCCCTTTTTATGATTTATTTTGAGACAGGGTCTCCCTAAGTTACTGAGGCTGACTTTGAAATCACAATTCTCCTGCCTCCACCTCCCAAATCACTAGGATTACATGCATATGCCTGGCATATGCATGTAATATACCACAAATATATATTTTTTAAAGCCTTAGGAAACTAGGCCTGGTGGCAGACACCTGTAATTTCAGCAATTTTGGAATACGCAGAAGGATCACAAGTTCAAGGCCAGCCTGGGCAACTTAGTAAAATTGTCTCAAAATTAAAAAGGCTGGGGATGTAACTCAGTGGCAGAGCCCCCCTAGGTTCCATCCCCAGTAAGAAGAAGAAAAGAGAAACAACAAAAACAAACCGTCTGGAATTGTCATCATGGGAAACATAGACCTTTGCTTCACTTCCTTACATTTGTCTTAAGCTTAATAGAGTCCCAGTTCTTGGACTGTGGCCCACATCAGGGGCCCCAAACCTGCAGGGCCTCCTCTGAAGATTTTTCTCTCTGGCAGTCATCTCAATGCCCTGGAACCAACCTGGTATTTTTTTTTTTTTTTTAGTAGTTGTTGGACCTTTATCTTATTCATTTATTTATATTGGTGCTGAGAATTGAACCCAGTGACTCATGAATGCAAGGCAAGTGCTCTACCACAGAGCCACAACCCAGCCCTTGTATGTAATTATTAAAGCAGTAAAAGTCTTTTTTGGGGGGGGGGTGTGGGGGATAAGCAGAATGAGAGTGTGCTGCAGCTGGCTCACCTGGGAAGTCCAGAAGGAGGGTAGATATCACAGAGGAAAGGGTTTGGGACCAGGTGTCAGGGGAGTTGGGTTTTCTCTCCCACTCTGCAGCAAAGGTCATTCTTCTGACCTCCATTAATGAAAATAAACTCTCCAAGAATGGGCCTGGACTCCAATGCCTCCTGTGCAAAATAAATTATCTTAATCAAAATCATTAATAATAGCCAGGCATGGTGGCCCACCCTGTAGTCCTAACTACTTGAGAGGCAGAGACATGGCAAATTTAAGGCCAGTCTTGACAACTTGGTGAGACAGTGCCTCAAAATTAAAAAAAAATTAAAAGTCTGAGGACGGGCTGGGGTTGTGGCTCAGTGGTAGAGCACTCATCTAGCACATGTGAGGCACTGGCTTCAATCCTTAGCACCACATAAAAATGAAATAAAGATATTGTGTGTCTACCTACAACTAAAAAATAAATATTTACAAAAAAATGTCTGGGGACAAAACTCAATAGTGAAGTGCCCCTGGGTTCAATTCTTAGTATAATAAATAAATAAGTAAATAAATTAATTAAATGAATGTAAGCATGGTGTGGTGGTACATGCCTGTAATTCCAACTTGGGAAGCTAAGGCATGAGAATGGCAAGTTGGAGGCCAATCTGGGATATTTAGTGAGACTCTCAAAAAATAAAAGGGTTTATTGTGATACTGTGGTAGAGTACCTCTGGATTCAATCCCTAATCCCCAGTATCCAGTACTGCAAAAATCAAAACAAACAAACAAAAACTAGGAATATAGCCAGGTGGTAGAACACCACCCCCAGGCTCAATTTCAAGACATACATGTATACCTATAGGCGTGCTCATTCACGCGTGCACACACACACACACACACACACACAAAGACACAGACTGTGAGCCAAAGATATTGTCAGAAGTTTGTGATTTATTTTTTTTAATATTTATTTTTTAGTTGTAGGTGGACACAATATGTTTCTTTTATTTATTTATATGTGGTGCTGAGTATCAAACCCAGGTCCGCACATGTGCTAGGCGAGTGCTCTATCACTGAGCCATAACCCCAACCCAGAACTTTGTGATTTATAACATTTCCACCCAGAGAAAAAAATATAGGCTAGAAGTCTTACAGAATGGTTAGTAATTATGAGTATAGCTCTTTCTTTCTTCCTTCCTTTGTTTCCTGGGAATTGAACCTACTGTACATACTGTACCTACTACCACTAGGTGTACTACCACTAGGATACATCCTGAGCCCTTTTTATTTTTTATTTTGTTTGTTTTTTGGGGTGCTGGGGATTGAACCCAGGGCCTTTTGCATGCAAAGCAAGCACTCTACCAACTGAGCAATTATCCCCAGCCCTTGTTTGGTTTTTGGTACTGAGGATTGAACCCAGGGGTGCTTAGCCACTGAGCTACATCCCCAGTCCTTTTTACTTTTTATTTTAAGATAAGGTCTTGTAAGTTGCTTAGGTCCTAGCTAAGTTTCTGAGACTGGCTTTGAACTTGTGATCCTTCTGCCTCAGCCTTCAGAGTTGCTGAGATTACAAGTGTGTGCCACTGCACTGAGCCCTTTTTATTTTTTGAGACAAGGTATTGCTAATTTGTCCAGGCTGGCCTCAATTTAGTAGTGATCCTCCTACCTCTCTCTCTCTCTTGAGGAGCCAGGATTACCGGCATATACCTCTACACCCAGCTAGTTTAACTTTAAAAAGGGATTTGTAGGGGAGATAAAGATAAAATGAACACAGGTTTTGATTTTGGAGTGGCTTGTGGTTCACTGGAGGATGGTAGTCTAGCCTGGGTTTCCTGAATCTCTTCCATCTCATGTAGTAGTGCATCAAATCCTGAGTAGTGCATTAAATCCTGCATGTCAAGGAGGTTAGTTTTGGAGCTGGATACCCTACAGCTACAGCACCAGTTGACTCACATTGAGCCTGAAGTGGCATTAGAATAATCTTCCTCACTACCATATTTTGGGCTCTACTGAAAATTCAAAATAATTTAAAATTCAAATTCTTCTTCATTATCCACTTGTTCTTACTCTAAATCATTCCCAAAGACAACCCCTTCCATCATTCCCTTAAAAAGGTCCTTCAGGTTAGGGGAGTTGTCTGCACTGCCAATTTTGTTCTGAAATAGGAATGTGGATCTCTGGTGTTGAGATCACAGCTTCTACTGATGAATGATTAACCTGGGAGGAGCTGGAAAGGCCACCTTTGTCACTATCCACCACACCTTCACTGAAGCCAGGCACCTTTCCTCCTATATTCATCAGATCTCGGTGCACATTCCTGAAGACATCCTTTGGGCTGCCAGAGGATGCCTTCTGCTCTACCTTTGAGAGCTTTTGGTAGTAATACTAAGCTTCTTTTGTAGCTGAAGGATGGTTTGAGCAGATTTCTGATGCTTCTTCTGTTTGATATCTGTTTGATATCAGTGGCCTGTTTCTTGTCTGCAGTGTTGGCAAGCTTTAAATACTCATTAACATTGTTGTCCCTTGGGTTGTTTGTGTAATCTTTCATTTATTTATTTATTTGGGTACTAGGGATTGAACTCAGGGGCCTCAATCACTGAGCCACATCCCCAGCACTAATTTGTATTTTATTTACAGACAAGGTCTCATTGAGTTGCTTAGCACCTTACTTTCTGCAGAGGCTGGCTTTCAACTCACAATCCTCCTGCCTCAGCCTCCTGAGCTGCTGGGAGTACAGGTGTGCACTGCTGCACCCGGCTTGTTTGTGTAATCTTGACTTGTTCTGTGAGCTTCAGAATTTTCTGCTGCAAGGTCAGCAATGGCAGCCTTCTTGTGCTGGTCTGGTTCCATTCACAGAGTCTGTGTGGAGGCTGCCATCTGTGGTGGAGGCCACCAAACTAAAAGTCTGGTGAGGTTGTTTACTTCGAATCTCTTGATTCTTTCTGCAGTTGCCTCTTCTCCTGGTAGACATGCAGCAGCCTCACAAGCTATTTCCATCACCGTGGAGTTGGTAGAAGCATCAGTTATGGATGAAGACCTGGGTGGGCCTGAATGTATAGTCGCTGACATCTCCTGCCCAGATTTCCTGTTAATTTGATAATTTAAGGAGGTTAGTTTTTGAGGCTTCTGAATTGCCCCCCAATACTATGCAAACTCCTTGCCCTCTTCATCTTTGGTGGCACTTGGATCTGCTGCACAACAGATTCAGAGCTGTAGGATGGGCAGGAACACCATCAATCTCAGCACATGTGGTCTGACTTTCCAGATCCCTTTCAGGTCCTCCATCTGCCCAGATTTTCTCAGCTTCATGTGTGGACACTGATGACCTTGTGCAGTGGTGCTGAAAGAGATGCTTCAAGCCTTGGCCAATTACATTCATGTTCTCCAAAGCACATGGGCCATTTTAAATAACTTGTTCTGATTCTGTTTCCTTTCAGAACTTTGTATCTCAGAATTTGCCTCCAGGATCAGAGTCCTCCAGGATCAAGGTCCAGATACTGCCTAAAGGCTCCATGAGTAGACTTAAGATACTTATTTGTGAAAAAAACAAAAGGGAAAAATGATTAGGCAGGCATCTAAACAACAACTATGCATGAAGCTGTGAGATGCCTACCCTCACCACTCTTCCTTAGCACTTTGTTTGTTTTTTTTTTTTCTTTTGGTGTCATGGGGATTGAACTCAGGACCTTGTGCATACCAGGTAATCATTCTACCCACTGAGCTACACCTCCATTGTTGCTCAAAAACGTCTAAGGATGTACAGGAATCCTGTCAAGAAAAGACACGGGGCTGGGGATGTGGCTCAAGGGGTAGCGCGTTTGCCTGCCATGCGCCGGGCGCTGGGTTTGGTCCTCATCCCCAATAAAAATAAAACAAAGATGTTGTGTCCACCGAAAAATTAAAAAATAAATATTAAAAAATTATCTCTCTCTTAAAAAAATGCTTTAAAAAGAAAATATACTTGGGAGGGAAAGCCCCACCCTTCAGACACACTCCTCCCTGCCCAGCAGCTGCTACTTAAGCAACAGTGACAGAGTGAGATCAGTGTTCCTCCACTCAACCACTGGCTCTGCTCATGCGGTTTTTCAGAGCACTTTCAGTTTTTCGCCATCTGTCGGGTCTGCTGAAGGGGTGGCAGACTCGCCCAGTATGGGGCTCAGCTCCTGGCCTTCCTTGTCCTCTGTGCTCCGGAGAGTGCCTCAGTTGGTGAGTAGGCTCCTTGTGGACCTTCAGAGCTGTGAGATTCCAGGGCTGCGGGCTGGTTCCAGCGAGAGCTGAGCGTCCCCGGGACTGACGCGCTCAGGTGCACGGACCCTGGGTGGTGGAGGGGTGTGGTGCGAGACTGGACGCAGCCAGTTTTCCAGGGAATCTCAACTCCGCTTTTCAAGGTCCCCCACCCCCACCCCCACCCTAGCCTTGTCCCGAGACCTAGATCCCTGCTGCACCTTGCCTTGCCGCCGCTTCTTTGCCCTGTGGTTGGTTTTCGGACTTTTTTTTTTTTACTCTGGACGCTGCCGAGCTCCCGGGGCTGTCTCCCAGGTTGCTCCCTTGAGCAATATTCAAGGGGATCGCTTCCCACCCGTGTTGGGGAACAGTTTACAGGCTTCCGAAGTCCTGTGTTCTCCCCGAAGTCACTGGAGTCCTCAGTACCTGGAGTTGGAGGTCTTCCTTTCTTCCTGCCAGGAGCTGGTAGGGACATGCCCACAGCCGCTGTGGGGACTGTGGCTTCACCCAACGCTCAGGAGATTGCAGGCTGAAGACTTTCCTTGCCAAGAGATTCTTCCTGTGATTTCTCTCAGTTCCACCCTCATTGTCCCCTGGGCTCCTGCTGCATGGGGGAAGGGGGGTCTTCTCCCCTCTTGCACCCCCTTTACCCTAATATGAGCTTGTTCTCTGACCAGACATTCCTGGGTTCCAGCTCTCCCTCCTTAGCCTATGGTAAGGAAGCAATGAGGAGAGGGAGAAGTCCCCACAGCATTTGTGCATATGGATGGTGCTAGGAATTGGACCTAGGTCCTTGTACACCCTAGGCAGCACATGGTCAACCTTTAAACCAGAATTGTAAAGGACATTTTCCTCTTGCTTCTGTGAGCTTCCCAGTTTAAAACCTTTCTCCCAGCAGGGCACTGTGCCTCAGGCCCCTAATCCCAGCTACTTAGGAGGCAGAGGAAAGAGGTTAGCAAGTTCGAGGTCAGCCTAGGCAACTAAGTAGTACCCTGTCTTAAAAATAAAATAAAATAATAAAAATAGCTAGAGATATAGCTCAGTAGAACACATTTTTAAATGGTGTGTGCTATGGAAAGTGCTGTGCTATGGAAAGAACATCAGAACTTACTCCTCCTATCTAACAAACTTTGTGCCCATTGATCAATGTCTTTCCTTTTCTATTTACTCTCACACTCCACATCCAGCCTCTGTTAACCACTATTGTACTTTCTTCTTCTGAGTTTCAACTTTTTTTTTTTAATCTTTTACATTTAGGTTAAAGCATTTTTCTTTCCTTGCCTGGTTTATTTTACTTAATTCCTCTAGGTTCATCCATGTTGTCCCAAGGGACAATTACCTGTTTTTATAGGCTGAATAGTATTCCATTGTATGTGTATGTCATAGTTTTGTTTTGTTTTTTGGTTTGCTTTTGAGACTAGGTTCTACTATTTTGCCTGGACTGGTCTTGAAATTCTGGGCTCTTGTGATCTTCCCATCTCAGCCTCCTACATAGCTGGGGTTAGAGGTACCTACCACCATGCTTGGTTAATGCCAAAGTTTTAAAATCTTTTCATCTATTGATGGACACTTAGATTGTTTCTATGTTTTGAATATTGTGAATAATGCTGCAATGAATGCTGATCTTAATTCCTTTGGGTATACATGGAGTAGTAGGAGTAGTGGGACTGCTGGATCATATAGTAATTATGTTTTTAGATTTGTGTGTGTATGTTTGTGTGGAGTGTGGGTACTGAGGATTAAAACCAGGGGTACTCTACTACTGAATGACATTCCTACCTTCCTCTCCTTTTAAAATATTTATTTATTTATTTATTTTTTATTTTGAGACAAGGTCTCCCTAAGTTGCCCAGGCTGGCCTTGAAATTGCAATTCTCCTGCCTTAGCCTCTCAAATCTATGAGATTACCGGTGTGTGCCACTCTGCCCAGCTGTTTTTAGCTTTTTGAAGAACCTCCTGTACTGTTTTCCAAAATGACTTACTAAATTACACCACCAATAGTGATCTCTTTTCTCCCCATTCTTGCTGACACTTATTATTTTTCATGTTTTG
>NW_025999985.1:0-31571 GCF_001458135.2 Marmota marmota marmota
GTGGGTCAGGGCTGGTGAGCAGAGGGGGACAGGCAGGGTCAGGAGGGAGGGTGGGAGGTGGGGCCCTGAGAGAAGCTCAGGCTCTGACCCAGCTGCTCCCTGAGCCCCTATGATTGGTCCCCAACCTTTCAGGGTCCCATCTTGCCCTGCCGTGCTGCCTCGTAACCTCCTGAGACTGCCTTGAAGCCGGTGCCTTACCTGTCACATTCACTGAGACCATGACATATAGGTAACTGTACATCAAGTGTCCTCTCTCCACCCGAAAATAGTAGGACCCCGCGTCCGTCTTCCTGGTGTCTCTGATGCTCAGGGAGCAGTTGTGGGTTGTTGGGTCCCCAAGGAGGTGGAACCGGCCCTGGGTCTCCTCCCGCACTTTGTGGCCAGGGTTGTTGGTGGCCACTGGAGCATCCTCTTTCCTGTCCCGTACATGGAACCAGTAGCCATGAGCTGGGTCCCAGTTAGTCCAGCTGCTCCAGGGGTAGGAGAATTGGCAGGGCACATGGACACACAGGCCCTCCTGCACTGTCACCTCCCTGGGCACCTTCAGGGTGTAACCTGGCAGGTCATAACCCCCCTGGCCCTCCACCCGCCCACAGCCCCGCAGCAGGGGCAGCAGCAGCAGCAGCAGCAGCATGTCTCTGGGGCCGCAGGGGAAGTCTGCCCCCAGAGCTCCTCTCTGTAAAGTTAACAGCTACAAGACAGGGAGGAGCCCCACAGGAAGGGGACAAGGAGGGTTGGTGACCTTCTAGAGGAGGAACATCAGCCCGCCTGGACCAGGGTGGCCTCCGCCCTTGGAGAGCAGCCCCCACCACCACCCTGTAGCCCTGAGGACAGAGATAGCAGGGACCCTCCCAGAACACCCCATCTCCTCCCTCCCTGTTGACATCCTTCCCCTTGGGTGACATTTTCTGCAGTGTGAAATGGCTCCTCTCTAACCAGACTCTTGCACGACTCCTGAGGCCCTCGCTGTTCTTGGAATGAGGCATGAGACTCAGGGTCAGGAACAGCCAGTGTGGTGTCAGCCTCTGGGCAGTGCACACGTCCTCCCTACACACAGCCCACCTGGACAGTCCCCAAGGAGTCACCGTCTAGGGCCTGATGCTAAGTTCCCAGGCACCCAAAGCTTCTGGGGAAAGGAGCTAAGACTGAATATTTGTGTTTTGTGCATTTGAAGACTATTTGGGCACGTGTAGACGTTTAGAAATTTTATACTTTGGGGGCTGGGGTTGTGGCTCAGTGGTAGAGTGCTTGCCTAGCACGTGCTAGGCCCTGGGTTCGATCCTCAGCATCACATAAAAGTAAATAAATAAAGTAAAGGTGTTGTGTCAACTACAACTAAAAAATACTTAAAATTTTTTTTATACTTTTCTTTTGTATGAAATCTTTGATCTCTATGAAGTTTACTTTGTTATCTAGTAGAAATGCACTTTGCACTAAAAACTCATTCATCTGATAGTAGATAGGGGCACCATCTACACTCTGTTTAGTGCTTGCCTGTATCATTTGCCATCTGTAATTTTTGATGATCATATATTGGGTATGTTAGTGGGGTTTTGCGACATTTAATACATGCCTACAGTGTGCACTAGTCAAATCCAGTCTTCCATCATCCCCACACTGCTCCTCCTGCGCCAACCACTAGTTACCACTATTCTACATTTAGGTTGACTACTGTTTTTAAACTCCCACATAGGAGAGAGAATATCCAGTACTTGTCTTTCTGCATCTGTTATTTCACTTAACGTAATGTCTTCCGTTTGTCTGCAAATACAGGATTTCATTTTTTGTGGCTAAATACTATTGCATGGTGAATATACACACATTTTTAAGTTCACTCATCCATGGATGATCACCCTGGTTAATTCCATATCTTAGCTCTATTGCAAATACTGTTGCAATAAAAAAATGGGTGTGTGGGCATCTTTTTGGTATGCTGATATCATTTCCTTTGGCTAGACACCTGGAAGTGGCCTAACTGGTCACATGGTCGGTCTATTTTTAGTTGTTTTTGAGGAAGCCCATATTGTTCTTCATAGTAGCGTTGAGATTCTCACCAATAGCATATGAGAGTTCCTTTTTATCCACATTCTCACCACCATTTGTTATTTTTGTTGTTGTTTTTAAATAACATCTATTTTAACTATTACCATGGCTAATGTTATTGAACATTTTTTCATATATTTGTTGGCCACTTGTATTTCTTTTTAAAGAACTGCCAATTCAGATCATTTACATTTTTTTCAATTAGATTACTTGGTTTTTAAAGTTTTTGTGAGTGCTTATAGATTCCGGACATCAGTCCTTTGTCAGAGTGACTGGCGTGCACTTTCCAGGTTCCTGCGGGCCTTGGCCCCGTTGATCATTTCCTTGGTGTGCAGAAGCTTTTGAGTTTTGCAGTCTTTCCCGTCAACCCTGTGAGCCCTCACGTTTTATTTCTGGCTCTTGTGTTTTATTCATTCTTGCAAAGGCTTGGATGTGAGTCCTTCTCTCCTCTGGGAAGAAGTGAATTTGACAGAACTGGACACTGTCCTCAGTGTCCAGTGCTGAGCTGGGCGGGTTGTTAGAAGGCTCCGCTGTGGGGGATACATGTGCAGAGGCTGGGGCTTCTCTTTCCGAGGTGGAGCCTGAGCTCTTGGGAAGGAATCTGCAGAAGGGATGTGACCTGGACCCCCGCGCGTGAAGAGGTGCACAGTCTGTGGACGCCACACACACTGGGCGCTGCTTGGAGACTTTCTGGGCTGAGATGAGCCAGGACTCACTCTCACATCCACTGCCTTGCCTGGTCATCGTCCCAGAACTGCCATCCCCTTCTGCCCCTGGGGATTTGCTCCTTGGACTCTCGGCTGGGCCTGCTGGTCTCTAGAGACAGGAATGGAGACTGCCTGTCAGGCTGGGAGCAATGGACCCCTGGGAGCCAACAGGGTCTGTTAGAAATAACTCCTGCTTCTGAATTTGGAAAACATTTTCCATCTGTGTAGGTGAGGGCTAAGGAGGAAGTGATGGGAATCAGGGACTTGAAGGATTCTCCTTTAATGGGTACGTTATTGGATATTATTTAACATTTTCTCGGTTTTTTTTTTTTTTTGCTTGTCCATAAAATTTAGAATTAGCTTGCCAATTTCTGTAAGACCTCTTGCTGAGAGTTTGTTTGGGATTGCTGTGAATTTGTAACCTAATTTGGGGAAAACGTGTGCCTTACCTATATTAAGTCTTCCAATTCCTGATCATAGGAGATATCCATCTAAGAAAATATGTAAATATATATGTTCTGCATACCTAGGTAAATATATATGTTTACATACAAATATATTCATTTCTCTCAGTAATTCTTCTCAGATCATTAAACTTTTATTTTTCCTTCAAAAATATTTGTTTTCTCTACCTATCTAATGAATTCACATGGGGTTATTTATATTTTCCCCTTATTACCCTTTAATATTTGTAGGAGTCACAGTGGAATCTTCTCTTGCATTCTTCTTACTGGCAATTTGTCTCTCTTCCTCCTTGATCGAGAAATATATGACCAGATAATGTATAAATATCTATATACATATACATGTACACACACATATCACACGTATGGATACACATCCTACGATTATCTTTCAATGCTGATGTTAGGGTTTGGATCTGGATGTCCCCTGAAGGCTCACGTGTTGAAGGTGTGGTCCCCAGTGCAGCAATATTCAGTGGTGGGGCTTTGAGAAGTGATTGGATCATGAGGGTTCTGACCTCATCTCCTTAAGAAGATGGAGTGGTGGGACCATCCACAGCAGACTGGCTGGTTTGCCCTGAGGCTGGCTGCCTGCTGGCTGCAGGAACTTGGGTCAGTTGTTTCATTCTGTGCCTCGGGCTTCTCTTCTGTAAAACAGGGGTCATAATCGCAGCTCATGGGTCTGTTGTGAAGAACAGAACAGTGCCTGGGACACAGGCAGCTCTAAATGAGTGCAGTCATTGCTACTGTTGATGTTAGTTAATAATAAAGCCAGGTTTTTAGAAGAATAGCCACACAATGGGAGGGAAATCTGGCAATATGCTAATAAGTACAGGTTGAGCTCCCCTCATCTGAAACTCTGAAATCTTTAGTGCTCCAAAATCCAAAACATGTTGAGTATCAATATGATGCCACAAGGGGAAAATTCTGCCCCTTACTTCGTATTGTTGCAGTCAAAATGCAAGAGAGTAGAGGAAGGAGAATAGGAGGGGAGGAGGGGAGGAAAGAAGGGGGCAGTACTGAAATGGAGTAAATCAAATTCCATTCATGATGTTTTTGTCAGAATGAGCCCAACTCCTAGGTATAACTGCAAAGCACTAACAAAAGAAAAAAAATCACGAAATTATTTTTTAAAAATGAAAAAAATGCAGGAATTTCTAGGGGAAAGGATGATGGCCAGCATCTCTTTGTGGGGTTCTTTCTGCCCGGGGGAATCCAAGCCACCCTAAAACTTACAATCTCAGATGATTAGTGAATAACAAAGCACAAATACTCAGAAATATATTTACAGAAAGTGAAGCCCCTGATAGATCTCGTCCACATGGGCTCTGGAACTAGACAA
The DNA here is from genome assembly GCF_001458135.2 of Marmota marmota marmota. Classification (NCBI taxonomy): domain Eukaryota; kingdom Metazoa; phylum Chordata; class Mammalia; order Rodentia; family Sciuridae; genus Marmota; species Marmota marmota. The sequence continues at coordinate 4,557 of NW_025999985.1, forward strand.
AGGGAAAATGGCTCTGGAGGTTTATTTAAGGGGGTCCATCAAAGGCAGGAGTAAGGTTTCAAGGACGGAATCTTGCTTCATGATATCTTGCAGTCAGCAGGTTGATTGACATCTTGGCAGGTTACACCCATCTCAGGTGCTGTGTGGGCCACAGCAGAGTAGGAAAGAGATTCACATTGTCCCTGGGCAACTGACCAGAGGAAATGTCCACTGGTTATTCCCAGACACCAGGTATCTCTATCCACGAGGCATCCAAGAATGGTGACCCACATGCAACCCACGAACAGCTGGTGACACAGGCATGCTCAAATTGTTATGTAAAATTATCCTCAGGCCATGTATTTAAGGTGTATCGGAAACATAAATGAATTTCATGTTTAGAAAGATATCTCATTATGTATATGCAAGTACTCCAAAGTCTGAAAAAATCAGAAATCCAGAACACTTTTTGTCCCAAGCATTTCTGGTAAGGTAAAATGAACCTGTATACAGACAGATAAATGAATAGCTGACACATGTAATTATTCACTCCTGAGAAAAGTTAAAAGTTGTGCAAGAGAAGAAAAGTCATCGCAGTGTATATGGGCAGCCCTATGTAGTTCAGTCAGTCATGTAATAGGGAAGATGGATCTGGGCAGAAATGGACTCGCTCTTGGAGGCATGGGCATGTGCTGGGGATGGGAGTGAGTGATGCACTGGTCTCAACCCAAGAACCTGAGAGGCAGCAAGATGAGCATGTTACTGAAAGACAAGGAGGTGTAAGGGCAATAGACCCCTGTGGTCCACTCTCAGAGGGAGGATCAAACTGACTTCAGGGACAGCAAGTCCAGGATCTGCTCCTTCCTGCACCTGCTCTCCAGATGAACAGCTACTGCAAACTCATAGATTCAGTATTATCCACTTTGGTCCTCCACTGTTAGGGCTATGGACTTATTCATTCTGCATAACTCCTCTTCCTATGTAAGTGCATGCTTTTACCTTTTAACCTGACTCTCCCTGTTTTCTGCCCTTCACACTCCTGTTCTACTGTTTCTATATATTTCACTCCTCCTCCCCCTTTTTTTCTCTATATAAGTGAGACTGGACCTTAGTCCTTTGGTGACCATGAACTTCTGGTACCGCCGGTTATTGGTGACGAGTCCTGCTTCCTCACGTGATGAAGTATAACATTGGAGAACCACCTGGAGGCAAGCATATAAATCAGGGTTTATTTGAAAAAGGGGTAACATAGACTTCTCCTGGGAGGGAGGAGGAGGCCACAGCTGGTATCCTGGCATCCCCAGAAGCCACAGGTGTTCTGTTTCTATAGGTCTTTGGCTTCCTTTGTTCTCCTGCCCTCTTCCTCTTAACTTTCTCCTTCCTACTTATGTGACTTGGCCTAGGAAATGCTCAGAGGGATGGCCAAAAGGTGGGCACCAGGTAGGCTGAAGGGGTGAGGGCAGGATGGTGCCGCCCAGGACACATTGATTAACAACCTTATAGCTCCCCGTAGGCAGGGCCACTCCTGGGATAGGTGACCTTAGCAGCAGGTTGGAGCAGGGGCAGGTTCTTGATAAGGGTGGAGGAAGGGCTGAAGGAATTCACATTTCAAACCCTCAGGAGACAGTCTCCAACTTCCTGGACTCACTCAAAATTGGCCTCCTTGATCCCACCTGACTCGATTTACCTGCCTAAACTGACTGCCTGTCTGATCTGGCTTCACTGCTTCCAAATCATTATGTATAAGAAAGTTCACTTCAGTTGTTCACCTTTTCGATCCTCCCTGGGCTCTACTTCCCATTTTCCAACAGCCCACATGATTTTCAATTTTTAGTAATTCAGAAGAGGAAAAATAAAAAAGCCTTTTAATTAGTGTGAAAAATACAGAGAAAAGTTTTTTTTTAGAATACACACCAGTTTCTCTAAGAAATATATGCGCATATATTATATATTATACATATGAATATATTACATGCATGTGTGTGTGTGTGTGTGTGTGTGTGTGTGTAAGCTAGGAGACAGAGAAGATGGTGGGAACACAAGACTAAGAGGATAATTCTACAAAATGAGCCCACTGTGCTCACCCCACCTGCTTTCTTTTTTGCCTAAAAGCAATCTTCCTGCAGCCCTGACTGGCCGAAGTGGACAGGTGATGTCACATTCCTCAGCAAAAGGAGGCAGGGGTGAAGGTCAGGCAGTCAGTGTAGGTGATGAAGGATGAGGTCCCAGTGGATGAGGACTGGTAGGCAAAGAGAGACAATGGATTGGTAACAACTATCCTCTGCACCACTGTTCTTGGAAATGTATGCAGGGAAGAAAGAGAAGATAGTAAGTAAAAAGGGGATTCTAGGGTCTATATGTTATGGGCCAGGCTAGGCAATGATCAAACAGATTCCATTTACCCTGAGACTCCATATCATGTAAGAAATGCTTCTCCCGTGGGAAAGCCCCATCTCTGTACCCAAATTAATAGTTACCTAGAAATTCTTATACAATGTAAAATTGTTCTCTTTGCTTTCTATATTTCTTGGGCAATGAAGCCTTGTCAGAGATTAATCATCTAGACGTTCTCTAACTTGTACTCAAATAGGATCATTTTGACCCACTTCCTTTCTGCTTGCTTGCTTCTTTGCCAACCTGGAAAGTCCTGTGGGAAATACCAATTTACCCACTGCATTGTGTCGTTAACTGCCCAATTCAGCTTCTGTACTTGCTTGCTTACATTGGCTAAAAACCCAAATGTCCCTTTTGCGTTGTTTTGGTTTAAATATGAGGCCACCTGAAGGCAGGTGTGACACTCTGACCATCTCGCTTATGGAGAGTAGAGTGTCTGCCGCTGGCCAGCAATAAAGGCTCTATTGGCATAAAACTGTGTGGTCTGGGAGTTATTCGAGGGTCTCCGTGTAATATTCGTTTTTGGTATAACATAAAAAAGCTAGTTGCACATCTTCTCACGGGCTCTTGGCTCTGAAGCCCTACTTTTCTTTGAAGAAGTCTATCTCTATCACTTTCTTAAATAAAACTTATTCTCTACGCTTGTCTAGGCTTTGCTCTGTTGAATCTTCAACACTGGGGAACATGAACCCGGTTCCTGACCTGCAACGGACTGATACACACACACAGACACACAGACACAGACACACACACACACACACACGTAATTTATTATATATACATATGTATCACATATATATACAGTGTGTGTGTGTGTGATTATATATATATATATATATATATATATATATATCACCCACGCGAGTATTGGAATAAGTCTTCTGCCATCCTGTGACAGCCCAAGAGTTTAACTCTTTGACATTCCACTTGCCTTCCCTGGCTGTACGGAATGGGAGTTCTTTGATGGTGGCCTCCGGTATCATAATCCTGTGGGCGCGGCCATGACAGTTTCTACAGAGCCGCTAACGACCCACCCACCCACGCTGTCAGCCCTGATAACCATTGGCAGACGTAGCTTCGGGGGTGCTAGTGGGCATGCGCCTATCGCAACTTGTGTAAGGCCATCCCGACGCGAAGGGTGGAAAGCCGGAAGTTTCGAAGAACGCACTTCCGTTTAGACCGTAGGGGGCTGCACCACTGGCGGGACGCCGAGGTGATTTGGCATATCTGCAGTGGGGATTCTTTGGAGTCGGGGAGGGGAAGTCGGCTTGGGGTCAGCGATGCGGGGGTTCTGAGCTGGGTGAAGACGAGGCCGTGGGCTGAGAGGGGCGGGCCGGCGTCGTGCGGCTGGGCGTGTCCGGCCAGGGACGGGGCTGAGTGACGGCCCTGCGGGGCAGACGGTTAAGCTGTAGTTTTCGCTTTTCTCGCTGTCTTACACACACACACACACACTCACACACTTTTCGTAGCTTGATTTCCAGGAATACTCTGATGTCCTTGGAGGACGGAGCGCGTGCGTCGTCAGAGCGCCTAGTGGTGGCACTGGAGGACAGTGGCCGTCCTGCTGGGCCCCCATGTAGACAGAGCTGGGTTGGGGGCCGGGTGCTCCAGGGGCCGGAGGTCGAGGTGCCTCCTAGTCCACCCAGGGCGCCAGTAGAGTCGGGGGCCAAGGGTGCCCCCTGGGAGCCTGCTGGAGGATTGCAGATGGGCGTTTGCCAGAGCGACTGCGTTGCTTTCCGGGCAGCCCGCATTGGGGTCCTTTGGAGATGGATGGGTGGGTCAGGGCTGGTGTATCTCCCAGACCCTGTGGACGTGGCAAGGTCAGTGATTGGTAGTTGGTAATCTTCCTCTTCTCACAGTTAAGGTGGCCCAACTACAAGAGTCCTTCAAGTTCAGTCTCAACTCATAGCCTTTTTTCCCCTAATAACTACAGTTGGGCTTTGTTTTCTCTGCAGTGTCTACACGGTAACCTTCATGTTAGGGCCCTCCAGTTCTGTGGGGCAACCGTTGGATGAGTGACCACACAGTCGTTGCCTTTCCAGGGTTTCCTGGTGTCTGTGGAGCCTCTGGGTTAGGCTGAGTCGTCCAGACTGCAGGAATTCTCTTTGCTGTCCACCTGTCTCTCCCCAGTGGCTCTGGTTGGAGCCTCTGGTGCCCACCCAGCTTCCAGCTTCTGAGGAAAGTGGAGCTGCTAGCAAGAGAAACCGAGAGTAGAAGTCCAGGAGGGATGCCAGCTGGTGTGCACTTACCCCAGAAGCCCCAGGTCCTGGGCCCAGAGGAGCAGCACAGATCTTGTGAGGTAAGCAGAGCTGCCCTGGAGCAGCTGTCCAGATCTGCAGCAGGGAACAGCGGATCCTGAACTCAGTATTTGTGAGAGTGGACCACAGGGGGCTAATGCCCATGCCTCCTAATCTTAGTGACATGCTCACCTTGCCGCCTCGCAGGTTCTTGGGTTTGGACTAATGTCTCTCACACCCTCCCGTCCCCAGCATGCAAATGCATGCTTGCCATGCCCACGCCTCTAAGACGTGGGATCACTTCTGGTCAGATCCATCTTCCCTGGTTATGACTATCTAACCTGCTTCGACAGCTGTCTGTGTATAATGTGATGATTTTTGTTCTGCACAACATTTTGTTTTTAACTGGACTGAATGACTTTATGTATTGACCAAATAATTTTATGTAAATATATCGACAGATTTTCCTCCAAGTGTGTGGATATCCTTCTCATAAATTGATTTATTAGCTAACATCAAGAGCAGCACATTTAGAGCTTCCTGTGTCCCACTGTTCTCATCTTCACCATAGACCTGTGAGTGGCTGTCATTCCCATTTTATAGAAGAGAAGGCTGAGCCTCAGAATGAAACAGTTGGCTCAAGTTTATACGGTCAGCAAGCAGCCATTCTGGGAGTAAAGCCAACCAGAGTTCAGGAGAGTCAGTTTGTCAATTCTATCTTCTTTTTCTTTTTGGTACCAGGGATTGAACCCAGAAGTGCTTACCTACTGATCTACACCCCCAGTCCTTTTTTTTTTTTTTTTTTTAACTTTTTGAGACAGGGTCTTGCCAAGTTGCTTTGGGACTCACTAAGCTGTTGAGGCTGGCTTTGGATTTGTGATCCTCCTACCTCAGCCTCCCGAGCCGCTGGGATTTTAGGCGTGCGCCGTGGTGCCCAGCCATTTTATCTTCTTGATGAAGCCTCTTCTGGCACTTTTCTAACTTATGCATGGAGCCCTGTAGTTCTCTGAGCACTGGACACTCAGGCTTGTCATGGTGGCTCCCTTCACCATCACCTGGGAATTCTCTTCTCTCTGATGCGTGTAGCTCCCTATGTCCTGAATCCTTTGGCTTTCTCTTTCAGGTTATAGTTACTCTTTTTGTGGAGTGCATCCTATAGGAACTCCTTGGAAATATGTGCATGGCAGGTAAATCTTATGAGAATGCCAAAGGCCAAAAAACCCAATATTTATATATTAAGTGTATAGTAATTTATCAAAGTGTGTGTAATATATACTCACACACTTTGATAAATTACTATATTATAATATGAATTATTGTAAATTACTATATAATAATAAAAATTACTATATTATAATATAAATTACTATAAGGTGTGTACTATATACTCACATACTTTGATAAATAACTATGTTACTATATTATAATATAAATTACTATAAGGTGTGTACTATATACTTTGAGTATATGTACTCAAAGATGTCATAGAAATTATTTTACCATTATATTTATCTTTAACTGGGTTCACATTATAGATTGGAAATCATTGTTGTTTCCCTAAAGCCTTCCATACTTTTGCCCTTCCTACACTTTTTCTCTCTTTTTTTTTTGAAGTACGGTGATTGAACTCTGGGGCACTCTACCACTGAGCTACAGCCCCCAGTCCCTTTTTATTTTTTGAGAAAGGGTATCACCAAGTTGCCAAGGCTGGCCTAGAACTTGGGGTCGTCCTGCCTCAGCCTCCCCAGTCACTGGGATTGTAATACGCATGCCATTGTGCCTGGCGTCTCCTTCTAGAATTTCTGTTACGTTATTCAGATGCTTGTTCACCATTTTAAAGGGTTCATACACGTCACTTCCATCATTTGCTTTCTTTTATCATTTTTAAATTTTTTCTCTTGATACTGGGAATTAAGTTTAGAAATTCTCTTGGTGTTGTCATTTTGATGACATTTAATTTATGTAACACTGAAGAATACTAAATCATTATATGGTATGACCTAATATTTTGATGGAACCAATTGTCTTGTAAATATTAAATTATCCTTATAAAGCTATTACATTTTCTTGTTTGGTTTTGTTGTTGTTGTTGTTGTTTTTAAAACCATTCTACCAGCTCATACGCTTCCATGACAGATGTGTGTGCATGTCTGTGCATGAGTGAGAGCATCAGCAGCTGAGAGGAGTGGTCTGGAACACTTTGGTCTCAGCACTGTCTGTAGTTCAGGTTGCTACAACAGGATGCCCTAACAGCTGGAACAACATTTATCCTGTGGGTTCTAGAGGCTGGGGAGTCCAAGATAAAGGCACAGCAGACCCGGTGTCTGGGAATAGCCCACTTCCCAATTGTAGATGCCATCTTCTCATTGTATCCTCATAATCTTCATCTCTCATGTTTGTTCTTATAAGGGGACTTGTGGGAGGCCAACCTTACGGGTGACTGAGTTACACTCCCCAGCTGGGTGCTGAGGCGCTCAGTCACAAAAATGGGTGTGTCTTGCTACAGCCCCATGGGTGAAGCTATGCTCACCTGTTCCTTTGTAATAGAACCCCTTGCCCTGTTTAGGATAGAATCTTCCATGGAAGTGCCTTGTGTGTGTCCCCTCCTCTTACTGTGCCCTTGGGTGTGGCCTACCCAGGTGTCAGTCAACCTGCTGACAGTGGACATCATGAAGATACTCAGCCCCTGAAACCTGACCCCTTGCCTCATTTGAACAGCTTCTCCTCAATAAAAGGGGTCAGCGCGTGCTCTCTCTTTCTGCGGACCCTTAAGGTCAGAGGAGCCGTCACAGCAACACCAAAGAAAAAGGTATTTGTGTCTCTTGTGTGGTTATTTCGTGCAGCCCAGTTAGCCCAGTTTAACTAGAGTGACCCCTGAGCCTTTTAGTCGAGAGAACAGAAACCCGGCAGGGACTAGTCTTGCAGGGCACTGTGGCACACACCTGTAATCCCAGCAGCCTGGGAAGCTGGGGCAGGAGGATTACAAGTTCAAGACCAGTCTTAGCACTTAGTGAGACTCTGACTCAAAAAATAATAAGGGTTGTGGATGTGGTTCAGGGTTAAAGGGCATCTGGGTTCCATTCCTTGTACTGAAAAAATGAAAAAACAAAGAAGAAAAAGGAGAGGTAGTTAGTCCCATTCATGAGGGGTCTACCCTCATGAACTAATTATCTGTCAAAGACCCCTTTCTAATGCAGTCACATTGGGGTTGGCATTTCAGCATTTTGGGGGTGGACTGAAACATTTAGTCTGTAACAGGACCTGTCCTCTTAAAAATTATTGAAGGCACCAAAGAAAATTCTGTGTGGTAGATATCTATTCATATTTTGCAGATTAGACATTCATTATAACTGAAATTCTAAAATTATTCATTAATTCATTATAACTAAATAATATGCCTAATGTGTTAATGTGAAGAATTTTAGTTCAAAGTAATCTGTTTCTAAAATAAAATAATGTTTATTGGCAAGAATGGCACTTTTTACATTTCTATAAATGTCTAATGTCAGATTAATAGAAGATTCTTCAAGAAGAATGTTTTTATAATTCTTTAAAAAATATTTCCAACTCCAGAAGGAAATGGCCACATGTTGAATTCTGCATTCAGGTTTTCAGATGAGAATACATTTTACTTAACTGTTAGGTTTCTTTAGTCTCTTTTTAATCTATAAATGTTTTTTGATCTATGTTTTTTTCACTATTTACTTATTTGGCACAGGGATTGAACTCAAGGGCACTTAAGTACTGAGCTACATCCTCAGCCATTTTTTTTTTTTTTTTTTTAATTTTGAGACAAAGTCTCACTAAATTGCTTAGGGCCTTGCTAAATTGCTGAGGCTGGCCTTGAACTTGTTATCCTCTTGCCTCAGCCTCCTGAGTTGCTGGGATCACAAGTGTGCACCACCATGCCTGGCTCCACTCAGTTCATTTCTTGAAGAAGTTGTCACTTCATTGATCACAGTTAAAAATTCCTACCCATTTTACAATCCCACCCGCCCCAGCCCACCTCCTTGGAACCTAGATGACAACCACCTTCCAACATCACCAGGTTGCTTCTGTCCTTGGAATATCTGCTGCTCCCTGGATTAACCATGGTTCCCTCTCCACCTGTATTTACACTTTTTTTTTTTTTTCCTGGAAAATGATTTTCTCCACATCCTGCATCAGACCTCATTTCCAGTCCACTCTTCACCAACCCTAAGTAGCATGATTGCCACTTCCAGGAATGTTTGCTTGTCCCCACTGCCTCTCCCAACAGAGTGCTCTGCATACATTTCTCCCAGGTTCCCTTTTAACCCCGTGGTTGAGCCTGTTTACTTCCTGTTGTGCAAATCACTGAACTGCTGAAAGAGTAGCTTAGGTAATTTTATCAAGCCCCCAGAACCCAGCACATCTACAGCTGGCATATAATAAATGTCATGCTGGTTATCCTCGTTAGTTAGATTTTTACAGATAATCCATTTCCGTTCAAGACTGCACAATGGATGGCAGGATATTCATATAAATTTTTTAATCTCCCAAGAGACAATATGAAATAGATATTTAGTGGGAAGGCTAATGATGGGTCATTGTGAAAAATCATCAGAAACACATCTTTATGTGTAACTTCTACATTACTAATGATGAATAATTTACAGTGAGCTGGGATATCTTGTTACAGAGATTGGTGTCCTTTGAGGATGTGACAATGGACTTCACCAAGGAGGAGTGGCAGCAACTAGACCCTGCCCAGAGACACCTGTATAAGGACGTGATGCTGGAGATCTATAGTCACCTCTTCTCAGTGGGTGAGCACCACTGACTTGGGGATCTTGGATGGGCTTCTGTGAGATTTTCTTTCTCCCCCTTGTAGAACACATATCAGAGTATGTCATGGTTTTTTCCTTGGTGATTTTTCATTCCTTTTGGGTACCTCCAAATACTGCTTCATGCCCAGTGGAAAACGCTGACTTAGCTAATGAGTGACTGCAAAGTTTTATTGATGCCCTCCAAAACCAAAGAGCCCCTGGGTGTAGTGACACACACCTGTAATCCCAGCAGCTTGGGAGGCTGAGGCAGGACGACTGCATGTTCAAGGCCAGCCTTGGCTACTTAGTGAGGCCCTGTCTCAAAAAATAAAAAGGAATGGGGATGTAGTTTGGTGGTATAGCACCCCTGGGTTCAGTTCCCAGTACTACAAAAATAAAGAAATGATGTGCACCACATAATACCCAAGAAGCCACACACCAATCCTGTGTCCTTCTCAAAACGGGGTACCTCACTCCCAGCTCAGAGGTGATCTTCAGGGTACATGACTCACTTCCTTAATTTTGGAAGATCAGAAATTTGAATTATCCTCATCCAAACTAGAACTTCTTATAATCTGACAAATTTTGTCAGATTCTTCCATTTCTGGGCTCTTCTCTCAGTCTTCTAATTTATTACTTTGGAATTCTTATCTCTTTTTCTTGTTGACTACACAATTTACACGGCTCTTTTTTCTGTTAGTTTTTTGGGTTTTTTGTTTTTGGTTCTGGGAATTGAACCCAAGGGCGATTTATCACTGAGCTACATCCCCAGGACCTCACGTAATGCTGAGGCTGGCCTTGGACTTGCAATCCCACGCTTCCGCCTCCCAGTGGCTGGGATTACAGGTGTGCATCACCACACCCTGCTGTCAGCATGGCTCTTTTTCTTAATCCTGGTGGTATCTGTATAAATCAGCTCCCTATTTTCTCATTCTGCCCTTTCTTGAGTTCAGTCAAGATGTTTCTGACAGATTTTATCACATCAAACATTGCTTTTTTTCCAACAGATTTTGATGCAAACATGTTGTTATTTCTTTCTCTATAGGATTAACAAACTCTTCATGACATTGTCATCATGGCCCATATTTCTAGTCTAAAAATACACCTGAATATTTCCATTATTCATGCTCTGATCGTGGTCTCCATACTTTCCTTAATGTCTGCCATGTCGATGATCTACTTTGCATCAGTCCGCTGAGTATTTTGTGTTCTCTCTACCTTTCATTACATCGATGCTAAGCCTGAGGACACCATTTAGGGTACAAGAATTGGTGAATTTCTGAAGACAAAAAAGAGTGTTTTGTTGTATTTGAGAAGAGCATTTTAAACATCTGCTGAGGTAAATTGAAAAGGAGATGTAATGAGAGGACGATGGCGTGAGTTGTAGAAGCAGCAGCCTGTTTAGGAGAAGGCTACTTGGAATAAAAGTATCCAAGTGGAGGGGTACAGAGTAACTTTTTTTTTTTTTTTTAAGTTCAGAGAAAAGAGAGGTGAAGTGACCTTGGGAGCTAATTTTCAAGGCACAGTATGAGTCACTGCTCCGTGCAGCAGTTTTGAAGAAGCAGAGGATGAAGGCTTAGTGGAGGTGGAGGATATGAGTATACGCTTAGATTTGGGAGTAAACTGGATTTCTTTTGTTTCAACATTGGTAAGATACATTAAAAAGTTATGGAAAAGCTTTTTCGCACAGTTCTGGTAGTTTATGTTGGACGTTTTTGGTAGAAATTTAAATATTATCAGGTTTGGCAAGATTTGTATGATCTACATGAAGTGAAAAGTTAAAAATGTTCCAGAGCTGTGCCTGGGGATGTAAGAGTGTAAGATCACCAAAATAAATGAAGCAAACATATGGGTAAAGTTGCTATCAGGAATGCAAGAGGAAACAAAAAGAGGAAACTTGTTTTTAAAATGGACAAAGGCTATGAATAGGCATTTCTCCACAACCACGGAAGTCCTGCACTCTGAGCTCCCTCCTTCAGCCCTGGCTGTCACCCCTTACTCACTCTCCGAGGTTTGGGTGTCTAGGTAGCCTACGTAAGGTCAGTCAGGTTGCCTTTGTCTAAATCCAGTGGTCCCACAGATAGCAAAGTGCTGTTGCCAGTTATGTAAGCATCTATACTTCCATTTCTTCATCATGTATCAGATGCTGCTTGGAACATGGCGAGTGCTGTGTAGATCAGAGTTTGGTGTGTACTTAGGGCTGAGTGAGTGTTCTACTCCCTGTCACCATCATCAGCATTATGTTTACATGACTCAGATTTCCTCATGTTCCGTTACAATCAACTCCATGTGATCCCTCCTCTATCCTGTTGTCATGCCTGTTTCATCTTCTGTTTCTCCTCCCAGAAGAATTTGGGCTTGATATCCTACAACAGGAAGTTTCTGAGAAAGCTTCATTTCAAAATGATATGGTGAGTGAAATCACAACAAGTGGTTCAGGGTGTTCCATTTTAGAAGAAGAATTGTGGCAGGATGCTGACCTTACAAAGAGAGATCAGCAAAATCAAATACACCACCTGAGTCATGGGGCCTTCATCAGCAAGAAAACATTGAGCATCGAGAGCAATTGTGTACATAAGGACCCCGGAAACATCATTCTCTTGAGGCTTCTCCTTGTTCCTTCACAAAAGAGACCTCTGAAGTGGTGCTCGTTTGTAAAACGTTTGAAACCTAACCTAGAAGCAAATGTTCAAAATCAAAGCAGTGTCACAAAACAGCCTGAAGACATCGGTGGCTCTGGTCAGCTGCTCATTCATAGCTCTTCTAATGCCAGCTGCAAGACGGTTCCTACAGAAGAGAACTTATGCACAGGTAATCAGTGTGGAAAAGTTCTCAGCCGTAAACAACCACTTATGCAACATCAGATTCATCTTCGGGGGAAACCAGGTGAATGTACTGAGTGTGGGGAGGAATTCACCCAGAAGCCACACATCTTTACCCAGCAGAGAACTTGCAGTGTGGAAAAGCTTCATAAATGCAGCAAATTTGGGAATGCGTTTACCCCACATCCAAAACTCAGTGTATATGTGACAGGCTACACAGGGAGCTCACCCTATATCTGTAAGGAATGTGGGAAGGTCTTCATTCAGAAATCAGAATTGGTTACCCACCAGAGGACTCACAGTAGAAAGAAGCCATATAAATGCCGTGAATGTGGAAAAGCCTTTTCCCAGACGTTATCTCTCTTCAGGCATCAGAGAACTCACAGTAGAGAAAAACTCTATGAATGCAGCGAATGTGGCAAAGGTTTCTCCCAGAACTGCACCCTCAGCGGACATCAGAAAATTCACACTGGCGAGAGGCAGTAGGCATGCAGCGAGTGTGGAAAAGCCTTCACCCAGAAGTCGACACTCAACCTGCACCAGAGAATCCATTCAGGGCAGAAGTCCTATGTGTGTGTTGACTGCGGGCAGGCCTTCATCCAGAAGGCACACTTGACTGTTCATCAGAGAAGCCACACTGGAGAGAAGCCTTATCAGTGCTGTAACTGTGGGAAATCCTTCATTTCTAAGTCACAGCTTGATATACATCATCGAATGCACACTGGGGAGAAACCGTATGAATGTAGTGACTGTGGAAAAACCTTCACCCAAAAGTCACACCTTAACATACACCAGAAAATTCATACTGGAGAAAGACAGCATGTTTGCAGTGAATGTGGGAAGGCCTTCAACCAGAAGTCAATACTCAGCATGCACCAGAGAACGCACACAGGAGAGAAGCCTCACAAATGCAACGACTGTGGGAAAGCCTTCACATCCAAGTCCCGATTCAGAGAGCACCAGCGAACTCACACAGGGGAGAAACCCTATGTGTGCACTGAATGTGGTAAGGCCTGCAACGGCAGGTCAAATTTCCACAAACATCAGATAACTCACACTAGAGAGAGACCTTTGGTCTGTCACAAATGTGGAAAGGCCTTCCTCCGTAAATCGGAGTCGACTACCCATCAAGGAACTCATATTGGAGAGAAGCCTTATGAATGCTGTGACTGTGGAAAATTGTTCAGTAAGAAACCACAGCTCAAGGTACATCAGCGAATTCACACAGGGGAAAGGCCTTATGTGTGTTCTGAATGCGGGAAGGCCTTCAACAACAGGTCAAATTTCAATAAACACCAGGCAACCCAGACCAGAGACAGTGCTTACAGATGCAGTTACTCTGTGAAAGGCTTTACCAAGAAATCAATTCCTAATCCATCAGCATATCTCTAGCCAAAATGTACTCCCTGAGTTATGTGACTAAGCAGACATAGAGATCCAATTATACATTAATAGTATTAATGCTTTAGAAAAAAAATTAGAAATGTGTGGTCTTGTTAAGGATTATAAATTTTCTCTCAGGAAGAAATAAGACTAATATGTTGAGAACAGACTTTCTATAGAAAATGGTACAAGACACCTTGTTACCAGATTATTTGGTGGAAAAGTTTTAAAAAATTATTTCATTTATAATTGCATTTATTGTGGGATATCAGTTTTTCTAAAGTGCCAGTAGCCAGGTGCAGTGGCACATTCCTATCATCCCAGCTACTCAGGAGGCTGAGGCAGAAGACCACAAATTTGAGACCAGCCTCAGAAACTTAGCGAGGCCCTAAACAACTTAGTGAGACTCTGTCTCAAAATAAAAGATAAAATGGGTCGGGGATGTAGCTCAGTGGTAAAAAGCTTCTCTGTAATCCCCAGGACCAAAAAAATAAACAAACAATAATAAATAAAAATAAAAATAGAGTGTCAGCAAAGTGACTGATAGGACAAGGTATGTACATGGGTCAGTAATGTGTGCATGTATATTATATATGTATGTATACGTGTAGGCTATATATATCAGCCTACATATTTATGTTTATGTATGTTTATGTGTATGTATTCCTGTAGTTCAGTGGGGTTTGCTGTAAAATTTACTGCAAAACAGGAGTAGATCATAATTATTTTTTTAAAAAGAGTCTAATTTGTGTTAATTGAATTTATTCCCTTTTGAAAGTCTATATCATGGAATTGTGCCATCAACGATTATTAATTTATTATATTGTTAGCAGGTTAGCTGTGAACAGGTGGGTAGAGAGAAAGGACAATGAAGAACAGAATTTAGGCCTGTGTACCAAGAAAAATCCAGATGCCATAAAAGTGAAACTGCAGAGAACCTATCTAAACAGGCAAGAGCTGGGAAATGAGATCTGGAATGCCTAACCTTCCCCAGGCTGCAAGAACTTAACCCCTTTGGAATTATTACTTAAAATCCTGGGGACCTAACTAAAACAGATAAGTATCAGAAAAGTGGGGTCTGGCACATCAAGACCCCCAGCTACAGCTAGTTACGACCCCTCAAGGGGCACTGTGGCTTTCAGGTAAGTGCCAGCGTCATCAGTGAAACTGTCCAGCCACCCTGTCAACCAGGATATCCTTCCCTCACAAGGGATGTTGCGGGGGGCTATCCAGAGGGCAGTAAACCAGCTTGGGGGAGACAGGGAAATCCAGAGGAGAACAGAGGACTTCATTCCCTTAAAAGAGAGAACAGAGGACTTCATCCCCTTAAAAACTGCACACCGTCCCGTCTTGGAGGGGTCCTGCAGCCCCTGCTGAAGGCAGTCCGGTCACTCTATATCAATTGTTTCTCAGTACTCTGTGTTTTGCTCACATTCTTGCTGCAGAGTCATAGAATTTGCACCCAAGGATGTGGGAGGCTGCCACGCCTTGTGGCCACCATTTTCCTGATTGGTGAGGCCCTGTCAGTCACTTTGCGTGATCTGGCTACATCAAAGTGGCTGTAGACTGTGCCCCCGATCTTGAGGGTCTTAAAAATGTCGCCAAATGTGTCTTCATGCGTAGGCGCGCCTTCCTGCAGCCCCATGGGTCGAGCTATGCTCACCTGTTCCTTTGTGATATTACCCCCTTTCCCTGTTTGGGATAGAATGTTCCATGGAAACGCCCTTTGTGTGTCCCCTTCTCTTGCTCTGCCCTTGGGTGTGGCCTTCCTAGAGGTCAGTCAACCTGCTGACAGTGGACATCACAAAGCTAGACTCAGTCCCCTGAAACCTGACCCCTTCCTCATTTGAATGGCTTCTCTTCGATAAAAGGGGTCAGCCTGGCTCGTTCTCTCTTTCTGTGGACCCTTAAGGTCAGAGGAGCCGTCACAGGACCCCCCCAAAGAAAAAGGTATCTCTGTCTCTTGTGTGGTAATTTCGTGCTGCCCAGCTCCCCTGGGAGTGACCCTGAGTGTTTTTGTCGCCAGGAACGTGACTCAAGGACTATGGTGGCTGCCTCAGCGCAACCCAGATATTATACTGCGTAGTGAGCTTCATATTATGACTTTTCTTTCATATTAGCTCAGCTCTCTACTCCCTCTTCCTTCCGTCTCTACCATCTGTGGTGTGTGTCTCCACAGATAACCAGAACCAGCCTTTTTCTCTGGATTTGCTGGCATTATTTATTAAGGCACCTAGTCGTATANATGGGGCTGGGGGATGTGGTTCAAGATGGTAGCACGCTCGCCTAGCACACGTCAAAAAAAAAAAAAAAAGTGTCCACCCAAAACAAATAAATATTTAAAACGAAACAAAAACTCTTGTATTCCCTTCTGAAGAGGGAAATAGCAGGTCCAGGTCTGTGCATGCACTAAGCAAGTTATTTATCTCAACAGGAGAATACAATTGTACCTTATTCCATGAGTGAGAAGCAAACTGTAAGTATATTAAGCCCTTGGACTTTCCTGGAGCGATCAAGTGCTTGGTGGATGATGATGGGACTGTGTCCCTGAGCCTGCCTGGATCCTTAGCTCCAGCAGGTATGCACTCCTCACACGGTCCTCTCTACCCCCGCCCCCCATACACACATACAAACACACCCTAGGACAGCCTCCTCCGTCCTCTTCCAGAATGTTGCCCACACCTCTGACTTATACCTCACTCCTGTAGGGCCCATGGTTCATAGCCCCTTTGTTCCTTTCTCTGTCCCTTTCCTCCCCAGGCCTCTCTGTCCATTCTGCTCATCTCCCTCTCAATCTCTGACTTCTATTAATTCTCTCTTGCCTCTTCATGGCAATTCTTGGGACAAGCCTTTGGCACTTAGTGCCTGTTGGATCAGAGACTGAAGAATCTGGAGGGTGGCTGGGTGATGGCTTTGGAGTTGCTGGGTCCCAGGGAGAAATACGAAGTTTCCTGTCATGTGAGCCATGTCCAGAGCTTTGTGAAAAGATCTGTGGGCTTCAAGAACTGAGAGATGAATAACTCTTCGTGCAAGGGTCTTAAAGTAAGATTGAGGAGTCCAGAGTTGAGTTTTCAGAAGAAGAAGCTACTATTATAAGCAGCTTGTGTTAATTAACTCATTCATTCTTCTTGGCCATTAGGAGGTAATCTACCCTGACAGATTCCATTTTATAGCTGAAGATACCTAGGCCTAGAGAACTTGATACAAATCTTACCAAGACCACACATCTATTCATGAGAAAAGCTCAGATTTGACCCAGGCTGCCTGATACCAGTATCTTGACTCACTATTAAACTATCCTTCTCTCCATGACACCTCTAATATTGGGCAGTGATGGGAATGGTGAAATAGAGAATTTCATATTATGTGATTTAACAACAAAAAAAAATACTGCCTTCCCCCAGCCCAAATCATTCCAAGAATTAGCACAAGGCTTGGGCATAGCAGAGTTAGGCTTATGGGTTCTGGAGCCAGCCTGCCTGGGCACTGTATATCCCCATTCAGTGTCTCACCAACTTGGTGACAAGTGACTTAACCTCTTCATACCATTATTACCTCAAGTACACAATGGATACTCCCATTAGTAGTCCTTAACTCATGGCTTCCTTTGTGAATTACTTGCATTAATTATGTAAAGCCAAGCATTAAAGTGGTGGCTGCCCACTATAAGTATTCCACAGATGTTTGTTCTTATAATTCACTAAGCGTGGAATTTCATTAAATCTGAAATGCAGATATTTTCCGAAGTAGAATTCTGTTATTCAACCTGGAGTCCCTGTCAGAGCTTCCTCTATTTAACACAAAATTCTGATTCCCATTTTCAGTGCATTCACTCCAAGGGAAGCCTTCCCTGTGTCATTAATGTCTGGTAGAGGTACCTCCTAGGCATGGTTGGATAAAAGAGAGGAGGGATGGATGGGAATTAGGGATGGCAGACAGGAGACACCAATAAAATGAATTCCTTTATTAAAAAATCAGGTGGGGTGGGTGGGAAGGATGCCACGAAACCCTGGTCTCAGAAGCTCTCTTTCAGCCTCCAGATACCTCTGTTTGGCACTGGGGCTTCTGGGTTTTGGAAGTTGATGTCCACAGTGAGGTTGGTATAGAGGGGATGCCGTTCCTTGGCCAGCAGCCTGTAGCCCAGTGAGTTGATGCCATCGTGTCTCCACCTTTGGTGGATCCAGGCCCGAAGACCAAGTCTGAGGGTGGCAAGGGGCAGCCATGGGAGCCCAGGCTTCAGGGAGCCCAAGGCTGACCACCACACCTCCACACTGACTCATCTCCAGACGCTCTGCTTCTGGCTATGATCCTGCCCCTCCTCTAGCATGTGGTAGCGGCCAAAGAGTAGGTAGGGCCGTGACAGGAGCATCCCACTTAGTTTTACCCTTTCGGGGACAGGAGGAAGAGCAGGGACATCATACATTTGCCTCCTCTGATCATCCCCATGCCACGTCTCCCCAGTCTGGGAAACCCAAGTCAGCCTCAGTCTAGGGAATCCTGTCCCCACACAGTGGGACCCTCAGGCTCCTCACCTGGTAGCAATGTTGTCCTCATCATCCCAGTTCCAGTACACATTGGAGAAGCCGTTTATCCTCAGGTAGTGAATGGGGCGCAGGGCAAATACCCCTCCAAGGTAGCCTTGGTAGGGCAGCCTTCAGAGGCAGAGAGTTGGAAGCACAGGAATTTCAGGTCACAGAGGCCCTGCTGGCAAGAGTTTCCAAGGTCCATTTCTGGGTCAGCCCTTCTTCACTCCTCCACAATAACATCTCCTGATCCCTGTGTTTGTCTCCGTTCATCTCCTTTTCAAGCCTGGGATTAGCTTCCCTGTAAGTCTCAGAATATCTTCATTCCCTGAATCATCTGGCGCCTCTTGTGACCTTCTTGATGATCTTTTTTCCTCAGACCCTTAAAATAACCTTCCTCACCCTTAGGCAGACCTTCCTCTCATGTCCTCCTGATTCTGTAACAGCCCTCTCTGCCCGTCACTATATTAAGCAGATCTTCTGACCCCTCTTCAGTTATCACTCCACCCCAGTTTATACCCATGTCTAAGAGGAAGGTTCTTCACTATCTGCAAAGAGTTTCCCCAGGCCCATCACCCCTCCCACCCTTAGTTTCAGGGAACAGGGCAGAGATCATCTACCACACTGTACCGACTGGCAGGGTGAGCTGCAAGGAAAGACAGGGACAGCAGTCCTTCACAGTAGTAGCTCCCTTTGTCTACCTACTTGTAGTTGAACTTGTTGATAGCCACAGACACATGAGCAGGGAAGATGTCACAGGTGTAGATGTTGCGATCATCCTCTGGGAGTAGGTTCACATCATGGAAGAAGACACAGTCCCAGTTCTCCTCCTGCATGGCCTCCCGGAACCCCACATTGCGTAGCTTGCCCTGGTTGAAGGCGGTGTTGTTTACCTGGGGTGGACACAGATGCTCGGTGCTGCCCTCCCAGTCAGGCAGTGGTCTGTTCCTCCACCTGCCACACTGGTGCTCTCCAGCCTTTTCAAGGGCTATTTCCTCGCCTGGAATACCTTCTCATTTCTACTGCGGATCTGGAAACCCCATACTTGACCAGGAAGATGCCGTTCAAGTTATTCTCCTGGGAAGCTTTTCTTGTATCCCACCCCTACCCCAGTCAACCGGTCACTTCAGCCTCAGCTTTCCTTCGGCCATCTTCAAGGTTCCATAATTTTCAAGGGGCCATCTGAAGGAGGCAGAGGTGAGGGGTGATGAGGGATTGTGTCTTGGTTTCTGTTCTTGCCAAATGGAGACTGGGTCTGAGCCCCAAGAACCACCACAGGGTTCGACTCTCCTCCATCATTTCCTTCGTCCTCATCACCTCCTTAATCATGACCATCTTCAGCACCACCATCACTGTCACTTTATCATGTTCACTGTTTCCACCATCAGTATTGTCACTGTCATGTCATCATCTTTAACACTATCAACACAATCACTCCTGTCACAGCATCACATCTCCATCACCATCTTCCATATGGCCATCGGCATGGCCACCATCAGCACTGTTGTTGGCAGCAGCAACAGCATCAGTCGTCATCATCATCATCACCGCCATCATTGTTATCACCTGTGGAGTGCCTGCTGTGTGCTAGGCCTTGACCTAAGTGCTTTACCTTCGTTAACCTGGTTAATCCCTCCCACAATCCAGTGACAGAAGTGTCATTATCATCCCTATCATGAAGGGAAAACTGGTTCATACACAGCTCTACTGAATACCAGTGTGTTGAATAAATTAATGATTCCCACACTCAGACCACACAGCTAGTAACAGACAAAACTGGGAGTCAAACTACTATCCAACTGCCCCCAATCCCAGTGCTTCAATTTACCCCCTAGGTTTATTGTCTAACCTGGCCAGCTCTGGTCCTAGAGAGCCCCAGGCTCAGCAGGACTGAATCTTTGACTCAGATAGCCAGCCATTCAAGCTGATCCCAGACTTGGCAAGTCCAGTCCCAACCCACAGTCCTGGCTCCAGATCCACCCAATTCAAGATCTTCTTGACCCAGATTCAACCTCCTAGATACTCAGACATTCTCACCTCAGGGAGTGCCATCTTCAGCCCAACTCTCCAAGCCCATGCCCAGACCCTCTACCCTTTTGCCCATGTCCTTCCTCATCCCTGTCTCACCTGGTTCACTACATAAATGGCATAATGCAGTTGCTGGCACTGCAGGAAGGGGTGCAGGTGGAAGAGAAGCTGCTGCAGGTGCTGGGCTTGCCCATAGTAGGGTACCACCACTGCCGTGTGGTGCCAGGTCCAGCAGTCTGGTGGTTTGTATTGACCTCCCAGCCTCACCAATGGGTTCTTTTCCACTGCCTTCTCCATTGTCAGGTTCTCTGGGAACATCACTTTCAAAGGACCTTCTGAGAGATGCAGAAGCCCAGGATGTTTAGGGACCTATCCCAGCAGCCCCACAACCCAGTTGCTCCAGGTTGAATAGAGCTCCCCTTACTTCATGTCCATCTGTAACTTCAATGTGGCTTTACTGAAGAGCGTGTTTGCAGTTTTAATTTGTTAAGATGCATCTGCATTGGATCTGAGTGGGCCCTAAACCCAGTGACTGGTATTCATATAAGAAAGCCATGTGAAGACCCAGAGAGAAGACAACCATGGTCAGATTATAGAGTGACATGCCACAAATCAAGGAGTGCCAAGGATTGCCAGCAACCCTAAAGTAGGAGAGAGGCGTAGGATGGTTCCTCCCCAAGAGCTTCCCGAAGGAACCAACCCTTGCTAAAACCTTGATTTTAGAATTCTGTTCTCCAGAAGAGCTAGAGAATAAATTCCTCTCGTCACCCAGTTTGTGATACTTTGTTGAGGAATCCTGGGAAACTACTATGCCAATACAGAGGGCTCTGAGTCATGCATGAGGACTTCAGAATGCCCGTCTTGCTTTTCTTGACGCCTCTCAATGTCGCCATCATCCTATTTCACCCCCCTCCTGATTATATTTGCTCCTTCAGGCCTCACACATGGCTCCCACACCTCACTGTTCTTCACTATTCTCGAGTAAGCTCATCGCCTGTTGCTTTTCCCCCTGTTGACTTGTAGTTTGAAATCTGCTTCCTGAGCTCCCAGATGTTTCCTTCCAGATGGTTCCCAGATTCCCCCAATTCTTACTTTCTCACTTCCCTCTCCTTGAGGACCCCAGACTCCCATTCCCTTCCTGTTCCAGACTTTTCCCGATGTCCATAACAGTATCTCTCACCCATCACGCCTTCCTTACAATGTGAATTTGACATTCCTCCTGCTGAAGGGGTGGGTAGCCTCTGTCCTTAACACCTTGAGGATAGATGGGCTTTAATCACTGTAGTATGGCAGAAGTGACACCATGTCACTTTTGAGGTTAGATCACAAGAAGCTACGTATCTTCCACCATGTTTGTGCAAATACATGCTCTTGGAGCTTACGGCTGCCATGTAAGAAGTAATCATTCTAAGGCCACCATGCCTCCAGGAAGCCCAAACTAGCCCATATGATGAGTTGACACAGAGAGGCCCGGAGTTGAGCAGAATGGACGTCAAGAGGGAGATACTCAGCCAGCTCCCAGGGCTTCAGCACATTGCCGTTGCAGCCGCAGTCCCATCTCGTCAACTGAATGGAAAACCTGTACCATAACCACCCAACTGAGCCCTTCCCCAAATTCCTGACCTACATAAACTCTGAGAAGTAATGGTTGCTCACGGACGCTGCTTTGGGGTGATTTGTGGAGATCCAGCTAGATAACCACAACATCACCCACAGCCACCAGATCCACTGCTTTCTGCCTCCAGGCTCTGCCGGACTCCCAGGGATTGCCACTATCTCCCCATGGCCTGGGACGGGGCTGGGGGTCTGGAAGGCCCGCCAAACGCTTACTGATGCAGGGTGAGCTGATGGGGCAGTTTGGCAGATCATCCTCACTGACATCCACAGGGTGGATCTGGCTGAGGTTGGAGTAGACGTCCTGCTGAGAGGTTCCTGGAGGGCAGACCTGGACCAAAAGGAGCTGGAGCTCAGGAGGCACATTCAGAACCACGGGTCAGCGAGGGGCAGCCTCTCTCACCTCTGCCCTGTCTTGTGTTAGGAGGCGCAGAAAGGAGGTGAGGTCACAGAGGTGATGGTTTTGGTGGAACAACGCCCCCATGAGCAGCAGCTGTACACCCACGAACGATAACAGGAGCCCCCTCTGCTGTTCCATCCTGGGAAGGGAAACAGGTCATGATTCCTCCCACACTGCAAGCCTCCCACTTTTCCCTGTTCTCCAGTGGGGCTCTGTCCTGGCCTCCTGCACACAGCCTTCCCTGACTGCTTTTGCAGACTCCATGGAAGAGAAGCCAGTGTGAGACTGGCCCAAGGCCACTCAGTGTCATGCTACCTGTGCAAAAAGATGGCTGTCTTGTGCATGTGTCCACTCTTCCAGTTCAGCCCCTCCAAACCCTCTGGTCATACTTGATACCAACTGGGCTGCTCTCCCCGTGAGCACCTCAACATCTCTTAAGCCTCCATGTCCTTGTCTGTAGTGGGGCCTATGGCCGGGTTGGCCTTCTGGATTGTAGCACTCGGACACACAAACGTGCATAGGTCAGTGCGACATGGGCTCAGCATTATTCCAGGACTGGGCCGAGTTCTCTCCAATGTCCAGCATCCTGCACAGAAGAGTGCTAGACAACCGCTCATACTGGACGCTCTTCCCTCCCACACCCCAACAAGAACCAAGTAGCCCCTCATGGTTTCCACGCCTGTGTTTCCCTCTGCTGCAATCTATCCTGGATCGGGACTGCACAGCCCCTCCCTCCAGACGAGGAGCTTGCCAAGGGCAGGGTTCAAGATGGCCTCTTCTTGGAGACCCCACATTTTTGGGCAGGTAAAGCCCCAGGAAATGGGAGAATAAGTGATGAGTGCTCTTCTCTGCCCTGTGAACTCTTGCTCTTCAGCCACGAGCCATCATGAGTGCTCCTTGTCTGGGGAGTGTCCTCCAAGTCCTGCACCCTCCTGCACCCTGGGCTTTCATGGTCCCTGGCACTGCTGTGACATCTCTGGTCACCAGAACTAGAATGATCTGTGTCCAGGTCTCTCTCCCTCACCAGCCTGGAATCCTGTGAGGGCAGGCCTTCTGTATGGCTCATCTCTAGGTCCCCAGCCCCACCCAGCACAAGGCTCAAGCCTTCAGTTATTTATTCATTCACTGTATTTCCTAAGGACCCACTTTGTGCCAGGTTTTATCATAGAGACAAAGACCACAAACAAAATTGTCAAAACTTTTGCTTCCATGACACTGACATGGTGAAGCAGAAGTGAAAAGCAGGTTTCAGATAATAACAATCTACAAAAGAAAAGGGCAGTGACGTAGAGTAAAGGAACAGTGTGTGGCTATTTCTGCTAGGAGGGTTGGAGAGGTGACATTTAACCTGAGACCTGGAAGATGATTAGGAGGCAGCCATGGGAAGCACTTCTGGCAAAGGCCCCAGAGTGAGAAGCAGGGAATGCTGAAAAGGGCAGTAGGCAGAGGCCAGAGTAGCAGCCAGGGTCGGTCACGCAGGTTCTTCCGGGTCAGGGTGAGGGAGCAGGGAGGGATGTGCTCTGACTCTCACACTGGCTCTGAGCAGTGGTTCTCCACCAGGGGAGCTTTTATCCCCTGGGGTGCTTCTGGCAGTGTCTAAAGCCATTCTTTGTCCCAACTTGCAGGGGGAGAGTGCCATTGTCAGAAGCTAGGGGTGCTGCTAAATGCCCCGCAGTGCAGAAGATGGCCGCCTTTCTTCCGACCTACCAAAGGACGTCAGGAGTGCCAGGCAGGGAAACGGTTCTGGAGGCAGAACTACAGCCCCACCAATGGAGGGTGCCTCTGCCGCCCCGCTTCCCTTGTCTTCTCCTTTCCACCTCCTCTCCCCGCCTCTTCCTGGAGTGTCAGTGATGCTCCTTAAGGACCAGAGAGTGCAGAGTCCTGCTCTTCCAGAGACCCATGGAGGACGAGGACATTCACAGGCCCTGAGGGTCTCCCTCCATCTGTAGGATGAGGATGAATCCTGGGGCACTCTCCTGTGCTTCAGTTTCCTAGCTGATGCCTTCTTTGAACTGACAGTCGCAGTATTTCCTATGGAAACTCCATCTTTGATAATGACACCAGAGAAATACGGCATCTGTCCCTGCTGTGGACAGTGTGGCTGTCTCCTTAAGAGCTACGTAAAGATGAGCCCTCCAGCTCCACAGGAAACACCTCCGTGCCAGGGAGCAGAGGGAATGTGGGAAACCAAACCATCCAGAGGCCTCTGTTATGGTTTGGATATGAAGTGTCCCCCAAAAGCTCCCAAGTTAATGAAATGATCAGACTGAGAGCTGTAACCTCCTCAGCCCATCCTAGTTAGACAGACTGTGGGGGCATGGCTGGCAGAGGAGGGCCCTAGGGCAGCCCTGGAAGGGTCACCTTCCCTCCTCTCTGCTTCCTGGGCCAAGAATGGGGCAGTGCTCCTCCACCTCACCCCTCTGCCATGATGCTCTTCCTCACTGAGCCCAGGACAGTGGTTCAACCTACCAGGGACTGAGCCTCTGGAGCCATGAGCCAAAATACACTCTTTCTCCTCTGCTTTCTTGTTGTGTATTTTGGTCACAGCGAGGAAAAGCTGACTGACACACTCTCTTTCCAAAGATAATGTCTCATGAGAAATGTTTGTTTTAAAGAATGGAATTTAAGCCTGGCTAGATCTGTCAGGCTTAGAAATACATGTCAAAACCATAGGGTGCTTCTGCTCGAAGGTGATATTTGTCACTCTCTCAACTTCTTGACCTTCAAGAGGTAAGAACTGCCTTTCAGGTCAGAGAACCCCGTTTACTTGACAAAGCAGATGGCAGAACTGCCAGAGGCCCAGGGTAGACTACGACTGCGGAGTCACCAGAGGCCAGCTGGAAGCAGCCAGGCTGAGGAGCTGGACCTTCACCACGAGTGATGAGAGGTTGGTTGCATGCCCTCTCCAGCCCCCACCCCAGCCTGGTCATGGTTAATGTGCTGCCACAGGTAAGACCTAAGATGTCTGAGAAGTATTCATGCAAAGCCTCTGCCCAAACTGTGCACGCTGATGAGCACGGCCACTCAGAATTCGATGGGCCTGTCCAGTGGACCTGCCTCAAGCCATGACTGGATCTCAAGACGGCTCATCAGACTGGCTGCAGTGGCACCCGCCTGCAGTCCCAGCGGCTCAGGAGGCTGAGGCAGGAGGATCATGAGTTCAAAGCCAGTCTTAGCAACTAAGCAAGACCTTGTCTCAAAATAAAAAAAGTAAAATTAAAAGAGGAAGAGGGCTGGGGACATGGCTCAGTGGTTAAGCACCCCTGGTTCAATCTCTGGTATCAAAAAAAAAAAATGCTTATCAACGTTACCCCAAAGGAAATGACAGAAAGAACCAACCCCTGCCCCTTTTAACAGCACTTACTATATGCCAAGCACTGATCTGAATGCATTATATATATTAACTCATTTAATCCTTCCACCAATATAACCACCCGATTTAACACATGAGGACACTGAGGCGCAGAAAGGGTAAGTCACACTCAGGTCAACAACTAAGCAAGTGGAGTGAGGAGTCTCACAGGCAGGCTGGCTTCAGTATGTGGTGTTGAGGTCCACTTATTTAATTAAATCAACTGGAGCAGAAAACTTAAACCAGCATAGAAACCCTTGAATGTTGTAGACTGTGGCTTTAGGGTAAAAACCCACAGGAGAGAATACAGCTCAGGTCGGGGTTTCTCACTCTGGTACTCTTCACTTTTGGGGCCAAGTAACTACTGCGGAAGCTCCCCCGTACAGCGTTAGCAGCCTGCCTGCCACCCACTAACTCTCAGGCCTGCCCCTGGTCTCCTCTCCACATGACAACCACAAATGTCCACAGAGGAGGCCAAATGTTCTGTGGGTTCCAAATGGCCCCTGCCCTCCCCAGCTGGGAGCCAACGACAGACTATGTTTAGGATGTCTGAGTTTTGGAACTTACTTCATAGCTTCTTCTAAAAGGACTTTAAAATCAGGCCTGGTCCAGAAAAGGCAGGCATTCCTGATTATGGGGAGTGAGATGAAAAAAACAAATGTTATTGTTTGGTAGAGCAATGTGACTAAATTTATCTTCACAAACACTTTAGGAGGCAGGTGCAATTCTTATCCTCATTTTCCTGTGAGTGGGAAGTGCAGCGCTCAGTCCAGCAGGAGCTAACCGTTCACTAACCCATTCTGTCCGTCACCCCACATGGGCTTAATAAGAACTTAATAAGAACTAATGTAGTCTGCAATTAAATAAAACTTCAGTGTATAATTATATAGTAATAATTACAACAAATCTAACATTACTTAATTACATAAGCTCTACATTATGGTTTTAAACTTATTTTAATGCACCTGAGTCCATTTCATTGAGAGATTTGCAGGACTAAGGTTTGGGGCGTGGTGGGTTACCTGCTGTCGTTCCCACCACGTCCTGGCTTGCAGCACGGCTACCTCACATTTACCCTCCTACCTCCTGACCAAGCCCCATACACCCGTGTCCCACAGGACAGGGCGTGGGGCAATGACCCTCTCACCCCCAGACCAGAGTTCAACCCTCAGAAGTGACAGGCGCAGACACTGAGGGGTCCCTATCAGCCCCCACCGTCAATCTTCATCACGGGCCTCATGGGAGACAAGATCTCAGAATATACAGAAGACCGGGCAGGAAGGAGGTCGAGGGCTTGGGCCTGGGGAGCAGGGCTCCAGTGGACTCCAGGGAGCGTGCTTCGTCGTCTTTGGGTGCTGGTCTTAGAGGACTCACCTGCTTCAAGCCTGAGCCAAGCTGCCTACTCCACCTGCTGGGGTGGCCTGCGCGACCCACCGACGCCAGTGCATAACTGTTCCGGGCGTCAACCGCTCCCTGTGAGCTCCGCGTGCAGACCC
>NW_025999985.1:31769-44655 GCF_001458135.2 Marmota marmota marmota
CCCGCCACAAACGCTTACACCCCCATAAGAGCAGAAAGTCTGAGAAATACCCGTTCTGCTTTGGCATAAACTGCGCGGCTGCGAGCAGAACTCGGGGTCAACACAGCGCGTGCGCAGGCGCAGACGGAGACCTGCGCGGCGCGGTGCGCTCCAGGCGCGGCGGAGCGCGCGGGGTGCCGGGGCCGCCGGGAGTTGTAGGCGCAGCTCCTCCGCTGGGAGGGTGGGGAGGGAGCGCTCCGCTGGCTCCGGGAGTCCTTTCCTTGGTGTTGCAACCTGCAAGTTCCGGTTCAGCCCAGGTGAGCGCCTCCATCGCACTGTCGTGTCGGAATTAAATGCCTCTGGGTTTCTCTCCACGCATTCCCATAGGCTCCCCTGGAGAAAGTGGGCTCTTTGTGACCTCTCAGTGCCCTTGTTCCGGCGGGAAAGCCCTGGGCAGCTGTTGCACCTGATGAACAGCTTTGGACTCTGCGGCCCTATATGAAGCCTCGCCCTCCAACCCTGGTGCAGCACGAGCGCACCTTCCTCTGCCCTGGATAAACCCGGAGTGGTCAGATTAGGTCACGGGGTGCACAGGCAGCTGCGGAAGCCCAGGGGGGCCGCCAGACCCAGCTCAGGGCTCAGGAAAATTCACAAAGACCAGACCTTGTCCAAGCGAAACTCCATATTCTTCGCCCTAAACCCACCCCTGTCTCCGTTCAGGCCTATCTACCGTCTCTTCCACTAAATGCTCCGGCTTTCCTCCCACGTGTTTAAGACAGTACCTCCGACTCGTCTGGAGTTCTTTTTTCTCATCCACTTGCCTCCCTCAACCAAGTCTCCGGAGTCCCATCGATTGGCTCTATCTCCAGAGAGCCACAATCTACTTCTCCTCCTCTCTACTGCCTTAACTTTCCAAGGATCCCCTGGATAACTGTAGGAGCCTCCTGACTATTCTGCCTGCTCCTGTCCTTGCCACCCTCCCTCTCATCTCAGGAGCAGCCCACGGGCTTCTGTTAAAATATAAATCAAATCCTGCCAACCCGTAGCCTAAAATCATCCCAGGCTCCACCTCCTTCAAAACAAAATTCAAGCTCTTCACTTCGCATGCCTCCAAGATGCCATCCCTCTGTGGTCTTCAGCCACAACTCTCTCCCCAGCCAACTGGACCTGGCCAGGCCCTGCTCTTTGTGACTTAGCATTTGCTATTACCTTTGCAGTTAGCTTTTCTAATGCCTGGCTCCTTATCCTGCTCGCCTCAGCTCAAGGCCTTCTCTGATCGCTCCAGCCTGAGAAACTCCCTCTCCTGTTTCCTCAGTCACACCATCAAATAGTTTTCTCAGATTGCCTTTCATTTTTGGAAAGCACCCTGGCCATTTACTTGTGTATCCATGGCTTGGCTCTTCCTTAGAATTGGGGCCTAGAGAGCAGCAGCCTTTCTTACCTTGTGCACTGCTGGGTTCCCAGTGCCTGGGGCATGCTAGGAGGCACTCACTCAGTGGACATTTGTAGACTGAGTGGATGAAAGCTGAGACTGGAAGGTAAGGTCCAGTCACCGCAGCATCCTGCATTCAATGGGTTCCGCCTGGCCAGAAGTGCAGGGGGTGGAGAAGCCCACCAGGCATTTATCTGGCTGAGGTTGGGGGACCAGACCACAAAGGGACATAAAGGACCTCAAATATCCACTGGCTCAGGGTGGGGAGTCAAATCAGGGTTTCTATCAGGGGTGGGACAGACTCTGATGAGGACCTCAGGAGGTGGATTCCTGGACTAGGTTGGCTGTAGAGTTAGTGTGGAAGATGAGTCCTGTCCTGCGGGAAGCCATCCATGAAATGTGTGAGGACCTTTTCAGCATCATAGCCAAAGAGAGAGTAGATCTGGCATTGGGAACTTCCTGTGGCAGTCCCACCAGGACAGACTGCCCAAAGCGAGTGAACTCCCCCCTCTGCTCTGCCAGAAGTTCCCCCGCAGCTCTGGAGATGGGTGTAACCCCTAGGAACTGAGCAGCCTACCTGCCCCCACCTCTATCCTGTTTTGGTGAAGAAAGCCTTTGCTGTCTTCTGATATAAATAAAACAAACACAGGCTCCTTTCTTTGGTAGAAGCTGGACCTGTCTGGTCAGCTTTGCCCATGACTGCCCACTCTTTGAAATTGTGCTCTGTGGTCATTTCTCCACACTATTTTTCTTAGCTTTTCTCAGCCAGCCCATGCCACCAAAGGGAAACCCACTCCCTCAGGCACGATGCTGTCCTGCAGAGATGCTAGGTGGAAGGTGGTGCTACTCTGGGAGGACACAGGGAGCTGATCACTGAGAGTCACCTTCAGCCTTGGGAGCTGCACCTGGTCAGTTTGGGCACCAAGAAGATGTGAAAGAGCCAATGATCTTCAGTCAGGCATTTGGAGGTCCAGGCTAGAAACGTTAAGATTCAGAGTCACCCATAAGGAGAATGAGAAGACGGGTGCTGGGGACAATCTGAGAACCGTAAAGGGGTCTCCCCAAGAGACTGAGTAGGGAGAGAAATCCAAGGGCAGCAGAGGGAAGACTTGATCAAGTGCTGGGGGAGAGAAGGTTTGACAGAATGCAGTGCTCAGCTGTGACAGATGTGCCCGATGGTTGTGCAGGCCCTGACCTCCCTCTGTCCTTGTGAGTCCTGCACCTCCTCTCAGGCACTCTGAGCAGCCCTGGAGGGCCAGCCAGGTCGATGATCTCCACCGGGCCCCTCTGATCAGGGCTGTAACAGGGTAGGCTCTGCAACTGGTCCTGAAAGGCACCCCCTCCCTCTAGAAGGGACACAACCTGACTCTGAGTGTACTTGTTTATTTCTCTCTGCCCCTGGTAATCCCTAGGCCTCACCTCTTTGTGGTGCATGAGTGCAATTTCAGCAGCTTTTCAGGCGCCGGTGTTCTCTTTAGCCAAATATAACCCTCCAGCCCCTGGCCAGAAAAAGCTTCCTCTTGTGCACACCTGTGCCTGGTCCATTACAGGCAGGGGCGCTGTCCAGGCAGCCTCCCCCCACTTCTCCCTCTGATCCAAGGGAAGCCAACCCCACGATGCCAGCCCTTAGGTGAGCCTCCTCCGACCACAATGAGGGCGCGCTGCTCTGCCTTGAGGCCCAGGTGTGCCCCCTGCTACTGTGTGGCGCCAAGGTGATGTGGGTGCCTCCGGCAGCAAGGACTCCACGGGGCTGGGCACGTGACGCACACCGCACCGGGACCTCTTGCTGCACCTGGTTGAGGTGGACGAGGGCATCCACCACTACCCAGACGTGGTGCTGGCGGCCAGGCGGCGCGCTAGGAGCTGCCACTCACCTTCACCATCTATGGAGACCTGTTCTGGGGCTTGGACTAGGAACGCAGTAGCAGTTGCCGGTAGCACCACGGAGCTCCTTCTGCACCTTCTGCAAGATGGTGTGGCACGTCTCCTGGGAGCCACGCACATTGTGACGCGTGAGCGTCGCGTAACTGGAAGGGTGTGGTCAGGAATTTGCGAGGAAGAAAAGGCGCCGAGAGGAAACTGGGTGCATGCCCAAGGAGTAAAAAGGAGACCCTGCGCGTAACCTAAGAGGAGGAGCCCAATAAAGTGATGGCATATGCACATGCTCCAGTTTGGGGCTGGTGCCCACTGAAGATTCTCGGAAGGATGCGTGCCTCCCCGAGATGGAGTAGGACAGGCTTTAAAACATCTGATCTTGCCCTCTTTCTTGGTCCACGCAAATAGAGGGGTAAAGGAGCCTTCTAGGGGCTAGCGATGGAGTTCTCTACTTAAAAAAGACGTTTTGTCATTTTTTAAAAGGCTTTTGTGGTTTTGGGGGGGGGGGTTTAAAAAACCAAAACACTGCTTTGTGTGTGTTGTTTGTTGCTTTCTTTTTGTTTTTGAAGTACTGGGGATCCACCCGGAGCATTCTACCCCTGAGCTGCAACCCCAGCATGCACACCCCCACCTTTAAATTTTTTGACAGGGTCTGGCCTTAAGTTGCAGAGCCCTCAAAACTTAAGAGCCTCCTGTCTCAAACTCCCACGTGCCTGGGATCACAGTGTTTGCCACGAGGAGGTGCCAGGGGTCGCTGCTTTATAGCGGCTCAGGTCTCCCTAGGGTCCCCGGGCCAGCCGGGCGGGGATGCCTGTAAACAGCACTGTGATTAAACTCCTGCAGCTTGTGTCTGGCCGTCCACAGGGGGCTCGCAGGGGACGGGGTCCAGGAAACTCTGTGGGAACTGCGCCCCAGAGGCCTGGGGCCCAGCCACCTGCTTTCAGAGCCAGTGGAGTTTCGGGGTCCGTGTGCTGAGCGCTTCTGTGGGGCTTTGGCGAGCCGCTGAGAGCTTCGTGCAGTGAGATGAACAAAGTCAATTGAAGTGACAGATACAGGTCCCAGTCACCATGAGAATGCCTCCCTTCCAGGGCTCCAGTCCACCAGGTGCTGCGCCCTCTCCTTCCATCCCCGTGTCCACCTCCTTGCCTGTAGCCAAGCCTCGGTAACTGAGCTGGGGCCCCCACCGCCGCCTGCTTGGTTCCAGAGCTCCTAGATGCTGTGGGACTTCCCCTCCCCGACTCTGTCCTATTCTTTTATGCGTCCCCACCTGAATCTATCCTGGTGTCTCTGGCATGGATGAAGAGGGCCTGGTGGCTCCCAGACCTCAGGCTTTGGGGGCAGAGCTGGGCGAGCCTGTATTAGTGACTTAAACTTTCTGAGCTTCAAAACCCTCCAAAGGACTTGCGGGGGTGGGGTTCGAAGTGCAGAAAGGAGGGTGAACCACTTGTTTATTACTTTTGAGGTTTGGCCACCAGGGGGCTCTTGGCTTCAGAGTTGCTGCTTTGTGGTCCTAGAAGAGATGAGGTTCTCAGAGCCACCCCAGGAGCTTTGCTGGGCTGGGTCCCTTATCAGTATGCCCTTCCTTTCCCACCTTCCTCTTAAATCCTCCAGGGTCCTCCTGGAAAAAAGCCTTTCCTGATTCTCTCCACCCACCTCACCCAACCCTGGGCACAGGGCCCTCCCATGTGACCATCCGACCCTTTGGGTGTAGTTCTACCCAGCTGGACTGATCTCTGAGGGCAAAAACCACATCTTTCTCCCCATTGGATCACATAGCATCATTCATCTAGAAACATTTATCGATCAAATAATAACATACATAATAACAGCTCCAGTAGGGGCTGTTCTAGGCATGGGTCATGGTGTGTGTGTGTGTGTGTGTGTGTGTGTGTGTGTGTGTGCGCGCGTGCGCTCAGTCTCACAGGAGAGAGATAATGGATAAATCAATATATATTGCCAGGTCAGGTGACGATAAGTGCTGTGAACTTAAAATAAAGCAACATAAAGGGAAAAGGTATAAAGGGATGCTCTTTTAGTTTGGGAGGTCAGGGCCTCTTTGAGGTAAAGGCAGGTTCCTAGCCATGATGGAGTGGCCTGTGTCAACCGAGATTGTGAGACCAGCTGGAAAACCGAGGAACACACACACCAGTCCAAAGACATTGGAGAGCTACCAGGTGGCCAGTAACCTAGAAAACCGGAAGCCCCTTCTGCTGAAGGGGCCAGAAGGCTAAGGAAGCAAGCAGAGAGCACCGGCTCAGAGGCGGGACTCAAGCCTAGCTTTGAGCTGCGTCACGGGTGGGCTCGAGACAGCGTCGTGCTGTCTGGAGCTACTGCCGCAGGAAGAACTCGAGGGACCACCATGCAGCGGCCGAGCCCAGCAGAGTGCTTAGACTTTCCCTGGGCAACCGCAGGACGGGGTGAATAGAACTTGATGTTCAGGATCCCACAAGAAGGGACCCAGTGAACACCCACACCTTCTTAGGACTTAAGAAGGGATACAGATGAGAAGTAAGGGTCACCCACAAAAGGCCAGCCATGCCTCAAACTCGACCCTGGACTGGATGGAGGGGATCTATCCCTACGCTATCTGCTTGCCAGAAGGCAAAAAGAGGCTCTTCCCAGCCCCATGAGCCCATTTAGGTTTAACTAAAGTTAACTTTGAAACTCGTTCCTCAGTCACTGTAGATGCCTTTCAAGTGCTGCACAGCCACACGTGGCCACGGCTGCCACGTTGAACAGCACAGACCACAGAACCATTCCGCCATCACTGTGCAGCGCTGTCCTAGATTGTCCTTGATTCCAGAGGAAGGACACTTCAGACAGCACTCAAAATACTGGACATTCTATTAAAAAATTTTTTTACGAGCCTTCTGGGAGACATGACAGAACAACTGAGCACCAGGAGGATTTCACAGGTCACCCACTTAGAGGAGAGCAGGCCTGGGCTTCGACTGTCCCCACAGGCCCAGGAAAACAGAGACGCACTGGAAGAGCTCACTGCCGAGTTGGAATACGTTTTAAAAGGACTCAGGCAGAGAACCAGAGTGGGCTCCTGCCCTGGACACTACAGAATGACATGCTACAGGGGCACCTGGCTCCACTTGGCTCCGCCCTCCTCCACAGAGGGCTCTCCCCACTGCCAGCCCATGACAGCACCAGCTTCACGCCACCACTGCCCTGGCCGAGTGCTCACAGGAGCTCACAGGCCTCCTGTGAGTGCCCCGTGGACTCCCCCAGGGGCAGTGGGCACGCTTGGCTCGGCAGGTTTCTCTGAATGCTCCGTATTGTCCACTGCACCTGCGCCTCCGGGAACCTTGGGAACACCACCACCGGCTTTCTCGGCACAGCTGGGTTAAGGACCAAGTCCTCTGGTGAGCCCCTGTTCTCATCATTCCCTCGGTGGTCGTGTTTCCCCAGCTGTGCTCAGTTACAGTTTGAAAAAGCAGAGAAACAATTTTAGACTCCGGGTCAAATTATCTTTCTCCAGAGCATATCCACTCTTGCTTCTAGCAGGTGGATCACCTTCGACTGATCAGAGATGGAGGAAATTTCAAGTCTGTTTTGTTTTAATTTTGTTTGTTTTCACATTTTTTTCCATTTTGTTTGTTCTTGTTTTTCAGCGCAGGGGATTGAACCCAGGGGTGCTCAACCACTGAGCCACATCCCCAGCCCTTTTTATCTTTTGTTTTGTGGCAGGGTCTTGCTGAGTTGCTTAGGACCCGGATAAGTTGCTGAGGCTGGCTTTGAACTGGCAATCCTCCTGCCTCAGACTCCTGAGAGCTAAGTCTGGTTTCAGTCCTCATCAGGTCTCATCTATTTTGGCCCAACCCACTCTATAAGGTCCCCCACTCTATAAGTTTCTGTAAACTTATAGAAACACGTCAGTGTTGATGCTCGTCTTTGACAAGCCTCAACCACAGTTTTTACCCCTGTAGCTCCTTGTAACTGAGAGTAGTCTACTCAGCTTTTCAACATCTGCTTGGATTCAGCAATGATTGATAAAAACCATGTCCAGATACTTGGCTTTTCTCTCTTGAGTTCCCACTTCTTTCAGATCTTTACCGTGAACTTTTTCTCTCCATTGACTCCAAATATTTGAAACATTCTATCCAGCTTTTCTATTTTTTGGTTGGTTGTTTGTTTCTTTTCCACAAAGGCATTTGGTTTGAAATGACCTGGAAAGCTGTGGTCAGAATCTGGTCACCTGAACTAGAGAGTTTGCTGCACCTTCCTGCTCTGGTGCCTCTGTCCCTGCGGTTCTAGGATGCCAGCCATGAATGGACCCCCAGAGGCCTGTTTGTCTCATGGCCAGCTGACCTGACACAAGAGCTGCACCACACAACGTCCACTCTGTGGCATCACCAGCTGTGAAGGTCGCCCAGCAGGGGAGTCAGCAGTCCCCTGCCCCCCTCCTCCTCCATGTCCCCACACTCCATGACCTTCCCCTCTTCTAGGACATGCCTGTCATCCTCAAAGAGCCCCGGTGTCCCTGTGTTTCACATCTGGAGCATCTTGTAATCGGGGGCAGGACGGTGCTGGTCTGGAGGTCTTGGGGGGGGGGGGCTTGCCCTGGCCTTTGGTGCTGAGGACTCTGCTGTGTGGCCCTGGAGCATCTGGGTGAGGACGGCCCCTTCACGGAACCAGCAAATGTGACCGGATCTGAGTCCACCTGGGGATCCTGTGCAGAGGATCTTTGGATTAGAAGAAGTGTGGTTTGGGGTGCAGTGTCTCAGGGTGGCCCACTGCCGGGAGAGTTGTTGTGTCCTGTCCCCACAAACTTTTGCATGGGGAAGGCAGGATCCCTTTGTGCCCAGACTCCAGGACGTGAATGTCAGGTACCTGGGTCAGCACTGGGGGACCTAGAGCACAGAGAAGGGTGGCACAGGAGTGGCCTCTGCACAGCCCCCGCTGACCCTTCCCTTTCAGCCTCAGCCCTTCCTGCCTTCCTCAGCCCAGGCCCCTGGAGGAGGCTCTGTCCCTCTCTGGCACATGCAAAGATAGTGTTTTCTATTTGGGAGAGTGTCTCATGAAAAATGTCCTCCTCTCCCTCACCCTGCCATCCCTGTGGCCCGGGGAGCTTGATCTGGAGGTCCCTAAGGCGGTGGCATTGGCCCAGGGCATTTGGTTGGCTTGCTGCAGCTGTTTGTGGGTATAAGAAGTCGGTGGTATGTTCTGGCCTCTTCCACAGTTCAAAAGATAGAGATGATTCTAGAATAAAAACAGAGCTTTCAGGGTGAGGAAGGTCAGAGCCTGAGGAGGCAAAGGCTCTTGGTCCTGCGCTGGATGGACCTTCTCACACTGCAGCTCCTACCTGCGCGTTTCTCCACGTTGAACCCCAACACGGAGCCCAGAGACCCTCCGTGGGGTCAGTCCACCTGCAGCAGCCCTCTCTCCTCTGCATGCTCACAGAGCAGGAAGCAGCAGCAACCAGACTTGGAGTGGGCAGGTCTGGGACCCCTGATGTCACCTGACCAGCCCTTTCTGTCTGGGGCCCCAGGACAGACATAGGAGGAGCAGGCAGCTGGAGACACTTTCTAGATTGGGCTCCCCAATCCAGGGTAGCCCCAGGACCACCCAGGAAATGAAACTGAGCTCCTCTCACTCCAGGTCCAGCGGCCGCCTGACCATGGCTCCTCCCCCCATGGCCAGTTCAGGTGTTGCCTTCCCAGGTGTCCATCTCCACTCCCCTCAGATGTGAGGCCTGGCTCCCTCCCTCCCTCCCGCTCCCCACTTGGAATTCTTGAAGCTTCTCTCTAGGAGCAGGAGGGTCTGGGGCCAAGACCTCCCTGGCCATCAGCCCATGTCTGGCCACCCAAGAAGCTTCCAGAAAGGATGACTGAATTCAAACTCCTCTGAGATGGTTTCCTCCATGGTCAGGGCTGTAACTGAGAGCTGGGCCCCTGGCTCAAGCCGCAGACGCGGGTGTGACACTGTGCTCTTCCTGTGTCAGTTTGAGTCCAGAAAACAGCTGGACTTGCTGGCATCTTTCAGCCAGTTCTCACGTCTCCCACGGGCCCTGCACTCACACCTTCAGAATGAGCTTCGACTTCTAAATAGTTCTTTCATCCCCACAGGCCTCCCCCCTCATGGTATCTACCAATTCTCCTCTCCTTACCATATCACCATTTTGCCCTTTCTGGGTCTTCTCTGCCCCTCATGACACATTTTTGCATCCCGGGGTCCCCTAAGGCCACAGGATCGTTTTTCCAATCTGAGTAATTACTGTTCATACCGAATGAAGAGATTAGAAATTATTTCTGTAACCCAGGAGTTAAAATACATATTTCTAATGAGTTTCCTGATACGTCATTCTTTCACGTGAGATCAAGCAGGACTTGACATAGAGCCAGGCACAGAATAGGGCCACAAAAATGTTCTTTTGATGTTGTTGTTGTTGTTCAAAAATAGTGTTGTCCAGAGCTCCATAACAGTAGAAGGAAGGGAGTTAAACCAAGAGATGAATCCTAGCCCACTGGACAGTGAGGGGAGGAGGGGAAGGAGTCTGACACAGTGTTGTATGGACAGGTAGTCGGCCCTGAGGGGTGAGGAACCCAGTGCCTTGGGAGAAATGTGTTGTCTCTCTGCAGCTAAGTCCTCTCTTCCCTAGGGCGCTTTCAGAGGGGAGGCTGAGGAGAAGCTTGGACCCCTTAACAGCCCCTCTGTCCTGCAGGACAGAATGTCACCAACCCGGTTCCCCGACTTGCTTCCTTCTGCCCCTGAGACAGACCCGAGCTTGTCTGCAGGGGGCGCTCCACCCGCCAGGGCCTGCTGGGCGCCCCGGCCGCGGGGTTGGCGCTGTCCGTGGTCCTGGAGCACCGCAGGTCTCTGAATCCAGGAAACCGCCCACTCTTGCCATTCGCCCAAATCCCCAGGCACAAGGTCCGAGCCCCAGGCCCGCAGGACGCCCAGGTGAGCAGGATCCGGGAAGAAACGGGGCAGGTGGGCGCCTCTCGGTGCTTTCCCTCAGACCCTCTGTTTGCCCTGTGCTTATTCCTCCGCTCTGGTGGAGAGACAGGGGAGAGGAGGAATTCTTCTGAAGACCACATATTGAGTGTTGCTGGCTGTCCCCTCGCTCAGGAGGCCAGGAGGGAGCTGGGTGTCAGCTGGCGCTCCCCGGTGCCAGGCCCCGGGTGCCAGGCCCCGGCTGTCTCCCCACACTGCTCCATTTCACCCTCGCCACCAGCTGAGAGGGGTCAGTTGGTAACTCTCATCTGACAGAGTGGGAAACTGAGACTCCTCGTGGAGTGGCCATACAGGGTCTCACATCATCGCCTACATTCTGGGGTTGGGATGGCAACCGACACCCACCTGGTACCACAGAGCGTGCTCCTGAACCCTGTATCAAACACTGGATCCCCAAAGAGACCAGACACGCTCTGGGGCGGGTTTGCATTCAAGAGGGATGGACCATCAGACCATCGCCCAGGAGCTGCCACCAGAGGGGAGTCCAGGGGGTTTGAGGTCATTTCTCCAAGGACCAGTTCCCAGCACCACCTTCCTCCTAGTTCAGGATGCTTTGCTTCCAGCGGATTCTCAACCTGCTTACTACAGGCAAGGAGTGATCCACCGGAAGGTTCCCAGAGGAGGAAGGTCCCCGGTGAACTTCCGTGGGTCTTAGGGGAGCGACCAAGCCAGCCAGAGCACCTCGGAGAATCGGGATTTCAATGTGGCCTGCAGAGAGGGTCGGGGGAAGCGAGGGGAAGCAGGAGGCTGGGGATGAGCTGCGCTGAAGCAGGAAGAACCGGCCGAGGCTGGAGTTGGTAAGGGGCACCTGCTGCCTGTTCTGGGCCGGCAGCGGTGTGAGCTGTGGGCCTGTGGCTGTTTCCTCACTGCAACCAGAGTGCAGGGATTTGCCTCATGGAATAGACTGTGTTGGGGAGAGGCTGAGATACTGGAAACACCCATAAATCAGCGTTGAGCTCTGCCTTGGCTACACACCGGGCAGGCATTGGAGCCGCAAAGACAGCCAGGTGGACTCGGCCCTACTGCAGAGGGAGCCCAGCCCGGCCTGCAGCCTCCATCTCCTCCTCTTGCCCTGAGCAGCCCTGGGGCTGCTGCGATTTGGGGAGGGGCTGTGGGGACCTGGACCCACTTCCACCAGGACCGACTTCCTTTCAGCGTTCACTCAGCCCTGGCTTTACCCCCTCACCATTTCAGGATATGCCAGGCCCTGCCAGGCCCCTGGCCTTCAGTCAGATGGGTCTTGCTGACTGTCAGGACCTCTCCCTGTGTCCCCACAACCAATAATGTCTGGCAAGCTTTATACTTTGCAGACCTAACTTTATCTCCAGAGTCCTTTGAGAAAACTGTTCCAATTTTAGTGTTGTCAAATCGATCAAGCCTCTGGATAGGCAGGATGAGTTGTCCTTGACATTGGGCCATAATCTCTGTTAAGGAACTTTTATTTTTTATTCAAAATCTCCAACAAAAGATGACTCTCAGAACACCAGACATGTCCTATCTTGCTATATTTTCACGTTTTTGTTACAAAGATTCACATTGTGCGGTCATCTCTCAGTCCCAGAAGCAGGACAAGAAGGTCCTCTTCATGAGTGACCCCTATACGGATACTTGAGAGCGTCTCATTTTCTGCCTTTGACTTTAAGCACCATCCTTGTGTACGTACTCTGAAATAAGAGTGGGTGCTTTAGAATCCTGTAAGAACATAACAGTGTGGCCCTGTGTATTTGGTATCACCAAAAAGGACTATATAAGTTTTCTTTTTCTCAGAGTTGGCATAATGCACAATTTGTCTCCTTCTGCTCCTTGACATTCTCTGGTGTTTCACATTAGGTGTGTGTATGGTGAAGACTGACCCTGACTTTGCACGACTTGACTTATGATGTTTCAACTTGACAGTGGTACAAAGCAGGGCTGGGGATACTGCTCAGTAGAATAGTGTTTGCTCAGCCTGCACGAGGCCCTGGGTTCAGCTCCCAGCGAGTCCCACCGTTATCAGGGTAAATGAGGGATCCATGGTAGTGTGCTGAGCCCCTGAGCTGTGCCGTCCCGGGGTTAAGGGTCTTATGTGCACCGCCGTCATGACCCAAGGAGCTCCTGTGGCTGGGATATTAACCCAAGCTGACTCTGTCTCTAACTGAAGCATTTATCCAATACTCTGTGCCACATTGGACTTGCCCACTCCTTTCCTCATGGCCACTTGAACATTTAGGAGACAACATTGCTGTTTATTTACGTTTGGGTGCTGCTTGAAAACCCGTCACTGCTTTTGTCTTAGCACTTAAAAAACCCAACGAGTTTAGGTTTCGAGAAGGGCATGTATGTGGTCTGTCTTCGGTCCACCCTCTCCACCATCCACCAAGGACCAGCTTCTGGAGAGCAGGATGGACAGCGGGAAGGCATGAGCCAGACGGAAGCCAGGGGCATGGCCTCCAGGAGGAGGGTCGCAGCTGCAAAGCTGGGGTGGTGTGAACCAGCGTGGAGGGTCCAGGGAATGGTGAGGTTTGCAGGGAGACCATCAAGAGCCCGGAGAACCAGAGGAAGGAGAGGCCTGTGACAGGTTGTCTGAGGCCAGGAAGAGAGTCATTCTCAGCTCT
This sequence comes from Marmota marmota marmota, assembly GCF_001458135.2. NCBI lineage: Eukaryota > Metazoa > Chordata > Mammalia > Rodentia > Sciuridae > Marmota > Marmota marmota. Next base: position 44,613 of record NW_025999985.1, read on the forward strand.
TAGGCTGTGCACAGGCCCTCTGGACACCCCCCCCCCCCCCCCC
>NW_025999985.1:44678-53723 GCF_001458135.2 Marmota marmota marmota
CCCCCCCCCGAAGGGGCCGAGGAAGGGACTGGGGAGGAAGAGAGATGCTGGAGCCCTTGGTGGACATGGTGGGGTGAAGAGATGACCTGGAGAGCACAGTGGTCGTCACAGCATGAACCCGATGCTGGGCAGAGGAGCTGGCCTCTCCTGGAGGGACTTCCACAAGTTGCTGGCCAGTTCCTGCCCGGGTCCCCCAGCCTCAGGGGAACTTGTCAGGAGAAGGAGGAAGCAGCTGCCCTGCAGCGCACCTCTGCCGTGGCTTCCACGCCTCGGTTTCTCTGACTTACAGGGTGGGAAACGAGGACAGAGGTGAGGTGGCTCTCTTGATAATAATGCCCCAGAAGGCGCTGGGGCCGGTTTGAGCCCAAGTCTCTCCATCCCGCAGTGGCCCTCTCTGCTCGACCCGGGGCCGCGCTTGCAGTTTTGGGTGGATGCTTCCTGCTTCCGCAGTCAGTCCTGACTTCTCCTCTCCTCCCGCCAGGCCGGGCTCTGGGGTGTCCTCACTTGCTCGTCCTGATCTCTGAGTAGTCTGTGCTGCTGGTGGCCTCGCGCCCCCGAGGCATTGCCGACGAGGTCCCGTGGAAGCTGAGCGTGGCGTAGTGCATCTCCTGCTTCCCTGGGGGGACAGCGCCCCCAGCCGGGCAGGCTTGGTCCCCAGAGCTGTCGGGACAGGACTTCTGCCTGGGACCCTGGAGATGAGGAGGGAGAAAGGCAGAATCAAGAGGCGGGCAAGGTGGGGATCCTCACCTGCGAATTCTTAACCCCCGTCGCCGGGGCATCTGCTCCCCCTGCGGCAGCAGGCGCAGTCGCCCTCGGCGGCTCCGGGGTCTCGCCCTGCTCCTTCCTCAAGGTGGTCGATGCGGAGTTGGCCTCCTTGGACCCCTTGTAACCGCTTCCCGACGGGGCAGCCGGGCAGCTTTCCTGACTTGACCTGGTGCCCGCCCCCAAGCAGGTGCCTGTCGTCACTGCGTGACCCCACGGAGCCCATCGGCTTGCTCTAGAGCCCAGGGGCAGCCCCCCTCTCCAACAGCCGCGACCCGTGAGGGCGGCAGCCTGCAGGTCCCGTCCCAGCCTGGTGGAGGCGTCCTGCGCCGCCCCTCCCGCTGCCCCCGGGACCTGCCCTCTTCTCTCTGGGTCCCCAGCACCGCTCTGCCGCTGCACTGTAGGTGCTGGGCTACCGGCCTGCGCTGTGACTTGACCCCACGCCCAAACCGGGCTCTCCTGGCCAGCGCTCCCCCCAGAGTGGCCGTCTTGGTGGGAATGAACCGGATGCTGGCCAGATGGGAGCCACAAGGCACCTGCCCATATAAACAAGGGCCGCCAGGTCACAGGGGGTCCTGGGGCATCCAGCAGTCCATCCGAAAAGAGGTGTCCTGCGGAAGGCACCTGTGAACAGCCCCAACCAGACCCCTCAGGTGCCCTTGGGAGCTGGGGTAGGGGACCACTCCCCAAGAGACCCCAGGTCCAATTGGGGAAAACATCTCATGGCTCAAGGGGAAGTCGGGCTGAAGGGACAAGGGCTGAGGGACATCAGATCCTGGAATTCCTCTTCTCTCCGGGTAAAAATCGGGGCAAAAAAATTGTTTTCAATTTTTCACAAACCTCCCCCCCCCCCAGAAGCTTCAGCACAGGGAAACCGAGACTGAAGCCCCACTGGGAAGACAAATTAAAAAAAGAAAAAACAGAGAGAGAGAGAGAGAACAACCCCAGGATATCCTGTGATAAGTACAGGATATGAAGGTGCAAAATAGCTTGGTGAAACGTGTAGCTGCATATTTTCAAAAAAGGAATGGGAAAATCACAAATATGTTCTTAATAACCCAGAATGAAAATTTAGATCTATAGAAAATACCAACATTTTACAGAGTAGAAGGAAGAGTGACCAAGAGATAAGAAAGTGTTCTCTGTGAGACAGAGGCATTGATTTTTAAGTAAGAAAGAAGGAAAACATTAGAGAAGTAGAGCCAAGTAAAAATAAAATGTGAAATCTCCACATCAATGACCACAATCAACACCGACAGGGTAACCGCAAGAGGGTGTCACAGGACACTCTTGAACAGCTGCTTACACACCATGTACAAAAACCACCGCTAAAGCATAAAGATTTAAAATGTTGGGGAAAATGAGGCTTGAAAAGCATAAGGCCCCATCTAACCCACCACAAAGTTGGGTAGCTGTGTTAAGATCCAACCAAATAAACTTTAAAGCAAAACTTATCGGTGTGAATGGAAAGGAACATCATGTGTGATCAGATGTTCAATACACTGAGAATTGATGCTTCTAAAATAAATAGTTTTAATTAAAAGCACACAGATATAAGAAACACGTGGTAGATCTGCAGGGGGGAATTGACAAATATGTTATCATCATCTAAGATTTTAAGACACGTTTCCCGAATATTGACAGATCAGGGAATCTCTCAGAAAAGATCTGGATTTAAATATTACAATGAATGCACTGGTCTGGGAACTTTTATCTAGAATTTAAGAAATAAAAATATGCATATTCTTAAGCACACAGGAAACATTATAAAACCTCATTAGGTACAGGTCACAGATCAAGCCTCAATACAATGTAAAATTCGGTATAATAAAGACCATGCATTTTCACCAAAAGGCATCTAGTTAGGATCTTTTATGGAAAGTGGTCTAAAAATATCTGTATAATTTTTTAAAACACCAAATAATGTAAGATTCCAAGAAGAAATTTTGATGAGCTCTAACATATCTGGAACTGATTTGATGTAAAAATAACATATCAAAACTTGTGGTGTTTTAAAGAAATGCATCCATAACTACTTTCATAAAGAAGAAAGAGCTATAAGTTAATAAGCTAAGTATCCCGCTTAAAAATTAGTGACGCACATCAGAATGAACGGAAGGAAGCAGAAGGCAGGGGCTGAGAAAATGAGAGCAAAACCAAACCAGGTAGAAAACAAAGGTGCAGTGAGAAAGTCAAGCATCCCAAAAGTTGGTTCTCTGAAACTGATAATAAATAAGAAGACAGTGAGATCTACCTAGAGAAAAAGAGAGAAGTCACTGGGCACTCTACCAGGAGTATAAAAGGGGAAGTAAACTCTCTAAACTAGTACAGAGACTGCAGAATGCACACACACATGACCTTTGTCAAAAAACTAACATGTCCCCAGGAAAAAGCTCACTGAACAACACATAAAATGACTCATCTAGGAAAATGGAGTGAGCCCTTGACATCTATCAGCCTGTCAAGAAGTGAGCCATCCCAGATTCATGCACTCTCTTCCAGACGATAGAAAGGAGCAGTTGTCTTCACCACCTCAGTGTTATCTCAATGTGTGGGAAGCCGTTCTCGCACGTGATTGGGCACCTCCCTGCCTGGGTGTGAGGCTTTCCGGCCAAGCTGTGTCAGAACTAATCCCCACCCTTTTTAGGTGGGAGAGCCCATCCCTGTGGGGGTGTGACTGACCATTGACCCTGAGACCAATCACTGACCCTGACCTTGGAATGCTGTCCCCCTCGACCTTCATCGGATGGATGGAATTTTCCCTTGAATTTCTTGTTCCCCAATAAAAGGCCACTCCCTGGCGTGCCCCTTCCTCTCTCCTGCTGGTCTCTTGTGTAAACCTCGCTACCCCACCGGGTGGCTCGAGGCAGGAGCCTCTCAGACCTGGTCAAGAAAAAGGTAAATTGAGTTTATGTGTGTTTATTTTGATCTCACTAGTTAACTTCTATGCTTAGGACCTCTAGTATGAAGCTAGCGTGCTGGTCGCACGGCAGAACAATGTCCAAACAAAGTCGACAGGAGAAGAAAGGAAGTGACAGGTCTGTTGATGTATAGAGAGGCAAAGACACTAACCAACTGAATCTACAGGGTACCAAAAACATACGCCCGGAACAATGTGGTTCTCCCAGGAAAGACAGAGTAGTTTCACCTGAGAAAAATCTTTGACAGAAGCGTGTAGTATGAGCAAGACCCAGGCTTCAATCCCCAGTACAACATCAACAAAAAATTAATCGTCACTAGCAACGGTAATAGATTTAGGAGGGAAAAAATCCTATCAGTTGGATTTTATTTGAAATGTTCAATAAAAATTTATAATAAAAAATGTATAGTGATTTAGTGATAGAAAGAAATTTCCTTCACCTGAATAAGGTTGACAGAAACCAACCTGAATGGCAGGATAGTGAGTTAGAGAGTTCATTTCCCTCAAAGTCAGGAGTAACAAAAGATGCCCAAGGTCACACACTTCTCCTTGAGTTTGACTGGAGTCTCAGCCAGTGCATTAGAATAAGCAAAAGGAACAAAGGATATAAAGAGAAGAAATAAGCAGTATGATCTTGTAGCTGACAAAAATCATCTAATTCGAAATCCCAAAGGATTCGAAGTAATACCCCACACCAACCAATATATGATGTTTTTAAATTTTAAAATTATTCAAAATAATTCAATTTATATATACAGATTATTTCAATTAATAGGCTAGCTTACCAAATCAAAAGGATACAAGATAAATTAAAAATGTAATTTGAGCTGGGGATGTGGCTTACTTGTACAGCACTTGCCTAGCATCTGCAAGGCCTCAGGTTCAATCCTTGGCACCAAAACAACAATAAAAAATTAGTAATTTGAGTTTCACTCGATGAAGCTACTTAGACAATGGAGCTGGTTCTCGGCACCCAGACATCTGTGGAGGTGCTGTGTCACCTGTGGAGGTGGGTGTCACCATAAAGTGATGCAGTCACAGAGAAGCCCTGGGGAGCCCACCAGAGGAGTTCAGCTCCATCTGTGTTGGAAAGAAAAAGCAGAAGCTCTGTGCTGACGGACAGTGAGGAAGTGAAAAGCATTTGTCTGCAGTTCAATGGATCTCACCCTGTGGTCTGAGAGGTGGTGCAGCTTCTGTGGCTGCAGGAAGCCAGGTCTGTGTGCTTTCACTTCCTCTCAAAGTGAGTATTCAGGAAAGTGGGTAAATTGTTGAAATCTCATAGAAGAAAATACACCTACAGGGCACATGAGAGGAAGTCCAAAAGGATGAGCTGATTGTTGTAGAAAACAGAATCACACCTGCATCAAATTCAGCTGCTCTGACTCAGCAAATCATGACAGTCAAGGATAACATCTCTGAGATGTCATCTCTCTCTGAGAAAAGAACAGGTCAGCTGGTGCAGTGGTGCACGCCTGTAATCCCAGTGACCTGGGAGGCTGAGTGTTATGGTTTAGATATAAGGTGTCCTCCAAAAGCTCATGAGTGAGACAATGCAAGAAGCTCAGAGGAGAAATGATTGGGTTGTGAGGAGCTTCACCCAATCAGTGTACTAATCCCCTGATGGGGAAACCAGTGACAACTGGATAGGGTGTGGCTGCAGGAGGTGGGGTGACCGGAGCCTGCCCTTCGGGTTTATATTTTGTCCATGAAGGGATCTCCCCCTCTGTCTCTGTCTGTTTCTCCCTGCGTCCTGGTGTGATGTCTCCAGTGGCTTCTCTCCGCCACACTCTTCTGCCATGAGGTTCTGCCTCACTTTGAGCTCCCAGGAATGAATGGAGCTGGCTCTCTATGGATTGAGACCTCTGAAGCTATGAGCCCCAGATAACCTTTTCCTCCTAAAATTGTTCTTGTCAGGTCTTTCGGTCACAGCAGCCAAATCGCTGACTGAGACACCGAGGTGGGAGGACGGCAAGTTCAAAGCCAGGCTCAGCAACGTAGCGAGACCATGTCTCAAAATAAAAAATAAAAAGGGCTGGCGGTGTAGTTCAGGGGCAGAGCGTTAGTGAAGCACGAGCGAGGTCCTGGATTCAATCCCCAGCACTGCAACCAGTCAATCAATCATTAACAGATCAGCAGGCTCATGAAAAAGACCTAAGAATTCTTCAGCTACCAAAGTAATGAGACCCTAAATGACACCAAAGTCCTGCCTGTGATATTTTAAAAACCTCACATTTAAACAAAGGCTCTCACTCATCATTTAGGCAATATGAAATTTTAAAAAATACACTTTTTAAAAGATAGATATTATAATAGCAACCCTAACCATATTTAGGAAGAAACATCAAAAGAGGAACAAGCCCTGTGTGGAGAAATCCTACATCTTCCTTGAAAACACTAAAAGAGATTTAAGATGAATATACTTGTGTCAATAAGAAGGATTCATAAATAAGCAAATTCTTCCCAAACTGACAAACAGGCTCAATGTAACTCCAATTAAAACACCAACAGAAGTCTGTTTTAAAACTTGACAGACTGATTCTACAGTCACGTGAAAAACAAAGGGTCAAGAATAGCCAAGACTATTTGTGGAAGGAGACGGAGGAGGGGTCTTGCTCCACTAGACATGGGGGCCTTTCTGTTTACTCCTAGACCGTTCTGGCTCGGAGACAATAAACTTGGTTATTGCATCATAGCAGAGGCCACAGAAGGGGCCCGCTCCCACATGGTATGAGGATACATGACAGAGTGGCATGTGTGTCAACACAGGAAGTACCTGTGGGTACACACTGCACACCACACACAGACACCAACCCCAGGTAGGTTCAGTACTTAAATGTGAAAAGCAAAATATGAAAATTTTAGTAGAAACTTTACCCAAATATCTCAATCTTAGGATGGGAAAGATTTTCTTAAAAGACACTCAATAGAGTAAAGATGATCATGAATATGATCACATTACAATTAAGAACTTACGTTCATCCAAGGTCACCTTGGGAAAAGTGAAGGCCAACTACTCACTGGGAGGTACATATTTCCAGAAAAAAAAAATTAGTGTATCAATACATAAAGCCCCCCAACAAATTCAAGTTTAATCTGACAAGATTGAACACTCAGTAGAGGAACGGGCTCCGGGTGTGGCAGGCATTGCATAGAGAAGTGTTGACATGCCAGAGAAAATGTAAAGATTTTCATCTTCCTGGACACCAAGGAAATGCAAATCGACACCATAGTGAGAGAGTGAGACGAGAACACATTGAGACAAGCGGTAAAACCAACTACGAAGACTGAGGGCGTACCTACTGGGTCTCACAGGCACAGGTGGGAGTGTACGTGGATACCAGGGCTTTGGGAAAGTCCGTGTCACAATCTTGTAAAGATGGACCTTCACATATCCGTGACCCAGCCATTCAATTCCCACATGATGCTAAAGAAAAACTCCCTGAATCTGGAAACAACTCAACTGTCCATCTGTCTGAGCCTAGATAATTGACATGATCACAAGATAAACTATTGAACATGAGGGGAAAATAAGCTGCAGTTCTACACAATAATGTGTCTGAATCATCAGTGTGATCCAGAGTCCACAAAGCAAGTCCAAGAAGAGTGAGCAGAACATGGCGCCCTTTGTGGGTTGGGAAAAACTAAGTGGAGTGTGCTTCTTATATGTACATGTCAGCACTAGGAGGAGGAGACCCAGAACAGCAGCCCTGGGCGGGGACCAAGCAGCCACACAGGCAGGGTGAGGTATCAGCCATCGCCCACGCCTTCGGCCTCGGGCTGGAAGGAAGGCTCACGGTGTTTCACATATTATGAATAAAAATGAGGGAGTAAGAGTGAACAATGGTTGTTCCTGGGCTAAGTGCTTGATCAGGAACCAAGCACCGTGGGTAATTCCATCAGGGGTAACGTGGACCTGGTTCTATAAAGGGGAACATGCTAGACAGGGGCAGGCTGAGGGAGAGCCAGCCCTGGTCCTGAAGAATGTCACCAATACAGTGAGAGGGTGGAGACAGGTGAAGAGGGCATCATGAGCCCCTCAGCACAGGGAGGCCTGCAGGACCCTGGGGACGTGTGTGGGGGGGTGCCCGCAGGGAGGGAGACGTGGTTTTCCTGGAGTGGGAGGTTAGAGCTGAGGGTTAGACCAGGGGGCCTGGTAGAAAGGGGGAGGAAAGGGTGTTCCAGGCAGGAGGAGCTGTGCATGCTGAGGCCAGAGCTGGAAGTGTGTGTCTCTGTGTGTGGACGGTGAGAAGGCCACTGTGGCTGGACCAGAGGACAGGACATAGTGGGGGCTGGCCATCAGATGGTGGGCCCAGGAGTGCAGACCTGATTCTCCCAGCAATGGGGCAACAACTCGGGGCTCTGGGTAGGCTGGAAGGTAAGAGCTTTGGGGAGAAGGTTCTGGCAGCCTGTGTCCAGGGTGAAAGGCGGAGGCGAGGAGGGAGGTAGACTGAGTGTCCAGCAGAGTTCGGGCAGGAGGATGAGTAGAGGGCCAGTTAGCTTTCCTAGAAGGAAGGCTGGGCAGACGTAGCCGTTACTGGCTCCGGGAGATGAAGGCCGAGAACAGGAGAGAGGACACCTCCTGGGTCTCTGCCAGGTGACCAGGGAGGAGCAGGTGTGGGAAATGCTGAAGGCCTCAGTGTGGACGTGCACAGACCTCCCTGCCCCGCCACATGACCCAACGCACATCACTCACCCAGGGGACGGTGTCCATGACAGGGTCCCTGTCATCCATGACCTCTGGTTTCCCAGGCCCGTGCTTTCTGCAGGACTTCACTCTGAGGGAAGGAACACACAGGCAGTCGAACCAGCTCCAGCACAAGTGGGCAGCCTGCCTCTGGCCCGCGAAGATGGAGAACCCAGCCGACCCAGAGGCCTGGATGTGTGAGAGGACTCCATCCCGTGCACACCCAGGGACGAGGCTGAGGTGGCCTGAGCCTGCATTTCCACTCCTACAGGACCCCCTTATACGTAAGAACTTGCTTATGAATGATCATAGGAGTGTTATTCATAATGGCCAAGAGGTGGACGCAACCCAAGTGCCCATCACATAGTGAATGGGTGAAGGAAATATGTGTCATCCATACAGTGGAATATTACTGGAGCCTTGTTTTCTTTTTCCAATGCTGGGGTCTAACCGGAGCCCTGAGCCTGGCGGGCACGTGCTCCTCCACTGGGCTCCAGCTCCAGCCCCCAAGCAGTGCCCTTTAGGAACCAAGAGGGTTGAAGCTCTGACACGGGCTGCAACCTGGGAGAACCCTGAAGACACTGTGTGAAGTGAGAGGATCCAGACGCAAAGGACTAGTACCGTAGGGTTTCACCTAGGCCAAGCCAGGGACAGAAGAGGTTAGGGCGGGAGGAAAATC